>NC_047658.1:106799134-107121218 GCF_011762505.2 Arvicanthis niloticus | reverse complement strand
ATAGGCATTTACTAAAATGGCAGTTGGAGTAGGCAAGTCAGGCTGTAATGTCCCATTTGTTTCATAAATCTTAAATTTGAACTTTGTTTTGGATTAATTGAATAACCAATTCTTTGTAGCTGAGTGAGAGTATCAGATTGAAGGCCAATCTTGCCCTCTCTTACTCTTAGAGCAATTCTTTTGTTAACAGGCACAGCTATAATGTCATGGAGGGAAGCAGGCATAATTTTAATTCCTCCAGCATAATCATTATCTATAACTCCTGGTATGAATGTCTTTGGGTCTGAGGCTGATGCTTTCCCACCAAGAAACAAGTGAGGCAATAAATAAATTTTGGAAAATACCTTTTTAGGGGCTGGTTGTGAAGACCAAGACAAAAGGAATGTCTGTCACCCAAGCTTCTGCTGATCCCAGTCTGCATTATTTTAATTCTGGCCCAAAGATTATCCTTCCTGCAGGCCTATACTGTGCCACAATTGTTTTTAACACTTTTTTCAACTCTACCTTCTCTAGCCTTTTTTCTATAAACATGGGTGAGTCAGAAAATCCCAAGCTCATGATTAAACTGCCAACTGCAGCCAATGGAAAAGTGGCAGTTTAACTATATTTTTAAGTTTCTTTTGTAATATAAGAGAATAACCATAATTCTGAGAAACAAAACCAAATTTTAACAATGTAAACAATCCATTTTCTCTAAAATCAACACCAAGTACATTACTTTTATGTTACAAAGTTTGGCTGTCATTTCTTATATGAATGTATGTTAGGGTTGCTTTTAATATCTCATTAAAGAGACATTGTTTTTAAGTCTTATTTTTTTACATCTGGTTTTTTAATGACTCCAACCTTGAGTTACCAGTTTTAAGCCAACTTTCTGTTACCAAGGTTGCAAATTTTTAATCATACCCAATAACTTATAGGCCAATAATCTATAACCAAGACATGCAGAACATATTTATACCTTTAAAACCAATCAGAAACAAAAATGAAGTGACAACACATCTTATATATTTAAACTAAACACAATTTTCTTGCTTTTTCTATCTGTAATTTTAAGAGAAAAGCACCTTGTCAAAGAGAATTTTCTGGGACAAACAACTCTCAACTTCCTTATAAAATTCAAAAAGCTGCTGGTCTTTTTAAAAGCAGCTTATGCTGACAATCAATTCCTGGAAAGGCTTCTCTAGCTCAGCTCAACTCTTAGCTACAGGTGTAGGATAATTTATCTGTGCACATTAAGACTGCCTTTAAAACAAAGTTAAAGTAGACCAAGGGGTGGATACGTAGCAGCTTTAACCATTTTTGTCTTTTGAACATGAAACATAGAACACCAATCATTCAAACAACAAAACAGAAAACAGACAATTGACACACATGGACATTGGCACACCAAAGACAGACAATAGACGAAGAAAGCAGCTCCTGTGGAAGCCAGAGAGAAACTCAGGACGTCTTCTGAATTTTCTCCTGTTCCTAGGAGAGCTCTGAAATAGCCTCTTCATTCTTTTTTGCTGACACAGCCTAGAGAGAGAACAACTGTTTTTCTGAAACCCTCTCTCTCATATTCAAGATCTAACTCTTCATCTCTTTCTTTAGGAGATATAGCAGCAGCTATTGATAGCTACTCCTCAGTGCCCTGTTTTCTTAGTCTCATTCCAACTCCTTCTAACCCTGCTCTTCTTGCCTGGGGCAGCTCTTAGGCTGTGGGAAAATGCCTATTTAGAATTCTCCTATCCCAAAATTCGCTGTCACCTTTTAGGTGAGGTCAGTGTTGGGTCAACACTTACTCAACCTAGACTGTATCCCCTTAAACACACTTCCTGCAAATACAGCCATAACTAGCTAACATCAATGTTGTTCGTTGCTCACCAAGTGTTTGGGATACTCTTCTTCTTCCATTTTCTGTGGAGCTCCACCCAAGACAGCATTCCTCAGCTGGTCCCCTGTTTTCAGGTCCCTCATTGCAGTGCCATCTGTGGCCACTGGAGGCCACGGATCAACTGGGTTCACCTGAAAGTGGGGCTGGAAACCAAGAAAGGGATAGAGGGTGAGAAAAGATGGAGCCAAGACAATGTATTCTGATCAAGGCTCAAAGTTTAATGTTCAGCTCTCAATTAAAAGAGAAAGCCCCACCTCTACCACCAAACCCCTTCTTGCTTCAACCAGTGAGTGAGAGGAACCCATCCTTAGTCACAACCAGAGGTGTCTCAAGGCAAACTCAGCAGGCAGTCTATTCTTCTAATTTCCTGTAGCAGGCTATAGTGCAGCCAAGGTGGGTAACACCACCTGGGTCCTATTGTTTGGTCTACTGTGGTAAACAAGGTGTTTCCAGCCTGCTCAAGGCTCGGGGAGGGGCATACCTCAAGACAGTAGGGGTATGTGGTGGAAAAGTTTCCTCCCACTGTAGCAGCCCAGAAGAGGAAGACATCTGTGCTCAACTGACTTTTTCTTTTTCCCTTTAGCCAGTCCTTGACTAGATGCTTTCTAGTCCCCAATCCTTGGGGTGGTGCTACCTTCATAGAGTAGATCACCTGTTTCAGTGAATTCTTTCTAGAAATATTCTTATGTGCATGTCTCTCTGATCTCTTAGGTGATTTTTAATTCATTTATGATGACAATGAAGAGTAATATCTGTAAGTCATTTACCGGGGTCTTTACACCTGTTGGTTCCTTTGACACTATTTACTTCATTGTTAAGTCATGTTTTGTGTCATTTCTTCTTAGTCTCATGACTGTAACCTATTAAACAACTGATAACCACCAAAACACTAAGTATACAAATAGTCCCAAATACATATACATGCACACATCTCATAAATACATAATTTGGGAATTCTTATTATGGTGGTATGATGGCTAAAGAAACTCTGTTTTGTGCTAGGCATCCATCCTGGTATCTAATAGCCATTTGTCTCTGACTCAAGTTTCTGGAAGATAAGTCCCAGTAAGGAGTAGGGATCTGACTCCTGGATCCCTACTCAGAAATCTACGATTTTAACCATCTGCTTGTTATCATGACTTACTGATAAATTTTGGCTTCTGTAACTGCTTTTGCAGACGTTCAAGGACTATTGTAAGGTCTCCTTGACTGCTTAATATTGGTATAACTGAACAGCTCTTTGGCTTCTGTCACTTGCCTGTGCAGATATTCAGTGACTTCTTGTAGTTTTCACCTTTAAAAGCCTTTCCTTCGTCTGCCTTCAGGCTGCTTGTCTCTGGTTTGGGTTAGAGAATGTGACCCTGCTAGCAGTTGTAATAAACTTGGATGATTTATAATCTGAATTGAGTTGCTGGCCCTTTTTCCTGCAGTATCAGATTCCATAACAGTGAGATATGCTTTTAGGGCATGTTAATATTATCTATGACATCTAACATGGTATAGCAATGACCCTAAATATAAGCAGTATCTATCTACAAATCCACTTTAGGATGGGCATTAGAAGGAAAACTTCAACATGAAGAGATTAAACACACCTGAGAAAACACAAGGGATAAATGATCCCACGCTAACAAAGCAAAACAGGTGGGGAAACTCATACCAGCAAGATAAGCAGAATTGAAACCACTGCTCATTAATGACTCTCACCATCAATCAATAGTCTCAATTACCCAATAAAAATACACAGTCTAGCATCATATTTGAAAACAGGATCCATCTTTCTTCTGCATAAACACACTTTAATATCAAAAATAGATACCACTCCAGATTAAGAGGATAAAAAGAGTGATTCCAAGCAAATGTAACCAAGAAGCAAGCTGGACTAGCCATTTTAATATCTGACAAAAGTAGATTCAAACCAAAACTAATTAGAAGATGTGTTGAAGGACAATATGTGCCCATTGACAGAAAAAAATTCAACAAGAAGATATTGCAATTCTAAACATCTGTGTACCAAGGACAAGGGCACCCGTGTTAGTACAAGAAACAGTACTCTAACTACAATCACATACTGACCCTGAAGACCCCCATACTCGGGAGACCCTTCCTCAAGCCTCCGGAATCGCGACCACCCAAAGATCACAAGAAACCATACCTGGATGCAATCAGCAGAGGTTTATTAGGGAAAGAGCTGGCAGCCAGCGGTCTGACCAGGTACTCGCACTGGAGTCAAGGTCCGACCCCCTCGGCCAGTCCTTGGAGGGTTTTAAAGGGAAAAACCACAAACCAGGGGAGTGGGATGGGGTTGTTAAAGATACAAAACATGAAAACAGTGGAACAATTCAGAGGTATTCACTCTAAATGATTAGTGTCATGTGGAAATCGCCCTGCATTCTTCTCAAAAATGTGGTTTTTACCATGCCATTGTGCCCTATCCGGCCATTTCAGATTGCTATCTTTACTTTTTCCGGCTAAGGGCTAGGGCCCCACCTAGGTGGTAGCATCTTTATCTGTAATCAGGAATGCCTTCCTGCCTTGGGCGAGGCTTGAGGAATGTAATCCAGCAAGTGTCCTTCACCTGGAATGTGAAGGCCTGAAATCTTATTTTCAGTTCTGTAAGGCAAAAAATCTACACATATTTCATAAAATGGCCTTTATAATTTTTCACTCTACAACCCTCAAACAGTGGTGCTAAGTAAATTAAATATCCAACTCTCTAATAGACAGGTCATCCACACTAAAATTAAACAGAAATGCTGGAGCTAAATGATTTTGTGACTCAAATCGACCTAGAAGATATTTGTAAAATATTTCACACAAACAAGAATCAATATACCTTCTTCCCAGAATCTCATGGAACTTTCTCCAAAACTGGCCACATATTCAGATACAAAGCACATTTCAACAGGTACAAGAACACTGAAAGATACCTGGCATCCTATCTGATCACCATGGATCAAAGATGAATATCAACAATGACTGCAACAACATAAAGGACACAAATTCATAGAAAATTAATAACTCAATACTGATGAAAATTCAAGATCGATATTTAAAAGTGTTAAGAATTAAATGGGCGACAGAACTCCTGTCCTGGTCTTTCACTTCGCTCTCCCCTCCAGACAAGATGAGCTTCACCACCCACTCCACCAACCACCGGTCCCTGAACTCCGTGCGGACTCCCAGCCAGTGAGTCCAGCCTGCCAGCAGGGCAGCCAGTGTCTATGCAGGTGCTGGGGGGCTCCGGGTCCCAGATATCTGTGTCCTGCTCCATCTGGGGTGGCTCTGTGGGGTCCACAGGCCTGGCGGGAATGGGTGAAATCCAGATGGAGAAGGAGACCATGCAAGACTTGAACGACCACCTGACCAGCTACCTAGACAAGGTGAAGAGGCTGGAGACAGAACAGGAGACTGAAGATCAAAATCCGGAAACATCTGGAGAAGAAGGGGCCTCAGGGCATCTGAGTACTGAAGTACTGGAGTCAGTACTTCAAGACCATGAAAGACCTGAGGGCTCAGATCTTTGCAAATGCTGTGGATAATGCCCACATCATCCTGCAGATCGACAATGCCCGTCTTGCCACTGATGACTTTAGAATCAAATATGAGACAGAACTGGCCATGTGCCAGTCTGTGGAGAACAACATCTGTGGACTCCGAAAGGTGGTAGATGACACCAATATCACAGGGCTGCAGCTGGAGACAGAAATCAAAGCACTCAAGGAGGAAGTGCTGTTCCTGAAGAAGAATCATGAGGAGGAAGTCCAAGGTCTAGAAGCCTAGATTGCCAGTTCTGGTTGACTGTGGAAGTGGATGCTCCCAAATCTCAGGACCTCAGCAAGATCATGGCGGATATCCACGCCCACTATGAAAAGCTGGCTCAGAAGAACCGCGAGGAACTGGACAAGTACTGGTCTCAGCAGACTGAGGAGAGTACCACAGTAGTCACCACCAAGTCTGCCGAAATCAGGGACGCTGAGACCACACTCACGGAGCTGAGACGCACCCTCCAGACCTTGGAGGTTGACCTGGACTCCATGAAAAACCAGAACATCAACTTGGAGAACAGCCTCAGGGACGTGGAGGCCCGATACAAGGCACAGATGGAACAGCTCAGTGGGGTCCTTCTGCACCTGGAGTCAGAGCTGGCACAAACTCGGGCAGAGGGGCAGCCCAGACCCAGGAATATGAAGCCTTGTTGAACATCAAGGTCAAGCTTGAGGTGGAGATTGTTACCTAGTGCCACTTGCTGGAGGATGGGGACGATTTCAGTCTCAACGATGCCCTGGACTCCAGCAACTCCATGCAAACTGTGCAGAAGACAACTACCCTTAAGATCATGGTTGGCAAAGTGGTGTCTGAGACCAATGACACCAGAATTCTGAGGCACTGAGACACACCCTCCAGAACTTGGAGGTTTGTCTGATCCACCAACCAAAGAGCATACATAGACTGCCTCCCCCCAACCCTCTCCCCCTACACATATGTAGCAGATGTGCAGGTCAGTCTTTCATGTGGGGGTTTCCCAACAACTGGAGCAAGGGCCGTCCCTAAATCTGTTACCTGCCTTTGAATACTGTTCCCTTAACTAGGCTGCCTTGTCTGGCCTCATTTGGAAAGGATGCACCTAGACCTGCAGTATTCTGGGTCTTTCAGTTCTGTTGTTAATTTGCTAGTAGGAGATCTCTCCAACTTTTTATTTAGCTATGTAGCGCTATGTATATGTTCCTCTTAGCATTGCTTTCATCGTGTCCCATAATTTTGGTGTATTGTGAATTCACTTTCATTAGTTCCTAGGAAGTCTTTAGTTCCTTATTTTTGGCTTGACTCTGCAGTCATTCAGCAGACAGGGAATGGAGGAATTTAAGCTGGTTTCTCCTTTCCACCTTGTTCCATTCTTGACTGTCCACAGTGTATGTCAAGGTACTAACCACACTGGAGATGGGGCACAGCTGCTCAGTGAATCCTCTTTGGAAAACATTTACAGACATTCATAAAGAGTCTCCCATCAATATTTTTGGAGATTTTTCTAGTCAAAATAACTATGAATATATTAATCATCACAGCCATGGTTCATCAACACGGTCTTGTTTCACCTGTTATTTTCCCCCATCCTGCTTACCTCATCTCCTAATCATGTATGTTGTTGTTGTCTTGTGTTTGTTGCCATCTCTTCTGTATTAGTTGCATGACTCTCTATAACATATAGACAAACACCACAATGGATTAAATGATCAAAATGCTCACACCAACCTGAACCCATCTGGGAAACTTTATTTCTGAGCTCCTCTTACAGTAAAACAGAGCTTGTGTCAGGTGAACATTACATACAGCATGTAGTGTTGAATAATAGTAACCCATGAAGAATGGTCATGTCACACAAAACTCATTCAGCAGGAAAAATGCTGAGGTACAAACTAGTTATGACTTAGCAAATCTTTGCAATGGCATCGGGTCTGAGAAGAGGCCACCATGCCAATATCTGACTCTAATCTGACATCTTTGTATCTTGAGATCAGAGACAGTTCCATAAGGATCCTAGGCTCCCACACCCAGCCGTAACTCAGGTTCTTTATGACGTTTCCTTCCTTCAAATGTTAAATGATCCAACCACCAGTGTAAACTGCAAGATAAGAAAGATGAAAATAGTCAAATCAGGCCAGCAAATGCCCAGAGCACATGTGTGTGTGGCAGGAATGGGGGAAGAGGGGGGTAATGTTTCCTTATATCATTATTTACTTGTGGGCATTGTCACAGAGGATCAGGAAATTTTAAATAGGTTATTAAAAGGACTATACTCAATATTTAACTACACTTGATTCAGTCATAGAAATATCTTAACATTTAAGAGCATTGAACTTATAAGCACATATTTTATGTATGAAGTAGAAATGGCTAAAGCTTATTAAAACACTTAGAAGAGTAGAAATCAGTATTACCTTGTAGACAGCATAATTTTCTGTATACAAACTTTGGACAGCTAGCCAGGGCTATAACTTAGCCTGTGCCCTCCAGAGTCAGAAGATACAGAAAAGAGGGCTTGAGTGATCTTTTTAGCTCCTTGATGGCTCTTCTGCAAGAGTTCTTCTCCAAGTTCAAAGTCATCAGTGGGGAAATAAAAGTTTTTTAAAGGATGTTTTGAATTCCTTGTTTCTCAGGGTATAGATGAGAGGGTTCGGAGACGGGGTCACAGTGGTATATGGAACAGTGATGACCCTGTCCAGGAGCCCAGCAATTCCCAGGGCTGGCCGGACATAAGTGTATAGAACAGTGGAATAATAAAGGGTGACCACAACCAGGTGGGCAGAGCAGGTGGAGAAGACACGCTTCTTGCCCTCAGCTGAGCGGATGCGTAGGATGCTGGTGATGATGAAGACATAGGATGTCATGGTCAATAGGAAGTTCAGGCCTGTCAGGAGCATGTCTGCAATGACAGTCATGACGTTGTTGATAAAAGTGGGGCTGCAGGACAGCATCAACACAGAAGGGATCTCACAGAAGAAGTGTGTGATGAGATTGGGACCACAGAAGGACAGTGGCAACACCAGACAAGTGAGCACCAAGGAATCAAGAGCTCCAGTAAACCATACAAAGGTTGCAAGGGCCACACAGGCTCTGCCACTCATGAGGGTACCATAGTGCAATGGTCAGCAGATTGCAAGGTAGTGGTCTTAGGCCATGGCAGAGAAAAGCAGAAGCTCGGAGCCCAGGACCCAGGAGAAGACGAACATCTGTGTGAGGCATCCCCCATAAGAAATGCTGTTCTCTGCCACCAGGCTCTGCAGGACTTTGGGCAAGACGGTCACAGTGCAGATCACATCCATCAGGGCAAGGTTGGCTAGGAAGAAGTACATGGGCGTGTGGAGGTTGGGACTGCTGTGGATGGTTATGATAATCAGGCCGTTGCCAGCTATGGCTGCTATGAACAAGGCAAAGAAGAGGCAGAAGAGGGTGTCCTCAACCAAGGGGTCATCAACAAAGCTTTGCAGGATGAACATGGTCACAGCCGACTGGTTTACCGGAGCCATGGGAAGCACCTCTAGTCTCAGGATTGGAATTGCTCAGAAACCCTTTTAAAGCTCAGGTAACAATCAATTCTGTGTAATGAGGAACCTGTTCTGGTAAGAAAAAAAAATGGTTTAGTTTTATTCTCCTGGCTCACAGGCAAGTGAAAATAGTAGGTCAAAGACATACACTACACAGACTCAGTCTGTGAACATGGGTGGACCCTGAATGAAGGATTCTGAGCAAGTTGCTCCATACAAGCTGCAGCTCATCCATTGAAGAAGGAGAGATCGTCATACTTGTGTGAGCCAACTAGGACATCGCTACTGGAGACTGTCTTGTCAATGATGGGAAGACATGAACAATTATGAAAAAGCTGAGGAAGGGTGAAGGGTAGTGAGAAGAGTTTATCTGATGCTGGCTGCTTGTCTCGGAGTATGGGGGAATAACAGAGAGAATATTAATAAAATGTCTCTCTGGAGACAGAACCAAGTGTGGTCTTTATGACAACATGGCTTCTCATCCAGTTGACAGCAATGAACCCAGAACTTTCACCTTGGAACTCTATTCCACCAGCACATGAAGCTAGAGAATAACATTCAACAATCATACCCAGTACGTGGAGAACATGTAGGTGTGCTGTGAGCCCTAAGATGTCCCTCAATCCCTTGAGCTACTGGAACTCAGCTGGTCCCAACCCCAGTTCCTGCAAGATTGCCCAGAAGGCCACCTAAACCAATCAAACAATCCCTGTAGGACTTGACATGTCCTGTCCCTGTCCAGCATGGATCTGAAGCACACAGGCCCCAAAAGCTAAGAAAGCAGCCTTCTGTTGATAGAGGAGGGAGCTGTGGTCACCAAGATTGAGGTCATGGATTATGTGTGTACTAGGCTCTTGTCACTTCCCACTACCAGACTCTTGTCAGGGTGTAGAGAAGGATACGTTTCTGAGTATGAGTTCAGAGTCAGATTGTAAGGGCAGGCTGACATTGACAGGTGACAGAACTTTCCATTGTGGCCTGTCACATGGAGGGCAGGATATGATCAGACTGCTCCCATCTAGCTATCAAATCTAGCATGAAATGACATTTTTGGTTTCAGAGTAAAGCCTTTCACATATTTCCAGAGAAAAATGCTCTAAAACTGAAAATAGTCCAGGACATTCATTCACCGAAGCTCCCAACACACTGCGTACCAGATGTGTTCTAGAAAGGTTTGCAGTGGGAGGGGTGTGAATGACTATGCTGTGCTGGCTCTGTTCCCACCTTTCTTCTAGCAAACCAATCTCAATGTAATAATGGCATAACCTGGGTTGGCAGACCTGGGAAACTTCTCTTAAAGGTCTAACACACACACACACACACACACACACACACAGCATTGAGAAAAGAAAATACCATAAATATAGGCAACTTTGATTTGTCATTATCCCTGAATGGAGCTGGAAAGATTCCTTTCATCTTCTAAACATCAATAACAGAAAAAATGCATTCTTTTTTTTTTTATATAAGGAAAGCATTTAATTGGGGCTTGCTTACAGTCTCAGAGCTTTGTTCCATTATCAGCCTGGCAGGGAGCATGGCAGCATGTAGGCAGACATGGTGCTGGAGAAGGAGCGGAGAGAATTCTACATCTAGATGCACAGGCAGTGGGGAGAAGGAGTACCACTGGACTTGGCTTGAGCTTTTGAAATCCAAAAGCCGGACCCCAGTGACACACTTTTTCCAACAAGGCCACTCCTCCTAACCCCTGTCCCGTAGCACCACTCCCTAGTGACCAAGTGTTCAAATGTATGAGCCTATGAGGGCCATTTCTATTCTTTTTTTCTTTTTTATTGGATATTTTATTTATTTACATTTCAGATGTCATCCTCTTTCCCCATTTCCCCTCCCTAGAACCCCCTATTCCACCCCATCCTCCTTTTTGCTTTTATACCAAAAAAAAAAAAAAGCATTCTTTTAGTGTCTATGATGTTTTGTGTCAAGGACATATGAAATAAAATGTGTTTGTTTTGACATTTAGAATCTTGATACTCTTTTATTTAGTTTGGGTGATTTACTGTACAATGTTCTATATGGCTAGCACATTTCTATCATGTCTTTGTGTAGTTGTGAGCAAGCCATGTGAAATCTACCTAAAGAAGAGACTGTCTTCATTTCCTAAATTACACATCCAATCTTGGGGAACTCTGTCAAACCTTGGAGTGGACCCAACTGGTGCTTCTATTGACCCTTCATTCCCCCTCCTCCTCATCCAGCACATCCTCGTTCATTTCTGTCAACTCCTAGTACCCAGAAATGCTTTCTACCCAGACCTTCAGTGGCCATGCCTGGCAGGGACTCCAGTGGGTAGGTTACACTATTCTTTCTGTTCTCCATTTTCATTCTCACCCAAACCCAGGAATAACCTGCTTACAGGCCCCACTCCTCCCACTTTAGCTACATTTACTGGAGACTCCAAATCTTGGCTCAGACCCAAGGTCCCCTAATATTTTCATCTCTGTCTTTCCAGATAATTCTTTGATTTTCGGTACTTGCAGGATTCCCCTCTTTGTACCACACCTCCAATGCCTTGTAATCCTAGGTGTGAATGGATGCACTTAGCTCTGAAGTCGTCTCTCTCAGCCTTTTCCTCCTTGTCCACCTCTGTCCCTCTCTGCCACCCACTGACCTGCACAAGCGCTCAGCCACATCTTCCTAATATCCAGAGTGCACAGAAATCAAGGAATGCAATACTCACCCAACTCAGACAAGGCATCAAAACCTGGAATCACTCCAGTCATCCTATTCCAGACGCCTAGACACCAACATGAAACTACAAATACTAAATGTCAAGACAGTATGCCTTTACCAGAACCCAGTAATCCAACTCCAGGACCTGAAGACATGCAATATAGCTAAAGCACAAAAAGGGACTTCAAACAGCAATTATGAATATGCTGAAGGACCTTAAATAGGATATGAATAAATTCCTTTGTGAAATATGAAAGCATAAACAGTAGAATGAATATAACCACAATTCATGACATAAAAGAAGAATTTGACAAAAAAAAGCAAACCCAAAGAAAACCCGAATTGAAATAAAAAGTTTAGAAAATGAAACAAAAGAAAAAAGATTCTCAGAAGTAAGCTTCACCAAGAGAATACAGGACATAGAAGGGAAATTTTTCTAAGTTGAAGATGATATAAGAATGCATAATAGCACAGCCAAAGAAAATTATTTCTTTTAATGCTTTATTATTTTTATTTTTGGAGAACATTTATTTTTACTGATTATTTTATTTATTTACGTTTCAAATGTTATCCCCCTTCCCAGTCTCCCCTCTGCAAAACCCCTTCCCATTCCCCCTCTCCTTTGCCTCTAAGAGGGTGCTCCCCCACCTACCTACCTACTCCCACCTCAGCCCTCTAGCATCCCCCTACACCGGAGCAACAAGCCTCCACAGGACCAAGGGCCTCCCCTCCCATTGATGCCAGATTAGGCAATCCTCTGCTACATATGTAGCAGGAGCCATGAACCCACCCATGTAGGGTTGGTGGTTTAGTCCTTGGGAGCTCTGAGGGGTTCTGTTAGTTGATAAAGTTGTTCTTCCTATGGGACTGCATTCCCCTTCAGCTCCTTCAGTCCTTTCCTATCTCTTCCATTGGGGTCCCCAGGCTCAGTCCAAGGGTTGAGTGAGAATGTCTGCTTCTGTCTTAGTCCAGTTCTGGCAGAACCTCTCAGAGGACAGCCCTACTGAGCAGTTTTAAAAACAGTTCTTGGCATCAGCAATAGTGTTGGGGTTTGTGTCTGTGGATGGGGTGGATTGCTTGGTGGGGCAGTCTCTGGATGGCCTTTCCTTCAGTCTCTGCTCCATTTTTTTGTCTCTGGATTTCCTTTAGAAAGAAACAATTCTGGGGTAAAAATTTTGAGATGGGTGAGTGGCCCCTTCAACTGGGGGCCATGCTTATCTACTGGGGGTGGTCTCCTTAGGTTCTCTCTCTTCTCTGTTGGGTATTTCAGGTAATGTTATCTCCGTTGGGTCCTGAGACCCTCTTTCATCCCTGGTGTCTGGGGATTTCTAGTGTTTCCTGTCCCTGTTCCACGCTGCCTGCCACGGCTACATATTTCTATTCATTCTCCTGACCCTCTGGACTTCTCTCCTGTTTCTTCCCATACCTGAACCTAATCCCCCGTTTTCCTCCCCCCTCACTTCATGCACCCATGTCCCTTACCTCCCTCTGCCTCCCATGACAATCTTGTTCCCCCTTCTAAGTAGGATTGAAACATTGACATTTTGGTTTTCCTTCCTGTTAAGTTTCATATGGTCTGTGAAGTGTATCATGAGTCTTCTGAGCTTTTGGGCTAATATCCATTTATCACTGAGTACACACCATGTATGTCCTTTTGGGTTTGAGTTACCTCACTCAAGATGATAATTTCTATATTCATCCATTTGCCTGCAAAATTTATGAACTTGTCATTTTTAATAGCTGAGTAGTACTTCATTGTGTAAATGTACCATGTTTTCTGTATCCATTCTTCTGTTGAGGGACACCTGGGTTGTTTCCAGCTTCTGCTATTATAAATATGGAGCATCTTCTGGGTATATGCCCAGAAGTGGGTATATACCTGGGTGGTATAGCTGGGTATATACCAGGAGTGATATAGCAGAGTCTTCAGGTAAAACTATTTTTAATTTTCTGAGGAACTGCCAGACTGATTTACAGAGTAGTTGTACTAGTTTGCACTAGTTTGCAATCCTGCCAGCAATGGATGAATGCTTCTTTTTCTACAATCCTCTCCAGCATCTGCTGTTGCCTGAGTTTTTTTTTTTTTTTTTTTTTTTTTATCTTAGCCATTCTGATTGGTGTAAGGTGAAATCTCAAGAGTTGTTTTGATTTGCATTTCCCTCATGACAAAGGATGTTGAACATTTCTTTAAGTGATTCTTCATCATTGGAGATTCCTCAGTTGAAAATTATCTGCTTAGCTCTATACCCCATTTTTAAATTGGGTTATTTGATTTTGTTTGAGGTTAGCTTCTTGAGTTCTTTATGTATTTTGGATATTAGTCCTCTGTTGGATGTGGGGTTGGTAAAGATTTTTTTCCCAATCTGTAGATTGCCAGTTTGTTCTATTGACTGTGTCTTTTACTTTACAGAAGCGTTTCAGTTTCACGAGGTCCCATTTATCAGTTGTTGATCTTAGAACCTGAGCCATTAGAATTCTGTTTAGGTAATTTCCTCCTGTGCCAATGAGTTTGAGCCTCTTTCCCACTTTCTCTTCTATTCAATTCAGTATATCTGGTTATATGTTGAGGTCCTTGATTCACTTGGGCTTGAGCTTTGTGCAAAGTGATAAATATGGATCTATTTTCATTTTTCTACATACAGACTGCCAGTTGGACCAGCACCATTTATTGAAGATGCTTTCCTTTTTCCATTGTATGTTTTTTACTTCTTTGTTGAAGATCAAGTGCCCATAAGTATACGGGCTTATTTCTGGGTCTTTAATTTTATTCTATTGACTTGTCTGTACAAATACCATGCAGTTTTTAAATTACTATTGTTCTGTATTACAGTTTAAGGTCAGGAATGGAGATTCCCCTGAAAGTTCTTTTATTGTCAAGAATTGATTTTGCTTTTCTGGGTTTTTTGTTTTTCCATATGAAATTGAGAATTTCTCTTTCCATGTCTATGAAGAATAGTTTTAAAATATTGATGGGGATTGCATTGAGCCTGTAGATTGCTTTTGGTAGGATGGCCATTTTTACTATTTTAATCTTACCAATCCATGAGCAGGGGAGATTTTTTCATCTTTTGAGGTCTGCTTCAATTTCTTTTTTCAGGGATTTTAAGTTCTTGAATTGAAGAACACATCAAAGAGATCATTCACCAAAATCAAGTAGGTTTCATCCCAGGGATGCTGGGATGGTTCGATATATGAAAAATCCATTAATGTAATCCACTATATAAACAAACTCAAAGAAAAAAATTACACAATCATCTAAGTAGATGCTGAAAAAGCATTTGACAAAAAAACAATATCCCTTCATGTTAAACATATTGGAGAAATCAGGAATCCAAGGCCCATACCTAAACATATTCTGGATTAATACTTTTGAGGTAGGTGGGTGGCCCCATGCCTCAACTGGGGGCCATGTCTATTTTGGCTAATGTCCTCTCTGTTGGGTCCTGGGAACCTCTTGGGTCTTTGGCATCTGGGACTTTCTAGTGGCTATCTCCAGTTCCTCCTCCTCCACTGTTACACACTTACTTTCAAATTCCTGACCCTCTGTACTTCTCCCCCATCTCCTCCCATATCTGAACTGGCCTCTCTTTTTCCCTCCCTCTTCTCTCTCCCTCCCAGATCCTTCTCTCCCTCCACTTCCCAGAGATTATTTTCTTCCCCCTCCTGAGTAAGATTAACATCCACACTTTGGTGTGATCATCTTTTTTTCTTGGGTTTCATATGGTCTGTGAGTTGTATCGTGGGTAGTCCAAGCTTCTTTCTGGCTAATATCCACTTATTATTGAGTTAATACCATGTGTGTTCTTTTATGACTGGGTTACCTCACTCAAGATGATATTTTCTAGTTCCATCCATTTACCTATAAAATGTGTGAAGTCATTGTTTTTAATAGCTGAGTAGTTCTCCATTGTTTATACGTACTACATTTTCTGTATCTGTTCCTCTGTTGAGGGTCATCTGGGTTGTTTTTAGCTTCTGGCTAGTATAAATAAGGCTGCTATGAACATAGTGGAGCACAGCCAAAGAGTACACATAGGGGGATCCATGGCTCCAGCTGGATATGTAGCAGAGGATTGCCTTAGGGGGCATCACTGTAAGGGGAGCCCCTTGGTCCTGTGGAGGCTTGATAACACAGGGTAGGGGAATGCTAGGGCACTGAGGCAGGAGTAGGTGGGCAAGTGGGGGAGCACCCTCATAGAAGCAGGGGGACAGGGGAAGGGACAGAGAGATAACATTTGAAATGTAAATAAATAAAATAACCAATGAAAAATGAAAAAAAATTCATAAGTGAAATTGGTCTGAAGTTCTCTTTTGTTGTTGGGTCCTTGTGTGGTTTAGGTATCAGAGTAATTGTGGCTTCATAGGATTAACATAGTGAGAATGGCCTTCCCAGGAAAAGCAATTTTCAATTCAATTCCCCATTGAAATTTCAAAGCAATTCTTCACAGAAATCAAAAGGACAATTTTTCCAGCTTCATATAGAAACAAGAAAAAAAAACCCGAAACTTTCAATTTATTTTGAATTAAAGTTAAATTTCAATGTAATTGAATTTTAATTAAAAATTCAGCCTATTTGCTTACTTTTAGCAGTTACTTTTCACAATAGTATCTAAGCAATTAGCTGCACTCTGAACTATTTTCTCGGAATCCTGCATGTTCTGATAGGCAGCATTATGTTATCATTATGTTTAAATACTTTTAAAATCTCACCAAGATAGTTTCCTGACTCTTGGGTGTTTTTGATCCTTATTTTAAGCTTTTCAGATGTATTAGAATATTTGTTGACTTTTTTCCCCTCCAATTTTGATTGTGGAAATTCAAGCACTTAACAGTGCTGAAGCATTTTATAGTACTCACTCTCATGTGCACTGCCCACACTCACCTTCAGCACCTATGTGCTGGCGTTAGCAGTTACATTCACTTACATATCAGTAGATTTACTTATGAATTCATTTATTGGTTTTTAAATGTTTTTAATTGAAAAAAAGTACCTCGCTTCTTCCCCAGTCCAGCCATGCCTAGGTATACTCACTCAGACCCCTCCCATACCCTCCATTTCAAGTTAATAGCCACTTTTGATTTGAACATATTTGTTACTATGCACATGTGCGTGCACACACACACACACACACACACACACACACACACACACACAGCCATGCCTAGGTATATTCACTCAGACCCCTCCCATACCCTCCATTTCAAGTTAATAGCCACTTTTG
Organism: Arvicanthis niloticus; assembly: GCF_011762505.2. Taxonomy (NCBI): domain Eukaryota; kingdom Metazoa; phylum Chordata; class Mammalia; order Rodentia; family Muridae; genus Arvicanthis; species Arvicanthis niloticus. The sequence continues at coordinate 107,104,380 of NC_047658.1, read as the reverse complement.
ATTTGAACATATTTGTTACTATGCACACATGCATGTACACACACACACACAATGCTGATTCTATTTTTATTGTTTGTGTATATGGTTTCAAGGCTGACCACTTTGCATTAGGCAACTAATAAGGGGACTGTACTGGCTGGTTTTGTGTCAACTTGACACAAGCTGGGGTCATCACAGAGAAAGGAGCTTCAGTTGAGAAAATGCCTTCATGAGATCCAGCTGTAAGGCATTTTCTCAATTAGTGATCAAGGAGGGAGGGCCTCTTGTGGGTGGTACCATCCCTGGGCTGGTAGTCTTGGGTTCTATAAGAAAGCAAGCTGAGCAAGCCAGGAGAAGCAAGCCAGCAAGTAACATCCCTCCATGGCCTCTGCATCAGCTTCTGCTTTCTGACCTGCTTGAGTTCTAGTCCTGACTTCCTTTGGTGATGAACAGCAACATGGAAGTGCAAGCTGAATAAACCCTTTCCTCCTCAACCTGCTTCTTGGTCATGATGTTTGTGCAGGAATAGAAACTCTAAGACAGGGACACATCCTAGATGAAGCTAATACTCCCAGCAGTCATTAGTTGCTTGTAGTTCTTTGTCTAAGGATGGACTACTTAAAAATGTCTCCGGTCATATTAACATATCCATTGATATTGCCATTGCTTGGTTTTGTTTATACAGCCATATCTAGGAGAGATTATTTTGGCTCTTACAAGCTTGCTTCCTCTACTTCCACATTTCCTGATCCACAGATTCAGAAGCAATGACACATATGTTTCTACTGGGGCTGTGCTACCCACAATCCATTGACATCTGCATTGTGTCCAGTTGTGGTTTGCTATGATGGTGTCCATTTGCTGTAAAAAGAGAAGTTTCTTTGATGAGGGGTCATAGCTATATTTATCATTCGGTATAAGGGTAAGAATTTGAATGTAATAGAGAGCAAGGTGGTCATAGTACAGTCTTTTCTAAGATTTATAATCTCACTAGTCCCAAGAAGCGGGTCAGGTTTCCAGTTCCAGGTGACTAAGTCAGGGTGTCTATTGCTGTGAATAAACACCATGACCAAGGCAACTCGTATAAAGGAAAACATTTAATTATGGACTTACTGACAGTTTCAGAGGCTTAGTCCATTATCATCATGACAGAGGGCACGGTGGGAGCATGGCAGCACACATGGCATTGCAGTGGCAACTGAGAGCTACATCCTGATACAGAGAGAGTCAAACACTAAAACAAGTCTACAACTACAATCAGAGATCATTTGAGGCTGAGTGGAGGGTGGACCTAGAGGAGAAACAAGGCTTCCCTGGAGAGGGATCTTGTGGGAAAGAACTCAGGATTTTGTCTATGTGGAACAGCCAACCAACCCATTGATTCAGGTTAGCAAGCTATTGGAGTGGCACACAATAGGTTTCCCTGCACAGGATGCCAAGCTTTGGACGCTCCAGTAAATTGTAACATAGGATTGGCTCTGGAGACAGCCATGCATGAATGTGGGGTTGCCTTTCTACTTTTCAAGAGTTACTATGGTCCAGATCTGATGCCTACTCCTCTGAAGCTCAAGGAGTGAGCCTAGCCCATGTAACTTTGTATCTTTATAGGTTTGTGAAACTAGTTTCTATTGATGTATTAGCCTTCAGAGATCATAACCAAATGTGGTCCCAGGAGTTCTTTATGTCCAAACTGCTGGAAGAGACAGCACCACTACAAAGGGAACAGACTGGCCTCCAGCGACTGAAACCTGGCATTGAACAGCCCCGTGTGCACCAGCCCTCGGCAACTCCAGGACATCAACAAGTGGAGCTCCTGTACGTCACAGCAACAGGATGATCCAAACCTGAGCATCCCATCCCACTGAACAAGGAGGGCCCAAGGTCATCCTCAGATCAGTTCTAGTTTAATTCTCATAAGAAGGCAGTCAGATGTAGCTCAGACAGGCCTACTTAACTCCATGACAGATGTGTATACTCCCCTGACGCAGACGGATGGAGAGTAGGAACTCCTCCATCAATGTGTGCAATGTCAGTCCTTTTACTGTGTGTTATGGATAAGGACAGGCTGCTGTGTCTTCTGCAGGAGTCCATTGAATGTCATCAGACTTGCTTTCATAGAGCCTTCATGACCAGTGACCCCTAGATTTCCTCTTCTGATACCACTTTCCTATTTGGAGTTGGCGAGGAGATAGTCCTACAGTTGCTTCAGAAATAAAAATGAAAAATGTAGCTCACTGTGCCTTCTCCAGGAGTCAGAATCCTGCTTTCTCCATGCCTTAGGGCTCTGGTGTCTCAGCTTGGCAACTATGGCCCATAGAGACTCCTGTTTACCTCACTGTGGGTAATTGTTCTCTGAGGGCCACTCCTAAGCAATCTGAGTCCATCCCAGGGGGTAGCCTACATTAAGGTCAAAAGCAAATAAATGGGACACAGGGATCTTTGTGGCAAAATGTATGTTCTTTTGGACATGTAGACATCTTGGGTTTAGATGGGCAGCCACAGACAGCTTCTCCTTCCATGTGAGTTGTTCCTTCCTCTATTCACTTCTTCCTTTTGGGCACCCATCTTCTTCTTTCTTTCTTTCTTTCTTTCTTTCTTTCTTTCTTTCTTTCTTTCTTTCTTTTTCTCTCTCTCTCTTTCTCTCTCTCTCTCTCTTTCTCTCTCTCTGTCTCTCTCTCTTTCTTTCTTTCTTTGTTCTTCTGTGAGGGAGGGATGATTCTCAAAAGAGATTTGGTTTTCCTCTTATCTATTTTAGTGTGTAAAAATGAAAAAAAAAAAAAAACAAAAAAAACTCTTACCAGAATCACCTTGCTTTATAGTTTCAGTTTGAAACTTTAAATGCATGGCTCTAAAGGTCTACTCTGTGACCAATCTGGGCTGTTGATCAGTGAACAGAAATCTTGTACTGTGGCTTGGCTCTGAGGCAGATCTGGGTCTTTAGAGAGACATGGTGGTTTCCTGTGGATCTGGTACAGAGTTCAGGGCTCAGAGCCACCTGTGGCCTGAATAGTTATAAGCAGACAGGTACTGAGGCTGAGATGTAGACAGAGAGGATTTGGAGGTTCAGTTGAGAAGCCCTGCCTTCTGTATGAGGCCTCTGGGTATCTGCAGGGAATGGTGACAGATCACCCTTTGCTTTTTGAAGGACAATATGGGTTCTGAAGAGTCTATGGGTAGCTTAGCTCTTCAGCAGAAGGAAATGGGGTTATCAAAAGCTCAGGCTCTGCTCTCAAGCTCACCCTGTAGGAGAAAGGCTTTGATCTGTGCACTCACAGGGAAAGAATGTCTTCCTTATTCAGCATACACCATGTGAGTTCTTTGTTTTCATGTAGTCAACATCCCACTCATGGCATCCCCAGGATGGGTCTGGGCCTGCTCATCCCCATCAGATAGAAAGGGGCCAAGCTCTGTCCGCATGCTGATCAGTCCACATCCTTCTGTGCCTGAGAGGCACATATTCAGGAGCGTCCTGGATGACTAGAGACAGATATGTGTATGAGGTGAAGGGAAGACAGACTTGAAGCTGGGTAGGATTGATAGCCTGGAAATTTGGGGCCTTGCTTGAAGTCAGGTCCATGCCTTTCTAGCTGTGTTTTGGTACTGGCATAGCCAGGCACCTTCTCTGGCAGGCACAAACCACCATCAGTGGTAGATACCTGTTGTCCTCATTGAGTTTATCATCCACAAGGGAGTGACTAATGGTGGCAATGGAGAAATAGACAGTGTGGTTTTCACAACTAAAACTTTTCCATGTGCTAACCCTCTCCTGACCCCAAATCATGCTCTCCCAAACTCTTTTTCTGCCTGCCTCTGAGAAGGCTGGCCTACCCCTTGATAAGGCTGGTCCTGTCTAGGTCCAAAAAGTCGATGCTGAGAAACAGACTACCCCTCGGTATGCCATAGCTGGCTGGCATATATGTTAAGAGGAGCTCCAGTTCTAAGGTATCATAGCACATGATCAGTGTCAAAGCAAACAGTGGCTGTAGAAGGATACTGCCCATCACAGGCAGGGGTTCCTTCTGCTCTGGGTCTACTGTGTACAGAGTGGAGAGTTCATACACTGTCACACTGTGTTGATAGATGATGCCATCACTTGAACAGCAACAGTGCCCATGAGAAGCACTCCTACTCACAGCTGGCTGGATCCTGTGTGAAATGATGGCTGCCCCACACCCTGTGTCTCCTTGACCATCCATTGCTGTGTAATGCCCAGTAACTCCCAGGACTCACTGTCAAATGGCAATAAACAACTACACAACTGTGGTAGAGTTTGTCCTGCAAGGACTCTCTGGGAATCCTGGTCTTCAGGCTCTCTTCTTGGCCTTTTTCTTGCTTATTTATTTATTTATTTATTTATTTATTTAAAATACATTCCAGATTTTATACCCTCACCCAATTCCCACCACCACCCAGGAACCCCTTATCCTGTCCCCCCTCCTGCCTCCACAAGGGTGTGCCCCAACCAAACCCCCACTTCCCCCTCCCCATCCTCAAATTCCTCCCCGATTGGTGTTCAGCCTTCATGGGACCAGGGATCTCCTCTCCCACCCATGGCCAACAAGGCCATCCTCCCCTAAGTATACAGCTGAAGTCATGGATGACTCCCTTTGTGCTCCCAGGCTGGTGGTTTAGACCCTGTGGAGCTCTGGTTGGCTGGCACTGTTGCTCTCCTCTTGGGGTCACCAACCCTTTCAGCTCCTTCAGTCCTCTAACTTCTTCATTGGGAGCCCTTGATCAGATCAATAGGTAGCTTCGAGAATCTGCCTCTGGATATGTCAGACTCTGGCAGACCTTTAAGGAGACAGCTGCATCAGGCTTCTGTCAGCATGCACTTCCTGACATCCATATCACCGTCTATCTTTGGTGACTACACATGGGACGGATATCAAGGTAGAGTGGTCTCCCGATGGCCCCTCCTTGACTTTTTGTCCCACACTTTGTCGCCTTATTTGCTCTCTTGAGCATTCTGTCACTCCTTCCAAGAAGGACCGAGGCATCCACACTTGGTCTTCCTTCTTCATGAGCTTCATGTGTTCAGTTAGTTGAATCTTGGTTATTTCAAGCTTTTGGGCTAACATCCATTTATCAGTGAGTAAACACCATGTGTGTTCTTTTGTGATTGGGTTACCTCACTCAGGATGATAGTTTCTAGTTCCATCCATTTATCTAAGAATTTCTCAAATTCATTATTTTTAATAGCTGAGTAATACTCCATTGTGTAAATGTACCATATTTTTTGTATCCATTCCTCTGTTGAAGGACATCTGGGTTCTTTCCAGCTTCTGCCTATTATAAATAAGGCTGCTATGAACATAGTGGAGCATATGCCCTTGTTATATGTTGGAGCATCTTCTGGGTATATGCCCAGGAGTGGTATAGCTGGGTCCTCAGGTAGTGCTATGTCCAATTTTCTGAGGCACCGCCAGACTGATTTCCAGAGTGGTTGTACCAGCTTGCATTCCCACCAACAATGGAGGCGTGTTCCTCTTTCTCCACATCCTCGCCAGCATCTACTATCACTTGAATTTTTTATCTTAGCTATTCTGACTGGTGTGAGGTGGTATCTCAGTGTTGTTTTGATTTGCATTTCCCTGATGACTAAGGATGTTGAGCATTTCTTAAGGTGCTTCTCAGCCATTCGAATTTCCTCAGTTGAGAATTCTTTGTTTAGCTCTGTTCCCCATTTTTAATAGGGTTATTTGGTTGTCTGGAGTCTAATTTCTTGAGTTCTTTGTATATATTGGATATTAGCCCTCTATCTGATCTAGGATTGGTAATGATCTTTTCCCAATCTGTTGGTTGCTGTTTTGTCTTATTGACAGTGTCTTTTGCCTTTCTTGCTTCTTTACATCCTGGCTCTTTCAGGAAACACCCTCATCATCATAGCCATCAGCCTCAACCCAAGTCTTCACCCCCATGTATTTCTTCCTTGCAAACCTGGCCCTGTTGGATATCGTCTGCACATCCACTGTTCTTCCCAAGCTGCTGGAGGGTCTGGAGGGTAAGAGCAGCCACATCTCTTACAAGGGATGCATGACCCAACTCTTCTTCCTGACCTGGTTTCTAGGGGCTGAGCTGCTGCTGCTCCCTGCCATGGCCTATGACCGCTATGTGGCCATCTGCCGCCTGCTGCACTACAGCATGCTGATGCGCTGGCCCGTCTGTGTCCTGCTCGAAGGCAGTGTGTGGGTGATCAGTGCAGCCAGCACATCTGTGCACACTGGCCTGATGGTGCGACTCAATTTTTGTGGCCCCAACCAAATTCATCATTTTTTGTGTAAAATCCTGTAGGTAAAATGGCTGGGAAATGCAGAGTTCCTCACACCAGGCTGTGTGTAGTTGGCTGTGTATGCTCTGGGTTCCTCCAGGGGAAGGTAGGCCCGGCTGCTGTGGCTCCACGGTTCCTCACAGCACTGCCCCAAACACGAGAAAGTCCATGGGTTTTTACAGGCTTTAATGTCATGGCGGATGGTGGATGAATCTGGATACACCCCCTGTAAAACCCAGGGAAGTTCTGAGTTAAGTAGCAGGGAGAGAGGGAGAGGGGCTGGGAGGAATGCTTAATTGGCTCCACCCTCTGGTCTTCAGGTACCTTATTAGTATGTAAATCTCTCTAGGGCCTGAGGCCTGTTAATCATGCCCTCCACCTGTGCCCTGCATGACTGAAGGGTGCAGGTTGAATGGAGATTAGACCTCATGTCAGGAGCCTGTGTTCTGGGGGCGTGACTGAACACCCACAACCCAAGAACCAGGATACCCTTCACAGCCCAACAAAGTCCCAACATTGCTGCTTCTGTCTTGCAGCCCAAACACCCTCAACAACATCATGATTGTCATTGCGGATGTGTATTTTGGTGTGGTCAACTTTCTGTTGACTATGATATCCTACAGCTTTATCATCTCCAGCATTCTGCGCATCCGCTCCACAGAGGGCAAGAAGCGTGCCTTCTCCACCTGCTCTGCCCACCTAGTGGTGGTCATCCTGTACTACTCCACTGTCATCTACACCTATTTGCAGCCCAGCTCTGGATCCTCCTTGGAGAATGGCAAGGTTGTTGCCTTACTGTACACAGCAGTCAGCCCTACGCTGAACCCCATCATTTATTCTCTGAGGAACAAGGATGTCAAAGTAGCCCTCAGAAAGTTATTTCCCTGTCTCCATTGAGGAGGCAGAGGCACCCATGTGACTTGATCGAGCTGTTGATGAACTATTTGGGGTCCATGACTAAAAATCTGATGTCATGTCAGAGAACAGAAAGGTAATTTATGTGGCAGATGTACATGTACTGTGCTCCCTTGGGTGATCCACTGGTAATTTCCTTTTGGAAGTGTGGACATCCAGGTTTGAGGCAGGCCGTGTGTTTATATCCTGGGTAGATATCTCTTATGTAGAGCCTTTTGGTATCATGCATTGGAGAAAATCACCCAGACCCCCGATATTGGACTAACTCCTCTTAGTTTGAACTTGAGAACTGTGTCTGGTGGCACCATGGTACTTACACCTCTGAGAGCAGAAAAAACAAGCAATCTGCTTCTCATACCAGCAACACCCAGGAAGGTGTGGGTTGACTCATCAGTTCCTCTTTAGCTGGGATGCTTTGCCATCATAGTAGAGGATGTCAGCCATTTCATGGTTTGGACAGAAGCTTTTGCAGGAGTTCAGTCTCCCTCTGGCCTCTGAATGCCACTGTCCACAGCATCTTCCTAGACTTTCTTCCCTCCTCCACACAGTTTCCTCAAAGCTATGATCAACCCTGTGTTGTTTGATGCTGTTGCTAGCAACCTCCAAATGTATACCTCTGTGGTTCTTCACCTCTGAATCTATTGGTGTGGCTGCTTTTTGAAGACCTTGATTTCTTTGCTAATTACTTGTTCCGTGACACTTATTAAAGTCTATTGTTTTGACCAACTGCCTGGCATGTGTTGATTGTTTTCTCTCCTCAAGGACATTCTCTTGATCCTGGGAAGACTCCATGAATGGCCCAATACCCTCCACTCAGCCTACAAGCACACGCATGCACAACTGTACCTGTCAATGTCATGCTGTTCATGTTTATCAGAGAGCAGGCTACAGGATCCAACTCTTCTTTTTCTATCAAGCAGGCTCTTAGAATTATACGCAGGTTATCTATCAGGCTTGGCAGTAAGCATCTCTACTGGCTGAGACATCTCATTGGTCCTACACATTTAGTCTTGAGATGTGTTTTCTAGCCTGTATGTAGGGTTTTAATGTCCACAGTGCCTTACTGAAAGAGCTCAAGCACAGTGAATTGAATGGGATTTAGCCGGACAGCTGTGATGTTGTCTCCATGGCTCTGCTGTTGAGTTCTTGCTCTATATCCACTTCCTAATTTATTTATCCACGTGCTCTTCTTTTTTTTATTGGATATTTTATTTACATTTCATATGTAACCCCCTTTCCCCATCCTCCCACCCCTAACCTTTCACCCCTCCTCCTACTTTTATGGGGAATGTGCCCCCACCCACCCTCTCACTCCCACCTCCCCACCCACAAATCCCCCACATTGGAGCATCCAGCCTTCACTGGACCAAGGACTTCCTCTCCCACCTATGTCCAACAAGGCCCTTCTCCCCTACATACACAGCTGGGGCCATGGGTCCCTCCCTATGTGCTCCCAGGCTGGTGGTTTAGACACTGGGGAGCTCTGGTTGGTTTTTATTGTTGCTCTCCCCATGGGGCCACAAACCCTTTCAGCTCCTTCTGTCTTCTCTCTCACTCCTCCATTAGGAATCTCATGATCAGTTCAATGGTTAGCTGTGAATAGCCACCTCTGAATGTGTCAGACTCTGGCAGACCTCTAAAGAGACAGCTATATCAGGCTTTTGTCATCATGCACTTCCTGCCATCCACATCAGTGTCTACCTTTGGTGACTGTACATGGGATGGATACCCAGGTGGAATGGTCTCCAGACAGCCCATCCTTCAGTTTCTGTCCCACACTTTGTCTCCATATTTGCTCCCTTAAGTATTTTTGTTACTCCTTCTAAGTAGGACCGAGGCATCCACACTTGGTCTTCCTTCTCCATGAGCTTCATGTGGTCTGTGAGTTGAGTCTTGGGTTTCCAAGCTTTTGGGCTAATATCCGCTTATCACTGAATAAATGCCCTGTGTGTTCCTTTGTGATTGGGTTAACTCACTCAGGATGATATTTTCTAGTTCCATCCATTTACCTAAGAATTTCTTGAATTCATTATTCATTGTGTAAATGTACCACATTTCTTGTATCCATTTCTCTGTTGAAGGACATCTAGGTTCTTTCCAGCTTCTGGCTATTATAAATAAGGCTGCTATGAACATAGTGGAGCATATGTCCTTGTTATATGTTGGAGCATCTTCTGGGTATATGCCCAGGAGTGGTATAGTTGGATCCTCAGGTAATGCTATGTCCAATTTTCTGAGGAACCACCAGACTGATTTCCAGAGTGGTTGTACCAGCTTTCAATCCCACCAACAATGGAGGAGTGTTCCTCTTTGTCCACATCCTCGCCAGCATCTGCTGTCACCTGAGTTTTTGATCTTAGCCATTCTAACTGATTTGAGATGGTATCTCAGGGTTGTTTTGATTTGCATTTCCCTGATGACTAAGGATATTGAGCATTTCTTAAGGTGCTTCTCAGCCATTTGAGTTTCCTCAGTTGAGAATTCTTTGTTTAGCTCTGTGCTCCATTTTTAATAGGACTATTTGGTTGTCTGGAGTCTAATTTCTTGAGTTCTTTGTATATGTTGGATATTAGCCCTCTATTGAATGTAAAATTGGTAGAGATTTTTCCCAATCTGTTTTTCTATTCCTATTATTCTTAGGTTAGGTCTTTTCGTGGTATCCCCAATTTCCTTTATTAGGAATTTTTTAGCTTTAACATTTTCTTTGACTGATTTATCAATTTCTTCTATTTTATCTTCTACACATGAGATTCTGTCTTCCATCTCTTGTCTTCTGTTGGCAATGCTTGTGTCTGTTGTTCCTGTTTTTGTTCCTAGGTTTTCCATCTCCAGAATTCCCTCAGTTTGGTTTTCTTTATTGCTTCTATTTCTACTTTCAAGTCTTGCACAGATTTATTTATTTCCTTCACTTGTTTTATTGTATTTTGCTGCATATCATTAAGGGATTTATTTGTTTCTTCTTTAAAGATCTCTAACTGTTTGATTGTATTTTCTGTAGTTCTTTATTTTCTCCATATTTAAAGTATATATTCTTGTAGACATCAGATAGTCTGGTTATGCTTTATTCTGCAACATAAAAACTATGTAGTAATTAATTTAGATATTCTGAATATTTTTATTTAATATGGTTATTTCACTATCATATATTAAAGGTAACTTCTATGTTTAGAAACTGAGGGATTTTTTTTTTCAGCACTCACAAGTTGTTGTTCTTTTTCTTGTTATCATTTGTTATAGTAAGAAACTTTTCTTTTTCTTTGTTCTTCCATATGGCATGTAATAATCTTTTTAAAAAAACTTTTATTGATTTTTTTTGTGAATTTCACATCATGCATCTCAGTCCAACTCATTTCTCCATCCATTTGTATCTGCCCTCTGCCCTTGCAACATGCCCCCCCCCCCGAGAAAATAAAAAATAAAAATAAACAAGAGAAAAATGTCTTCATGGAAGCTGCAATGTGTCACAATGTGTCATATAGTACACCCTTTTGTACAAACGTATTTATTTGCAAATGTTCATTGCAAGGAGTCATTGGTCTCGTTTGAGAGCTCTGGCTTCTGTTACACTATCAATATTGGATCCTCACTGAGACTCTTCTCAGATATCCTGTTGTTGCCCTAGTCACCAATCTGCAGGACCAATCCCTTAGAGTAGTTTATGGATGGCATAGATGCTGTGGTGGGCCAACTTAAAGCCCTGGATCTGGGTCCAGGTGGTAGCTGAGTTAGACTCTCCCACACCCACACCACCAAGACCAGCTCTCTGGCACTATCTTCTCTGGCTCACCTAAGAAGGGGTGGGGCCATTTCTCCTGTTTTCATGATTTTAGGGCTAGCTTTCCTGTTTGCCAAAGGTGGCAAGAAGCCAGGGATTAGGAGGGCATCTTTCTTTTGCCCATACCACTGCACAGTACACAGACAAGAGGCAGGTGCAACTCCCTGATGCTCATATCCTCCAGGTCAGTTCACTTGTATGCCTGCCAGCAGGGCCAGATTTACTGTGCTTCCCAGGCAAGGTCCCAGGCAGCTGCCCAGATCGAGGATATTGCCATGGCTTTTGCTATGGGTCACTGATATCAATATAGGTCCCCTGCTGATGCATGGCCTCAGACCCAGACTTGAACTTCACCATGGCTTCAGGTTGTAGGGCAGGCTATGCACATCAGACTTTTTCCTCACTAACCTCACATCTCCAGTTCTGCCTCTCCTAATGGTGCTCAAATCATTCTTCTTCCCCTTTTCTCCCATCTCTCCACCACATACATTATAGTAGCTCCTAATGTGGATGGGCCACACAGTGGTTGGACCTCTTGGTATCTTCTTGCATCATAGTAATCTTAAAATATGCAGTTACTTGACTATGGTGTTGCTCAACTTAAGTTCTCCCGAATTGAGTTCTAACCAGGCCTGATCTTTTAGCATCTGAGACCAGACAAGTTTGAGTGCATTGAGGGCACTATGACAGTAGGCTGGACTGAATATATGTTGAGGGAGACATGTCATAACAGGAGGGACTGTTAAAGCATCATCTACTTACTCCAAATACTCAAGAGGCTGACAGACCAAAGAAAGATTCTGTTAAGACAAGCGTGGTGAATAAATAGTTTTATGGACAGCTACATTAATCAAAAGTCCCACATCTAGCTAATTTTGGCATCTGTACACCTTAGCATCTCTAAGATTTGTATAGATAGACAGGAAAGACTGGTGATTGGATTCCCAGGAGAGCACCCTGTGACCTTTTCCAATGGAGCATGACAACAACCCCATTACCATCACCCCAGATCTAGCTCCATGCTCTATCACTTTGCTCAGTTCATTGCCATTGCTGTAGACCAAGCTCTCCTATGGGCCATTGAAGCCACTGTGCTTCAGGGTGGCAATAGATGTGTCAAGCTGTACAAGAGGAGGCCATATTGCTTTCTTTCACATGGCATCTCCAACTACAGCAATTGTGATGGGATTCAGAGGCAAAGCAATGGCCTTTACCATCTCATTGGGTTAGGTGAGGATTGTATTCAAGAAGCAAAGTATATTCTAGATAAATAAAATGTTCAAGCAGAGGATATTGTGAGTTTGGGGGTATTACTATTCTTCAGGTTCTAAAGTGTATGCAAGGCTTGATGCCTTCTGGGTATACAACAATGGGTTCATTCTCTCCACTAACTAAATAATTAAAAGGAAGGGAAGACATGATACTGGAAATCATGGAGAATTTAGGTATAGCCATCATATAATATCAAGAAAGTTAGGGTCCCTTCTTGGGTTTTAAGTGTTATGAATATGTTAATTTAAGAAACAACTCACACTGAAGTGCAATGGCAACTTATTACAGATTAAAGGAAAAGCCTTGGGTTCAGATGAGCTGTAAATCTTGCAGCCTCTCAGAGTAAAATAATTGAGAATAGAAGGCAGGACAGGAAACATTCTGTCTGAAATAAAACAAGCAAGTAAACAAACAAACAACCATGGAGGCCAGCCACATGGCTGGAAGGATTGCTTTAGAAAAAAAAAGAAAGAAGGCCTAATGTGTTAGAAACTTTTAAGAAAATCTAGGATAAGCAAGCTGTACATCTTGCAACTGCCTTGAAGGAAAGGGATGAAAAAAGAAGGGGAAACCATGTTTGAAAATCACCCTGAATAGTGAACAGCTTAGTTCTGCCAAGACAGAGTAAGCCATTCCTTCATAATAACTCCTGCCTCACTTGAGGTCTGTCAGAAGGTGACACTTGAGGTGTGGACTTGAGGTGAGCCAGAAGGCTGAAGAGAGATGCTCCAATGTTAAAAAGAAAAGAAAAGAAAGAAAGAAAAGAAAAGAAAAGAAAAGAAAAGAAAATTACCCTGAAGGAGGGTCTGTCATATGTAACAGATAAGCAGGAGTGAGAAGCAGAGTGTGAGAAAGAGTGGGGAAGTCTGACAGTGCTAGGGAGTCCAAAGTCATACTTAATGCTCTATCCAGCACCTGAAAGAAAAAATACATAGTCCTATCCCTCCTAGTCAGGACTCAGGAAAGCTGGCAGACCCAGCCAAACCTCATGGCAGCTCCCATGGACTGTGCAAGTGGGAAGGGGTCCTAGGAAGGAAAAGTATATTATCTTAAAGCTAACCTAACTTTTTAAGGTTGACACCTCCACCTGATCCACTTCCTCTCCCCCCATCCCCACTCAGTCTAGTCCTTGACCTCTTGCCCACTCAAGGGAGGCAACAAGGGCATGGCTCTACCTAGAGGTAGACTTCATTTTTACTGTAATTGGCTTTGTTTGGACTGTGGATTTGAAAGAATCTCCAGCCATTCCAGGACACAGAGCTGAGAAGAGGCAGGTTCATTTCTGATTTGTCTCCTCACACTGATTAGGGCTAACTCTGAACACTTCAGTCTCATGTCTTCTGTTTCATGAACACAACCATGTCATGAAAAGCCAATGTGTTTTCTCTAACCAGAACAGAGAGAGATTGTTCATCCCAGAGGCTTGTGCACTGGGGTCTTGGTACCAGCTGATGGGCTTCTATGAGTGGTTAGATACTGAGAACATGCCCTTGTCTCTACATGTCATTATGTCATATTGGGAGTTGAAGGTCTACTCTTGATCACAGATATAGGAGGAAGCTGAGCATTTGGAAGGAATGGCTAAAGCTCTTGCACCACTAATGCAGCCTGTCCCACACTGTGCTGGCCATGCCTCATGCTCGTTTGTAGGGTAGGGAGGGTCCTAGGGAGGCAATACCAGCACTGTTCCCAGATTGCTTTGGGACCTATTCATGGCTGTGGCCAGAAAATTGTGATTAACCACATAGATGGCTGGACCACAGGCTGGAATCATGTGCACTAGGGCACAGGATTCAATGTCTACATGTCAGCGATTGTTGGTTGTGTGGAGAATGTGGAGTAGACAGGAGCAGGGAAGGGCTGGAGGAAGATGGTGGACTAATACACCAGTCCTTATTCCTGTAAGCAGTTCAGTGAGATGTGATTGGGCCTCTGAGTCCAGGAAGACAATTGAGGCATGAACCTGATTACTGAGGCAAGGAGAGTTTATGTCAAAGTCCAGGCCCAGCCTGGAGAGGTGCCCTGGCCAGGGCCCAGGTGTCAGACAAGGCCTGTAGTTTGCCCTGACTATAGAAGAATCAGCTAGCCATGTTCCAACATAAGGCCTCAGCAGTCACGTGACCTTTCTGGGGAGAGAGCAGCTTCCTGGACCCAGACCTGCACTAGTCTAGCACCGTTTGCTAGGGGCGGGTCACTTCAGGTCTGGGATGGGATGTTCGTGCTCAGGTGAAGTTTGCTCTTGCTCACTGGGTGAGGAAAGTGGACATGAAGGAGCAGAGTTCTGACAACTGCACAGCCCGAGGACATTATCCACTTAGAGGAGATGAAACTGCATTGTGACCAGTGACTGTGCCAGAGGGCAGCATAGAGGGCTGGGGAAAGTGCTCTGACGTTGGCCTCTCAAGTGTTTCTATCTGGAACGAGGGGCTCTTTGAGATTGAAAGATTGTGTTTTGGGGAGTTAATTGGCCAAGTCACAAACATTGTCCTTGATCTGCCTGAGTGCTCCCTCTACCCTCTGCTGCCACCAGTGATATTGGTAGACGGCCAGACCCTGGATAGCAGGACAGACAAGCTGCTCTTGGGTCCTACAAGTGTGTTGCATTGCCTGAGAAGAGGCTTGGTCATCCCCCCAGTCAGTCCTGCTCAGGAAGCCAGTGTGGTTCTGCCTAATTGGTCTCTCAGGGCCTGGCTTGTCCCTGTGAGTACTTGTCTCTTCTATAATAGAGGATGCCGGGCCCCTGGTCCTCACACAGACATCTTAATATCCCCTCTGTACTTAGAAATGTCACCATTTGCTCTTTAGAAGTTTTTAATTTAATCTGATTCTGTTTTCTAATGAATGCTGATGGTTACCTCTCTGTGTGTCTTTGTATGTGCACACATGCACATGTGTGTACATGTGATTTCTCTGTCTGTCTATCTGACTGTCTGTGTGGTGCTGAGAAACAAGTTTCTGGAGAGGACACCTTGGAAGATTCTTGCCATAGGCTTATCATGTGAGTTTTGTATTGATTGTGAATATACATGTGTTAATTATTAATGACAAAGTTTTGTAATAAGTTTGGATTACTGAGTTTAACTGTGTGATCCCAGGTGTATGGGATCATTTAAGCTGGCATTTTCAAGAAAATTCTGTAAGCATCTGAAAAAAATGAACAACTTGGAAAAATCATAGCATGATCTCTTCTCAGAGCCTCCTTGTAGCTCCTTAATTTCTGTGCTTCTGCCCTTCTGTGTCTCTCCGCCCTTCTGTGTCTCTCTCTGCCTTTCCCTGTCTCTGTCTGTCTCTCTCTTTCTGTATGTTTCTCTGACTCTGTCTCTGTTTTCTATTTTTTGTCTTGCAGTCTTTGTTTCTCTGTGTCTTCCTGTTTCTCTTTCTTTGCTCCTCTATCACTACACTGTGTGTGTGTGTGTGGGGGGGGTGGCACATATCTACTTCTGTCACTCCTTACTTTTGTCTCACCTGCCTTCCTGTCCCTGTGCTTCTGTCTTTGTCCTCCTGTCTCTCTGTGTCTTTCTACCCTCACCTCTTTTTCTTTCTTTCCTTGTACCCCATTCTCAGAACTCACATTGAAATATATAGCATCTCCTATGCCACCCCATGGGGCAATGGGGTCTACTACTTTCTGGCTACTCCTACAGGGACACAACCTTGAAATATTCATTCATGTCTCAGAATTCTGAGGCAGATAGGAGTGTTGAGTCCCAAGCCCAAGTCAGTAAATTATTTGTATGATGTTAGCTTGATACAGGTGCATGAAAACAATAAAAATCTTTCATAAACAGACCTAATCAATGGTTTATATAGTCTGTCCTGACTCTTGGAAGTTGGCTCTTATGTATCTTAGCATACTCTGTTTAAGGCTTTTTAAATTCAGCTGCAGACTTTTACCTCTGATACAAACTGATGCCCTACTTAAGTGTCCTACTTTAAAGCCTTCAATCCCCCAGCTTCAATGACATACACATGAGTGACTACAGTTTGTATAGGTGAGTCACCTGTAAAGACCATGGTTGATGCTATTTTACACAGCCAGGTGAGGGACATTTTGCCATTCTTCCTCATTTCTCCCCTGTTCCCATCCACTGTCTGAGATCTTGAATAGAAAGAAAGTAGTCACACCTATCCCTGTTACCAGGACACACAGATTTTCACCCTGTGGAATATTCCTGCTCCTACTCCGTACTCCCTGAAGTCTTGGGAAAGAACCCTCCCAGTGAAGAAAGATCCTGCATCTCTAAGGTTTATGAGTAGCTACATCAGTCTCCTAGAAGTTTTGCATCTAGGATGATGTCTACAGCATTGGCTGGCACAGATTTCTATTCTTACCCCATGTAATACTGAGCTTTGGGCTCTAGGTGAGTTTCGCTACATTTGGGTTGGGTTGTTAGCACAAACTGGAACTAGACCATGTCTTTCCTCTTCAGATCCTATCAGAGCTGCCACAGAAAACCCACTGCCCCTGGATCCTGAGGTCTCCCCAGCTCTGTGATGAATAGGACACTGGTCACTGAGTTCCTCATCCTGGGATTCTCAGAAATGCCTCAACTTCGGATACCACTTCTCCTCAGCTTCCTCTGCCTATACATGGCTGCAGTCTCAGGAAACCTGCTCATTATGGTGACAATCAGTGCCAGCCCAGCCTTGCATACCCCCATGTACTTCTTTCTGGTCAACTTGGCCATGGTGGACATCCTCTGCACCTCCACCATTCTACCCAAGCTACTGGACACCATGGTAGGGGGAAGGACCATCTCTTATGGGGGCTGCATGGCTCAGCTCTTCTTCTTCACATGGTCCCTGGGGGCAGAGCTGCTGCTCTTCTCAGCTATGGCCTATGACCGCTTTGTGGCCATCTGCTGTCCCCTGCACTACAGTACCTGGATGGGCCCCAGGGTGTGTGCATTCCTGGCTGGCATTGTCTGGACCATCAGCCTGACTAACACCAGCATAAACACAAGCTTGGTGCTGTGTCTACCATTCTGCAGCTCCAATGTGATAGAACACTTCTTCTGTGAGATTCCCCCGCTGTTGAAGCTCTCCTGTGCTCCAACACAACTGAACGAGGCCATGGCTTTTGCTGCAGATGTGTTCCTGGCTGTAGGGAATTTCTCTGTGATCATCCTCTCCTATGGCTTCATTGTGGCCAGCATCCTGAAGATACGCTCAGCTGAGGGCAAGCAACGGGCCTTTTCCACCTGCTCTGCACACCTCATTGTGGTCACCATGTACTACTCCACTGTCATCTACACTTACATTCGCCCTTCATCCAGCTACTCACTGAACAAGGACAAGGTGGTGTCCATCATCTACACCTCGGTGGCACCCACCTTGAACCCCCTCATCTACACTCTGAGGAACAAGGATGTCAAAGTTGCACTCCGAAGACTTCTGTCTTGCTCTTGAGCCTGTGCCAGCACCAGTGCTTTCAGCCCTGCTGGACTGGGTTATCACAGGTTTGGCAGAGGCCTCTGTTCCTTTAACCTGGTTTCCATTGCCTTTCACTTCTCCATCCCCTGAAGAGGTAATTTTCATTATAAGTATGTGTTGAATTCTAGTGAAAGTAGAAAACACAGACAAGAGGGAATTTAGACTGTGATAGATTGCATCCAGAAGCAGCCCTTGCTGACAGTCTTGTCTGAGTCCTTTATGTGTTGTGCTCATTTGTTTATTTTTCAAATCTATGTCCTAGGAACCTAGCTAATTCTCACTGAGAAACATTTCTACAGGGTGGGTATATTTTCTAGAGAAGAAACTTGTTTAATCTTTAATATTACTGATATTTTTGAAATGAAATCTTTTCATGTCAATATTAATAGACACATTTATTTTGCATTTCTAGGCATAAACAATAAATACAGGTTATTGACAACAGAGTTGTTAAACAAGCTGTGGGATCTCTGCAAACTCCAGGCCAGCAGAGTAATGATCTGTATACAGTAAGAAGGAAATGTGATTCAACAGACCTTGGTAGCCAGTGTGGTTTCAAACTTCTACAGTCTGACACCAGTTAGTGATATTGTAGGCATATTTAAGCATAGCACAATTTAGGGGAAAAAGTTTTCTGATGATAATTAACTCAATCCACATGTACAACAAAGCTTAAGGCTTGTTTACATTAAAACTCTTGACAAAGTGCATATGGCCTCTTCCAATAACGATGAGTTCTGTTGACTGAGAAACAGTACTCAAGATAAGGGACTAGGGAGAATGACTGAGATAAACATCAAAGTCTAGGGGGGTGTGGCATGGCCCTATAGAGGTCACCTGAGTACATGTGACATCTCCCACATGGGTGAGTTCTAGTGGCTGTGAAACAATGCTGAAGATAAAGGTCTGGGAAAGAAGAGTCTGGAATAAACATAAGAGCCTGGGGAACTCAGATTTGGCCTGGTTCTACAGAGAGCACAAATCACCAGGCTATCAAGCACATCCATTCCCAGCATTATGGGTAGTAAACAAGTCTACATTTCCCTCATTGAGACAACACTGAGTGTTACCCTAGTGCCCATCTGTAAGAACAAGGACCTTGTTCTCTCTACAGGAAAACAGCAACCAAAGACAGAACAGTGCTGATGAAAGGGAGGTCTAGTCTTCCTGATTCTGTTTTGTGAACATCAACAAAACCAGGACATCAGGATTAGTTCTGTTTACATCCTGAAGCAGAGTCTACAGCAGTACTTTGCAGACCAATGTGTCAGCAAATCAGTATGATGCTAGTAGATTTTTCAGCTGTTTCTAGCAAGTCATTTTGCCAGCTATATTTGAAATCATTATATCATGTAAGGTGATTAGAACGCCTAACTGTAGGTTCAAGACTGTATCTAGCTTTGAGCTTCACACACAGCCACAGGGCACTACTTCATGTTTTGGAAGCCCATCTTCACCCATAGAAGAGTAATCAACTACCTACCAACTTCAAGGAGAAGGCTTTATATGAGAACCCAAATAAGATAGTAGAGCATGCCATACTTTGAGTCACCAAGCCCTAAAAACTCTCTCTCTCTCTCTCTCTCTCTCTCTCTCTCTCTCTCTCTCTCTCTCTGCCCTTCCATTCATCATTCATTTTGTCTTTTTTCTCTCTTTCTTGAAAATAAACTTTTATTAAAACCACAAGAAGCACATATTCACCCAGAGACATACATATGCTTACACAAAACCCACAGAAACACAAAATTAGACTGTTATAGATAAGTAAAGAACAAGTTAGTTTTTGTTGTTTGCTCTTAAGGCTCAAACAAAGCAATGAGGCAAATCACGTCTAAAATCATAATTAAATTTATGTTGTGTTGCTCATTTACTGCTGGCCATGGGTCCTTCCTCAAGTTTAGTTTGTACACTCACTGAGAGTCCAATGAAGAAAATGAAGTCTTCCTTTTCAAGTGGTTGTCAGCACTTGGACAAGTTGTCAGGTTGAAAATAGCTTCTGGCTTAGGGATGGGGTTTCATGTTCACTTCTCTCAGTGCTGGGTCCCTACCTAGTTTGCACCTGTACAGGCCTGTGCATGCTGCCACAGTCTCTGGATTCATATGTGTACCAGTCCTATTGTATCTGTATTGTAACTGTTATCTTACTGTCTTTTTTCCATAGTCACTCTTACCACCTTTCCACATCCTTTTCCATAGTTCCCTGAGCCCTAGTGGAAAGGATTTGGTAGAGACATCCCATATAAGATTGACTGTTCCAAGATTTCTTACTCAGCACATTATCTGGTTGTAGGTCTATTAGTTCCCATCTTGAGGAAGAGAAATTTTCTCTAATGTTGGCTGAGCAAGACACTGGCCTATGGTTATAGCATAATGTCATCATGAATCATTTTACTGCTATGTATTTTTATCAGAACAGTAGTATTTGGTCTTCTCTGGGTTTACAGATTGTCTAGTCTCAGGTTCTTGGTCACCTGAGCAATGCTGGGCATGGGTTTCATCTCATGGAATGAACCTTAAATCCAAGCAGGCAGTGACTGGTTACTTCCACAACTTTTATGCTGCTTTTGCAACAGTCTACTATACACAAAGGTCACCATGGTAGATTGAAAGATTTGGAGCTGACTTGGTGTTTATATTTCTCCTCTGGCATGTGGGGTTCCTTCTAGTACCAGGAAGGCGGAGAGAGGGGAATATCAGGAATGATAGCTAATACCGAGGAAGATTTGAAGGGTCATCTGGAAACCTACTACAGTAGAAACTTCTTGAAATAATACATATATGGAAGAAATCTAAATAGAATAATCACAAAATAACAGGGTGAAAAAGCCTCAACTAGTCCTGTCTTCCTATCAAGTTAAACCTCCAGTGCCAGGAATGTGTTACAGCTGACTGAGTTGTTGGCCAAGAGTGACCCATAGAACTCACCCCCATCCCCCCCCACACACCCACACCACTCAGGCTACTGCCAAGTAGGGGTGAAGACTCTAGATAGGGACAGCTTGACTTCTCCATCTTCAGTGACTTATATAGCTGTTTTCTTCAGCAATAGACCCTTGTCATCAGTTTGTGGAGAGCAACCATAACCTTAGCAGCAGCAGTGGCAAAATCTAGCAGAAACTGGCAGGCCTCCATCACTGAATCAGCACAAGTCAGCAGCAGTAACCAGTACCAGCTGAGATGCCAGGAAAAGTTCTCTGTTGTGCCTCTCTCAATGAAGTGAAGATCAGCGAAGATGATGACACACATGTCCAACAAAGCATTGCAAAGCTAGCTATGCAAGCACACTGTCACTGTCCACTGAGTCCTATTTATACTCTCTCCAAACATCATGTGTCCTTCCATGGGTCTTGCCTCAGCAAAACACCACGTGAGTCTCTATCACCTGACATATCTAGAAATTTCCACTTCAGTCAGATAAATGATCAAATTATTTAATGTTCCCACAACTATATCTGTAGTCATGTTCAGTAGACATGTAGTTTATTTACAGAAACAAGCTTAGAGGGAGAGACCGATTTATATTCCTTATTATATAGTCTTCTGTCTGTATCGTCAAAGTCAAGTCTAAATCAAGTAACTCTAAACAAGTTCAAAGTAAACTGAAAGTTATTTAATATCAGATAATATTCAAAATTGTGTATATTTTTAAAAGCTAGTTACAAAAATTTTATTCTTCAAGTAAAACAAGTTAAATCTACAATATAATTGCATGGCAGAAAGACCTCCGGCCCTAGTAGTTCCCTTGGATAAAACAATTCTACAAAGTAAGTTACATAATAGCCTCATTTCAGGGTTAGAAGTTTGGGGAAATAAGACCTGCCAGAAATCTGCTTCTTCTGTCTCTGGCTGTAGGCACAGCCAGCTCCAGCTGTGTAGGCCAAATCACAACAATCTCCTTCTTATCTACAGGAAAGATGAATTACTTTCTTCCAGTCTCACATGACAGGGATGTGGATTCTCTTGTCCACTGGAGGAGCTCAGAGTCTGCACCCACATCCTAAGTGTCTAAACAACACAGAGGCAAAGAGCACCTACTCTACCACCCAGTATCTCCCAGACTGATATATGAACATGTTCTGAACAGGAGAACCTTATACTTAAGCTACCATTCAACTGGTTTAGAATTTGTATGCTAGTTCCAACTGGCTATGCCCTTTACCCTGGCCTTTAATTCTTCCTCTCAGCAATAGCTAATTTCAGAGTCCATATTCTAATTACCCATGTTCCCTGATTAAAGAAGGCTGCCAGATACTTTGTCATCAAATTTGAAATTATTCAAAATATCCAAGTGGTATCTTTGGAACTTTGCTAGACAAGTCTATAAAATGACTCAGTATGAACCCATTTCTCTTTTAAATTGTGACTTTAGATATTGAGGTTTCTAAATTGGATATTATATTTACATTTTCGATTTTATCCCCTTACCCCATTCCCTCCACCACCCAGGAACTTCCTATCCCATCCCCCCTCCTCCTGCTTCTAGGAGGATGTGCCCCCACCTACCCCCCCCACTCCTACCTCCCCACGCTCGAATTCCCCCCACTCAGTGTTTAGCCTTCATGGGACCAAGAATCTCCTCTCCCACCTATGCTCGACAAGGCCATCCTCCCCTACATGTACAGATAGAGTCATGGGTCCCTCCCTATGTGCTCCCAGGCTAGTGCTTTAGACCCTGGGAGCTCTATTTGGTTGGTATTATTACTCTCCTCATGGGGCCACAAACCCTTTCAGCTCCTTCAGTCTTCTCTCTAACTTCTCCATTGAGAAAACCTTGATCAGATCAGTGGTTAGCTGTGAGCATCTGCCTCTGAATGTGTCAGACTCTGGCAGACCTCTAAAGAGACAGCTATATCAGGCTCCTGTCAGCATGCACTTCCTGACATCCATATCAGCATCCATCTTTGGTGACTGCACATGGGATGGATGCCCAGGTAGAATGGTCTCCAGATGGCCTCACCTTCAGTTTCTGTCCCACACTTTGTCTCCATATTTGCTCCCTTGAGTATTTTGTTACTCCTTCTAAGAAGGACTAAAGCACCCACATGTTGGTCTTCTTTCTTCATGAGCTTCATGTGGTCTGTGAGTTGAATCTTGGCTATTTCAAGCTTTTGGGCTAATATTCAATTATCAGTGAGTAAATTCCATGTGTGTTCTTTTGTGATTGGGTTACCTCACTCAGGATGATAGTTTCTAGTTCCATCCATTTATCTAAGAATTTCTCGAATTCATTATTTTTAATAGCTGAGTAATACTCCACTGTGTAAATGTACCGCATTTTCTGTATCCATTCCTCTGTTGAAGGACATCTGGGTTCTTTCCAGCTTCTGCCTATTATAAATAAGGCTGCTATGAACATAGTGGAGCATATGTCCTTGTTATATGTTGGAGCATCTTCTGGGTATATGCCCAGGAGTGGTATAGCTGGATCCTCAGATAATGCTATGTCCAATTTTCTGAGGCACTACCAGACTGATTTCCAGAGTGGTTGTTCCAGCTTGCATTCCCACCAACAATGGAGGAGTGTTCCTCTTTCTCCACATCTACTATCACCTGAGTTTTTGATTTTAGCCATTCTGACTGATGTGAGGTGGTAATCTCAGTGTTGTTTTGATTTGCATTTCCCTGATGACTAAGGATATTGAGCATTTCTTAAGGTGCTTCTTGCCATTCGAGCTTCCTCAGTTGAGAATTCTTTGTTTAGCTCTGTATCCCATTTTTAATAGAGTTATTTGGTTGTCTAAAGTATAATTTCTTGAGTTCTTTGTATATATTGGATATTAGCCCTATATCAGACGTAGGATAGCGAGAACTATTCTCAACAATAAAAGAACTTCTGGGGGAATCACCATCCCTGACCTCAAACTGTACTACAGAGCAATAGTGATAAAAACTGCATGGTATTGGTACAGAGACAGGCAGGAAGACCAATGGAATAGAATTGAAGAAGAATACAAATCAATCCATTCTTATCCCCTTGTACAAAGCTCAAGTCCAAGTAGATAAAGGACCTTCACATAAAACCAGATACACTGAAACTAATAGAAGAGAAGGTGGGGAAGACCCTCAAATACCTTGGTGCAGAGGAAAAGTTCTTGAACAGAACACCAATGGCTTATGCTCTAAGATCAAGAATTGGCAAATGGGACCTCATCAAATTGCAAAGCTTTTGTAAGACAAAGGACACTGTCAGTAGGACAAAACGGCAACCAACAGATTGGGAAAAGATCATTACCAATCCTACATCTGATAGAGACATTGAATTTAACTGACTTATTTTACAAAGCTTTCAGGTGCTTGTTTCTTATACAGGAGTCTGATGTAACAAACAGCTAATACAGTTACATTGCCCTTCTATAGAACTCAAGTACATGGTCCAGCCAGTTGTACAGATGAATTTAACTTTACATTAACTTTATTTTTTTATTAGATCTTTCATTTACACTTCAGATGCCATCCCCTTTCCCCATTCCCCCCTCCTTAGAAAACCCCTATCCCATGCCCCCTTTTCCTTTTTGCATTTATACATTTTTTTAAAAAATGTTAATCATAGGCTTTATAAGTTTGGTATTGTTCAATCAGAGGTGTAACCCACTACCCAACCTAGATATATCAACTATCTTTGACTGGTGGAGATACATGAACATCTGCCTCCCTGTCTCCCCCCTCTATCTCTCTTTCATCACCTAGCTTCTCCTCTCCTTCTTCTTCTCCTCTTCTTACTCCTTTTCTTCCTCTCAGTACTCCTCCCACCTTAGCTCCTCCTACACATCACCCTTCCTGTTAAAAGGAAACTTTTCTCTCAAAATACAATTAGAGCATAATTATGCCAATTTGTACCAGTGAGGTACAAGATAGTCCTAATACCCAGTCCATCCTTTTGTTGACTAACCAGCACCTCTGTCATCTATCCTAACTAAAACACTTAGTTCTGAACCTGGCTTTTTCCTTGGCTTTAGGATGAATGTCAGCTGACGACCATCCACTCAAATCTTTTCTCTCAAGGTAAATAGCTATAAGTTTTCAACCCCGTCAGAAATCCAGAATGACTGAGTTAACTATAATTGTGGGAAGCACAAAGCATAGCTTCTAAAACTTAGCCAATTTATAGAGACCTCTGAACACCTGGACACTCGCTCTACTTCAAAACGTTGGAGCATCTGTTCTTCTGCCTTCTGGCCCAGGATCATCTGACAGACCTTAGTGCTGCAGAATTATTAAGGGCTGATTACTCTGTCTAGGCAGATATAATCAGTCGACTATTCTGCAAGTGTGTCCTTTTCTGGACAGTAATTTGTCTGTAGAAGGAAAGTGGCAATTCTTGCCTAGTGGCTGTCTCACCACAACTGGAGTAACTCCAAGGATGCTCAATTTCTTCTTAGAATTTAACATAGGAAGCTGTCCGGAGCAGACAGGTCTCTAATGAAAATGAACATTAATACTGAAATGTTTGTCATGTCAATTCTAAGGATTTCTGATGTTTTGAAAACCAGCTATCCATGTAAGGTAATCTGGACTGTTGCCTGTTAACTCCACTCAGCTATTTCTAAATAAAACATAGAGAACACCCTTATAATAAACTCCAAGTCATGAATTTGCTATAGTCCCTTAACTGACAGGCTGACCATCTCAAATCAGTTAAAAAAGTTAAAGAAGGACTGGGTCTAAGCTTTGTATTCCTAAATGTGTTATACTGGTACAATGCCTATGAGAGTAACAATATTCATCTCACTCTTATATCACTATGTCAGCCCTCTTTAAAAAAAACTATCTTGATACTAAAATTTGTTTTGAGAATTGTATATTGCAGAATGATCAGCCTTGGTGTATCTACTCAACAAGCAAGCTGGGCAGACCTGCTCAAACCTCTGAGGTCCATGAATTCCATCTGGAGGCAGCGAAGACACAGCATCAGAGGATTGTCAATTTGCTCTCCCCCCCCCTCCTCTTCTAATATCTCAACACCCATAATCAGCTTGAAGAAGCTAATGATGAGTCAGCGCCCCTATTCCCTGGGCATGGGGACTAAGGTGGTAAATGTTGGGCTGTCTCTCTATGGAAAAGTAGTGGTTTTGTAGGAATAGAGAGGATTAGCTAGGGTTTATTGCATAGCCATAACCTATTAGTAGAAATCTGTATAATTAATATCAAGATGAAGATATAAATTCTTAAATGGCACCAATTTACTTTGTTTACAAATTTTACATTAACTTTATAATTAACCTTATATCAACCCATGTTAACCTTGATATAAGTTTTCTCCTCGTCAACTTTGACTCTTAATGTTCCCCACAGGGTTGTACAGTTATCACCTCCCAGTTTGTGTTCACTGCTACCTGCTAAGTTTTACTCTGATCTCTTGGATTGACTGTCGTCTAAGGCATCCAATTGCTGCCCCTTCTACATAGTCCATTTTGTCAGCTGGATGTAGTTACAGAGACCAGCTTCCCCAAACTCCTAAAAGCAGTTTAGGTGACCCCTAAGGGAAGGACTAATGGGACGTGGGTCATTCAATTCATTCTTTTCCTTGCCATAGTAGGCAATGATTTCAGGACTCAGAACTAAAGCACCTGAACTGAAGCCTTCTTTGCATAATTTAACTTCCTTGTCTCACTATCTCTCAAAAAAACCTTAAAGAAATTTTAAATTAGCTTAACATCTTTCACAACCAGTCTTTAGCTGCTGCAGTACTCCATGACTAGATCTGACAATTGCCAAGGATGGGATTTGCACCCTCCTGCATGAGAGATGTTGTTTAGCACCAACAAATTCTAACTTGTTTGATATGGGTACAAAGACACAGACAAAAGTTGGAGCCCAAGCCTCCTCCTCTTGTGGGCTTCCCTCTGTGTGGGCTTCCCTCTCATTCTAGCTTCAGCCTCTGGTCACATCTCTCCCTGTTATTATCTCCATGTGTGCCATTACCCAGTCTTAAAGCTGTTTTACTTACTGAACTTCACCCTACATTCAGAATGTTCCATGTAAGCTTTCCCAGTGACTTTCACCCTACAACAGCTTCATTTGCCCTTGTTCCATCTACAGAAAGGCCTTTTAGACACCATGGAGAAACTCTGGCAGCAAAGGGATCTTCATCCTTTTCATCCCACGCCAGATACAATCCTTTACATTAGTCCTTTATTTTCCCCTGTTCCCTTCTCTCAGGGCTCTGTTGCTACCTGTTGCTTCTGCTAGTTCATTTTAGTGTAGTGCTCCAGAAGTGTGGTTATTAGTCATTGTCATCCTGAATCACCTCTATATCCACTTCCTCTTACCACCTCACTTTGTCTTTCCCACCTCTACTCCCCTTACCTCCTCCACCTTCCTGGGAAATCTCTCAATTTTTTTTTAATCTCTCAATTTTACTCTGTAACCAAATCATCTGATTATAGCTTTCTAATGATTATTTTTTTCCAAAATCCCTTCAAGAAAAAAAAGGGTAGCAACCACAAAATCCATCACAGACGATCAAGTTGTAACCCTTCAGCTCTGTGACCAGAGGAGCCCCTCTTCAATGGACCCTGGACTACTGCAGCTGAACAAGACCTTCCCCAGGAGGAAACGCCTAAGAAAGGATCTTCAACCTTAGCCCCATTTTTATACCCTTTTAGGGCTTGGGATAATAGAGTTCCTCAGACTTAAAACAAGATTCCTACAAAATTACAGCTAACCTTGCTTGATCATCCTGGGAAGGAAAGTCTGCTGAGACAGCCTGTCTCACCTTAGGTGAACAACTTCAGGAAAGAGAAAGTATAAGAGGGAAATATAAGCGATGGCTTCAACAGTATGTTCACTCTCAAGCTCCTCGCTCTGATGCTTTAAAGGTTCACAGCTAGCTTATTCCCCTGGCAGACCCTTCAACTTCCCATGAGAGAGAGGCTTCCTCTTGCTCTGTGTTAATAAACACAGCCCTATCTGTTAAAGGTCAGACTCCTGTTTCTTTCTGCCTCACATTCCCTTAGGCATGTCTCATGACTAACTTATGCAAAGGCTCTGAGAATCCTTCAAAGGAAGGAGCCCATGAAATCTCAGATAACAATCACCAACAAAAAGGCTACTTCAAAGCCCAGATGCCATCACTCCAGAATTCTTGCCAGATACAATGGTTCTGCTAAAGTTCTGCCACGGGAGGAGGAGACAGTCTACTCCTATGACTTCCAGGTCAATTGTCTCTGCTCAATATTCATGGAAGTCCACATCTCCCAGCTATTTAGGCAAGATTTAATGTTACATGGGCTATCAGCACAGATGTGTGAAAGCAACTCTTTATGAGAGCAGATATAATTGGAAATTAATTGGGGCCCCTCTCCTGGGTGTTTGGAACACAATAACAGCAGTATGGATGTGGCCCAGTTACATCAGCATATCCTAGAAGTGCAAAAGCCTCATGAGCAAATAGTGTAAAAAATGATCATAGACAAGTGTCATAATGTCAATCCCTTTAGCTTATTAAAGGATTCCTTTTCTTTTCGTTGGGCATAGAAGCTGTTATGATCTTCCTAAGGAGAGGTCAGAAAGGCTTTCTCTGAGGTTGCAGGACCATCATCTATTTTTCCTTTGAGGGTAGTGCTGGGATCCCATTACAGACAACAGAAAGAAGAGGGAGAGAAAAGAGCCCTCATCCCATTTTTTGATGTATACCCCCTTCTCACCAGTGATTTATATAATTGGAAGACCTAAAACCCTTCTTTTTCAGAGAAGCTACAGGTTCTTATCTGCCTGTTGGAAACTATTTTGTACATACCAGCTGACTTGAGATGATTGCCAGCAGTTGGAGCCACTCTGTGTACAGCTGATGACCAAGACAGATGGCTGGAAAATAGGAAGTTGTCTCTGGAGCTGGACAGTAGGACATTACTAGAGGCAGAGGTTCAAATAGAGTGGTCCTTCCCATCCACCCAATCCAGTCGGTATTATAATACCAATTATTTTGGTTAGGGTTTCTATTGTTGTGGTGAAACCAAACCAAAAACAAGTTTAGGGAGAAAAGGATTTATTTGACTTACACTTCTATATTGTAGTCCATCATGGAAAGAAATCAGGACAGAACTCAAGCATGGCAGGAACCTGGAGGTAGGAGCTGATACAGAGACCATGGTGGTAAAGGGTGCTGTTTACTGGATTTAAGTTATGTTTTATGGACCACCTTTCATTCTCCCCTGGCAGAAATGTCTAACCACTCCTTTGTCAGGTTCTTGCAGACTTTGCAGGAAGCTCATCAGGCTATTGACCTTACTGAGAATGGAATTGTGCTATTTTCTACCTCCAAACCTACCCAAAAGTTCCAGACAAGAAACTTGGTTTGGATAAAGAGGATCCATATCTAGATTCTGGAACTTTGATGGAAGGGATCCTGCTAAGTTATCCTTACCATCCCAGCTGCTCTGAAAATGGCTGGTGATATCTGCTGGAGTCATCATTCCCAATTAAGGGAGGATGATTACAGATGGACCATCATCTGGACTTTGAAACCCCAAATCATTAACCCATAAAGATGAAAGAGGTTATTTCAATCTTCTTTATCTGTTGAGGCTTTCTTTGTGACTGAATATATATGGTTAACTTTTGGAGAGGTTCCATACAGTGCTGTATGTATGTATATATTCTTTTGTGTTTGAGTGAAAGGTTCTATAGATATCTGTTAGGTCCATTTGATTCAAAACCCCTGTTAGTTTTATTATTTTTCTGTTTAGTTTTTGTCTTGATAGATCTGTCCATTGGTGAAAGTAGGGTGTTAAAGTCTCCCACTCTTAATGTATGGAGTTCAGTTTGTGATTTAGGCTTTAGTAAGCTTTCTTTTATGAATGTGGGTGCACTTGCATTTGGGACATAGATATTCAGAATTTAGGCATTCTTTTGGTGGATTTTTCCTTTCATGAATATGAAGCCCTTTCACATCTTTTTCCATTAGTTTTGGTTGAAAGCCTATTTTATTAGCTATCAGAATGGCTACTCCAGCTTGTTTCCATATACAAAAATCAATCAGCATAATCCACCATATAAACAAACTGAAAGAAAAAAAATACATGATTATCTCATTAGATGCTGAAAAGGCTTTTGACAAAATCCAACACCCATTTATGTTAGTTAAAAGTCACATACATAAACACAATAAAAACAGTATACAGCAAGCCAATTGCCAACATCAAACTAAATGAAAAAACACTTAAGCACTTCCACTAAAATTGGGGACAAGACAAGACTGTCCCCTGTCTCTATGTTGCTTCAGTATAGTTAGTACTTGAAGTTCTAGTTAGAGCAATAAGACAACTAAAGGAGATCAAAGAGAAACAAATTAGAAAAGAAGTCAAAGTATCACTATTTGCAGATGATATGCTAGTATACATTAAGTGACTCCCAAATGTCTACCATAAAACTTCTACAGCAGGTAAATACCTTTAGCAAAGTGGCTGGATAGAAAAATATTAAATAAAAATAATCAGTAGCCCTCTTTTGTTGGGAGCCGACTTTAGTAGTAAGCGGCCAGATCAACTTTGCAGCCATCTGGAACCATATACCCTGATGAAAGACTTGGTTGGCAAAAGCCTATAACAGCTGAAGCACACTCTGATAAATATATTGTTTATATTTATATTATCATATTATCATGAGAATAGTGATACATTTATATGTATCACTATAAATATATATTTATCATATTATATTATGATAAATATATTGTTTATCCCACATAGCTTGTTTTGCTGTTTAGTGACCTCAGCTGTATGGTGCACGTGGTAAAATGTTTTCACCTGTGTTCTCCTGCTTGTGTATATAAATACCTCAGAATTCCCTTCAATAAGGGAGACTTGAGAAAATAGAAGAGACTGAATCACACCCTGTCTTGTCTCCATTCTTCGCGTCTATTGCCCCAAGAGCCACACTCTCTCTTAACCAGAGCACTTAGCCCCAAAAGTGTTGAGGAAAAGTGTTGAGGCAGAGTGTGGGCCTCAACACTCTTTTACACAAATGATAAACTGGCTGAGAAAGAAATCAGGAAAACAACACCTTTCACAATAGCCACAAATAATATAAAATATCTTGGTGTAACTATAACCAAGCAAGTGAACGACCTGTATGACAAAACTTCAAGTCTTAGAAGAAAGAAATCGAATAAGGTACCAGAAAATCGAAAGATCTCCCAATGGTAGTGAAGAATGAAAAATTATAAAAATCATTTTTATAGAATATATACATATATAGATGCCTTTCAAGTTCTTTTAGGGACATGGAAAATTTTCTCTGAAACAAGCCAGGCCAGTTCCAGGAACTGGCTGTAAGGAGTGAAAGTCATTCAGGTGGTAAAAACACAATGACAGGACTGTGGCTTTACAGCTGGAGCTAGTGAGAATAAATAGTTGATAAATGACAAGGTAGGGCAGTGACTTGGTGAAACCACATTTTTGAGAAAATGATTGTACTGGGTAATTTCCATGGCCATTAACCTTTTAGGGTGGGTTTCTTTGGAATGTATCACTATTCTCATGTTATGTATCCTTGGCAACCTCTTACCCCCTCCCCACTCCCCTGGTTTGTGGTTTTGCTCTTTAAAAGACCCTGGTACCCATCACTCAGGGCCAAAAACCCTGCTCTTGGAGCATAAGAGCTTGTCGTTTTTGACCGCCGGCTCCTCCCCTAATAAACCTCTGCTGATTGCATCCAGGTATGGTTTCTTGTGATTTTGGGGTGGTCGCAATCCGGAGGCTTGAGGAAGGGTCTCCCGAGTATGGGGGTCTTCAGTAGGATTATCATAGTGAAAATGGCCACCCTACCAAAAGCAATCTACATATTCAATGCAGTTCCCATCAAAATCCCAACACAATTCTTTATAGACCTTTAAAGAACAATTATCAACTTCATATGGAAAAAACAACAAACCAAGGATAACCAAAGTAATACTGTACAATAAAAGAACTTCTGAAAGTATCACAATCCATGACTTCAAGCTATACTTCAGAGCAATAGTAATAAAACCTGCATGGTATTGCTGTAGAAACAGACAGGTTGGTTACTGAAATCCACTCAAAGACCCAGAAAGAAACCCACATACTTATGGACACTCGATTTTTGACAAACAAAACCATAGCATGGAAAAAAGAAAGCATTCTCGACAAATGGTACTGGTCTAATTGGATGGCTGCATATAGAAGAATGCAAATAGATACATATTTATTACCCCCCACAAAACTCGAGTCCAAGTGGATCAAAGACCTCAACAACAACAACAACTACTACTACTACAACAAAACAGATACACTAAATCTAGTAGAATAAAAAAAAAGTAGGGAATAAACTTGAATGAATAGCATAGGTACTAAGACGATTTACAGATATGACTTCATGAAACTGAAAAGCTTCTGTAAGGCAAAGGACACTTTCAAAAGGACCAAATGGCAGCCTCCAGAATGGGATAAGATGTTCACCGACCTTATTTGCAACATAAGTGCCGGGAGCCAAGCCCAGGAAATTACCTGCTGTTTTAGAAAGTCTAGTCAGTACAAGGTTAAGAAAGGACATTCACAGGTCTCAGGTCCCAGGAACTTAAAGAACGTCTGGCATTTCCTTGGAGCTGATTATGACAGTGGGATGGTCTAGGGTGATAAGATTATGACACTGGGAAGGTCTTGGACAGTAAGGATTCCATAGTAAGATAGCCCTAAACAATGACCCTCGCCCAAACTTCCCGGTTTGCTGTGTCTTTATAACCTGCCCCCAAAATTAAAGTTTCAGAGCTTGATCAGAACCCAGACTTGCTCTCATTCTTTGTGTCTCTTGTCTTTTCATTCGTTCGCCCCCTTCCCTAAGGTCTCGTCGAATCCCCACGGGCCGGGGCAATAAGACTTACATCCAAAATGTATAAAGAACTCAAGAAGTTAGACACCAATGAATCAAATAACCAAATTTTAAAATGGGGTACAGAGCTAGAGAATTCTCAACAGAGGAATCTCAAATCTCTAATGACTGAAAAACTCAACTAACAGATCATGCTGGTAAGGATGTAGAACAAGGGGAATGTTCCTCCATCGCTCATGGGAGTATAAACTTGTACAACTACTCTGGAAATCAATCTGGCATTTTCTCAGAAAATTGGGTATACTTCTACCTCATGACCCAAATATACCACTCCTTGGCATATACTCAAAATACACTCCTTCATACCAGGACACTTACCGTACTATGTTCATAGCAGCTTTGTTCATAATAGTCAGAAACTGTAAACAACCCAGATGTCCCTCGACTGAAGAACTGATACCCAAAATGTATCAATTACACAATGAAATACCATTCAGGTATGAAAAACAAAGACATCATGAAAGTTGCAGGCAAATAGATGGAACTAGAATATATCATCCAGAGTGAAGTAACCCAGACCCAAAAGGACATACATCATATATACTCACTAAGAAGTGGATATTAGCCATAAAGTACAGGATACCCACACTATTATACTACCAAATGAGATCCAGGGTATAAGTTTACCATTCAGAGTAGGCTACCGTAACTCTAGGCCTCCAGACAAAAGGCCCCAAGAGAGTCCCCCTATCCATCCCAAGAGGAAAGACTCAACCCTAAACAATGCTTCCTTACAAAATAGCTCCAACCAGGACTAAAAACATACCATACCACGCTGGGGTCTCTACCTTTGACAAGATTCATCATCTACTTAGTCACTCCCAGACAGGAGCTGGTCAGAATTGCTGGCTGTGCTCGAACTCTCAATTCCCGTACTACATAGAGTTAGGGACCAATCAGATCACCCGTCCACCAGCAAGTAAAACCAATTGTAACTGGGAACACCTTAAGCTAACACTGAGCAACTTACAGGGAGCTAAAACCTGTCTGATATCCAGAACTTTTGACCTAGAATTCTTATGTTACTCTGATGTTTGCTATTCCTCTCTTCAGGGCAATTCCTATAATCAGGAACAGTTTATGGCCCCTGAGACCATTTGATGAGCATGTACAAATGGCTTACATAAATGGGCCTCTTCTAAGGCATTCTAAAACAATAAGCCCCTTACGTATCTTAGTGGATAGCTTGTCCCAGGCATACTTATATACCTGGGAGAGCACACTTTTAACATAGACTCCAGGCTGCAATGGGACATTTATTCTTGCCCATCCTGCACATCTATCCTTGTTCCAATCCTGGTTGGAACCATGCCCTAGTATTTTGCTAGGTCAAAAGCCATAGAAACACTGACACTCATAGTTGGTGATCAAAACATTGGAGAACTAAGTAAACCAGTGGGCTACATTCAGACTAGAAAAATAAGTGGATTCTTTAGCAGCAGTCATTGTGCTAAACTGAAGAGCTTAGATCTCATTAAAATAAAGAAGATTATGCGTAGCTTTGGGAGAAACCTGCTGTTTCTATGCCAGCCAATCAGGGGTAATTAGGGAAAACCTTGCCATTGTCAAGAAAAACCTCAAAGAAAGGGAAGAAAGGGGGTATAGGTCAAATAGTTGTCAATCTCTGTTTATCTAGTTCCCATGGCTGACCACCGTACTGTCAGCATTAGCCAGAACACTGATTCTTATCCTGATCAGGCTAACAGTGGGATCCTGCATCCTCAACTGCATGGATAACTACATAAACCAGAGAATAAACTCAGATAAGCTACTGGCCCTTAGGACCTATGGCCCACACCGCAGAACAGGATGAGTCAACAATTTAACTCATGCCCGTAGCATCAGTGGGGAATGTGGCAGGGCAAGATGCATGGCAATGCAGAAGATCCTCCATCTTATATTTTTGCTAAGGCCATTTGACTAGAAGCCTTAGCAAAGGTTTGACTAGAATTTGATCTTCTTGGTGGGAAGCCCTGTGAAACATTACCCACCTCTGTTCTAGGAACACAAGAACACAAGATGAAGATGACTCAACTAAGTTATTTTGACTTCTGTTAAACTACTTGCCTGTGCAAGCCCCCTCCCCCCCCCCCCATCTGCTGAGTGAGATATCAGGATGTGGTTTTTGCCTTCAAGTACCCCTTATTCTAAACACTCTATGTTACACTTGGGTCCCAAAGACCTGAATGTACTCATAGCCAGCAGGAATAAAGACATTCAGTTGGCTATCCACTGTGTCTGAGTGGCCAACTCCGGTGGGCTCCTCAAAACAAAACAAATGTGAGACCCTAAATTGGAGAGATGAGTCTATTTGAAGGTACATAGCTAGTGCATTTAGGAGTAGCTAGTCTTTTATAGCAAGAGTCTGAATGAGTGCCCAATACCCCACAGCTCCTGGGGAGCCAAGGTTCTCAACAGGGCAGCCAGTCATCTTGGATTCTGACCTCTTCTAGCCTACACTGGCACTCAATCCCTGTCTGCCAAGGCCAGGATGCAGTGAGTATGTTGACCTTTCCTGGTGAACTTTAGCTAATAAAGACCTGACCCTGTTCCTTCCCTTATTCTTTCCAAATGAGATTTGAATGGGAAGAAAGAAATCCTGCTGGGAAAGCGCCTGACTTTCTGCCACAGGAAGCAGAAACTCAGCAAGACACCTGTGCCCTTCCCATCTGCCCTTGGGACCCAGCTCCTCACTTTCTCTTTCTAGACTTGATAGATAGTGGCAAAGCCACCTCAGCCAGGACCCTGGGGCAGGCATCCCCGGGGGGCCATGGCTTCCTTGGGTTGCATCATATAGCCAAAGCTATCTAGATTTAAACCAGGATTACCTGAAGCAAGCAGACATCTCTGTACCACTCAGGACTAAGACATCCCTGCAGTCCAAATGGTGTGGTGAGGACATGACCTAGATGCCCCTCCTTTATAGGGTCCAGATGCATGTCTCTAGGCAGAAATAACCAACTCTATGTCTTGTCTGGACTTGTCTGGAAAATATTGCTAGTTCCAAAACTTCTTAATGTGTTTTGCTGCTTAAGTTGGCTGTGTCTTTTCCTTCCTGTCAGCTGTTAAATCAAGAGATTTATTTATAGTGTCTGTGATGTTTTAGGGCCACAGGGTATCCAATGTCAAAAGAACAAAGATGTATTTCTGTGGATGTTTTTGTATCACAAAGAAGGATCAACAGGTCCAAGAGCTATCACAGAGAAATGGGATGAAGGGCTGAAGGGCTGGAGAAACAGGTAATAGTGCAGTCACCCAGTCCTCTCTCTGTCAGGTTTCTTTCCACAGGTTACTTTGTTGGACACCCAACCTCATGCCTGTGGCCATACAGGTAAGTTTCTTTTGACTTTTCTAGACATTTGAAATGAAGATATTTTCTCCCCATATAGATGGATCATGTGTCTTGCTCACAACTACACAAAGACATAGTGAACATGTGCTATGTGATTAGGGAGCCGGTAAGGTTCAATCTCTCACACAGGAAGTGAACGGGTGATGGAGAGTGTTGGGGGTAAAACCTACTGACAATTCCTGTACCCAGCTCCTTTGCTGCTCTGTGGTACCATGAACATTTCATCCTGATCCCAGTGGGAACAGCATTCAGAGGTCACTTTCCCCAGGAGGAGGAATGACCCTGGACTCCATACTCTTCTTATCTTGCCAAGCAGCTTAAACAGCACAGACAGAAACCTGCTCCCCACCCCTCTGTACAGGTAACTGTAAGGCAAGTATTGGAGGTAAGTGTGGGCAGGGAGCATATTCTCAGGGCAGTCCACATGGTGGTTCATCTCTCAGATATGTCCTGACACAGGGGCATTCTCAGTTGTTGCTGGGCTCAAAGATATATTAAAAGAAAGATGCATGGACTTGGGTGGACTTCAGTGGCCAGAAAAAAATAGAGAAGTCCAAACAAAATTGCATTTTAGATCAGTAAAAAGTACTATTTAGAGCCAAGATTTCCTAGTCAGGAGTTGAAACATCTTTTTGTAAGGGTGTTCTCATTTATCTCAGCTTCTTGTATTTTGTCTGCGAAAACTGACAACTGGGTCTGTTATCCTTGGTGTTCAGGGACATTGTGTGCTTGCCCTAGCCATTGCCCAGTGACTAGTAGAGCTCTTTGTGAAACAGAGAAACTATTGGTTGTGCGTAGCCTTGTCTGAGGCCCTTTGAAAACATGGAATGAAGATCAACCTCCTGGCAGGAGAGGCCCTGCCAGCCCAGGATATACCATCATTACATTGAGCTTAGTTTGCTGGGTGGAAGATGGGAACAGAGCCAGCACAGCACAGTAGTCAGCCACACCCTACCCCCTTCTCCAAACCCCTGTGGAGCATTGTGGCATAGAGTAATGGGGGTGATGCATATTGTATTAGGAGCTCTGGTAAATGACTCTCCTGGCCCATTTTCAGTTTTAGAACAGTTTACTCTGGAGACGTGTAAAACGATTTACTCTGAAACCTGAAATGTCATTTCATGCTAGATTTGAGAGTTGGATGAAAGCAGCTTGGTCATAACATACCCTACATGTGACAGGCCACACTGGAAAGTCCTGTCACTTGTCCCTGTCAGTCTGCCCTTACAATCTGACTCTTAACTCACACCCAATGACCAATCCTTCAATACACCCTAATGGGCAGAGTCTAGTAGTCAGAAGTGGCAAATGCACTACACACAGCACAGCTGGCCTCAATCTGGTCACCCCATATCCTGTCGTCTTCCTGACAGAGGCCTGCTTTCTCAACATACAGGGTTATGTGTGTTCTCAGTGCTTGCTGGACAGTGACTAGCAATGTGAAGTCCTATGAGGAATGTTCCAGTCCCTTAAACGGCACTCTGGAAATCTTCCACGAGTTGGGCTTGGGAACAGCTGAGTTCTTGTTACTGAAGGTGTTGACTAACTTGAGACATCCTAGGCCCCTCAGGGAATCCTGATTTCTCTTTTGTGTTGTGTATAAGTCTAATTCTATTCCTTGGCTTCCTGTCCTGGTTAGAATATAATTCCAAGAAAGGAAATTCTAGGTTCATTGCTGTCACCTGGATGAGAAGTCACATTGTCACAGAGACCACACTTGGTCCTATCTCTGGAGAGTCTGTCATTACTTTAAGGTTTTACATGTCATACCCCAAACTCTGGGACTAG
Organism: Arvicanthis niloticus; assembly: GCF_011762505.2. Lineage (NCBI taxonomy): Eukaryota > Metazoa > Chordata > Mammalia > Rodentia > Muridae > Arvicanthis > Arvicanthis niloticus. Next base: position 107,066,751 of record NC_047658.1, on the reverse strand, counting down.
CAGCTGGCAATAGAGTAAACTCTTTCCCTCTATGTGGGATGATATGTTGTATGTATAGAACAAAGTACTCAGGGACCTCATATTCAGGGTGAACTCATGTTCACAAGTTCATAGAATCTGCATGGGGTCTGTCATTGGCTTGTTCTTTCTTTTAACCATGACACAAGAGAATAAAACTAAAATATTATTTTCATACTAGAACAAATTGCTCATTACACAGAATTGTTACCTGAGTTTTAAAACAATTGCTAATTAATCAGAATAAATCTCAGTACTTCTTTTATCAGAGGCCCAAGCTACAGCTCTTATCCTGAATCTATACAGTGCTTCCCATGGCTCCGGTAAACCAGTCGGCTGTGACCATGTTCATCCTGCAAAGCTTTGTTGATGACCCGTTGGTCGAGGATACCCTCTTCTGCCTCTTCTTTACCTTGTTTGTGATGGCCATAGCTGGCAACGGCCTGATTATCACAACCATCCACAGAAGTCCCAACCTCCACACGCCCATGTACTTCTTCCTAGCCAACCTTGCCCTGATGGATGTGATATGCACTGTGACAGTCTTGCCCAAAGTCCTGCAGAGCCTGGTGGCAGAGAACAGCATTTCTTATGGGGGATGCCTCACACAGATGTTCATCTTCTCCTGGGTCCTGGGCTCTGAGCTTCTGCTTTTCTCTGCCATGGCCTATGACCGCTACCTTGCAATCTGCCGGCCATTGCACTATGGTACCCTCATGAGTGGCAGAGCCTGTGTGGCCCTTGCAACCTTTGCGTGGTTCACTGGAGCTCTCAATTCCTTGGTGCTCACTTGTCTGGTGTTGCCACTGTCCTTCTGTGGTCCCAATCTCATCACACACTTCTTCTGTGAGATCCCTTCTGTGTTGATGCTGTCCTGCAGCCCCACTTTTATCAATGACATCATGACTGTCATTACAGACATGTTCCTGACAGGCCTGAACTTCCTATTGACCATGACATCCTATGTCTTCATCATCACCAGCATCCTACGCATCCGCTCAGCTGAGGGCAAGAAGCGTGCCTTCTCCACCTGCTCTGCCCACCTGGTTGTGGTCACCCTTTATTATTCCACTGTTCTATACACTTATGTCCGGCCAGCCCTGGGAACTGCTGGGCTCCTGGACAAGGCTATTGCTGTTCTGTACACCACTGTGACCCCATCTCTGAACCCCCTTATCTATACCCTGAGAAACAAGGAATTCAAAACATCCTTTAAAAAACTCTTATTTCCTCATTGATGACTTTGAGCTTGGAGAAGAGCTCTGGAAGCAGTGGGCAAGGAGCTAAGAAGATCACTCAAGCCTTCTTTTTGTATGTTCTGACTCTGGAGAACACAGGCTAAGTTATAGCCTGGGCTGGCTGTCCAGTTTTTATGAGGAAAATCGGACTGTCTAACAAATAATACTAGTCTTCTACTCTTTTGAATGTTTTAGATAGCTTTAGCCATTCCTATCTCATACATAAAAATGTATGCTTATAATTCAATGTTGTTAAATGTTAAAAATATTTCTATGACATACTGAATCAGGTCTACTTAAATCTACTTAAATCTTGAGTGTAGTCCTTTTAGTGAACTCTCTTTAAAAATCTTTGATCCTCTACAACAAAAGCCAAGAGTGAATGATTACAGAGATAAAGAATAATGAATCCTGCCCACATATTGTGTAGTCATTTACTGACCTGATTTAACTGTTCTCGTTTGTCATATTCTTTTAAAAAATATTTTTAGATTAATTTTTTATTGGATATTTTATTTACATTTCAGATGTTATTCCCTTACCCCCATTATCTCCCCACCCAGGAACCCCCTATCCCATTTCCCTCCTCTTATTTCTATGAGGATGTGCCCCCACCTACCCCCACACTCTTACCTCCCCACCCTCAAATTCCCCCACACTCGGCTTCCAGCCTTCATGGGACCAAGGATCTCCTCTCCCACCTATGCCCAGCAAGGTCATCCTCCCCTACATATACAGCTGGAGCCATGGGTCCCTCCCTGTGCGCTCCCAGGCTGGTAGTTTAGACCCTGGGAGCTCTGGTTGGTTGGTATTGTTGCTCTCCTCATGGGACCTCAAACCCTTTCAGCTCCTTCAGTCTTCTCTGTAACATATCCATTGGGAACCCAATAATCAGTTCTGTGGTTAGCTGTGAGCATCTACCTCTGAATATGTCAGGCTCTGGCAGACCTCTAAGGAGACAGCTATATCAGGTTCCTGTCAGCATGCACTTCCTGGCATCCACATCAGTGTCTGTCTTGGTGACTGCACATGGGATGGATACCCAGGTGGAACAGTCTCCAGACGACCCCTTCTTCAGTTTCTGTCTCACACCTTGTCTCTGTATTTGTTCCCATGAGTACTTTGTTACTCCTTCTAAGAAGGACCAAAGCACCCACACTTTGCTCTTCTTTCTTCATGAACACACATGGTATGCACTCACTGATAAGTGGATATTAGCCCAAAAACTTGAAATACCCAAGACACAACTCACAGACCATGTGAAGCCCATTTGTCGTATTCTTATCTCAATTTCTTCTGGTACTTAGTTCATCCACCAGATTCAGGGAAGAAAATCCTTATAGATGACCTGAGGAGTTAGGGGCTGAGTCCAGGAGCCTCTAATTCCTATGAGACTTTCCCTGATTCCAGAATCCAAAGATATTAGATAAGAGCCAGACACTGGTGTGGTGGCCTCTTCTCAAACCCCATGTCATTGTAAAGGTTTGCTAAATCGTAACTCTAACTTGTACTTCAACATATTTCCTGCCTGGACGAGTTTTCTGTGATCTGTCCATCATCAAGGGTTACTATTATCCAACACTGAATGTTGTAAAACATGTAATGCTAACCTGACATGCGTTCAGTTCCGCTGTGACAGGAACTCAGAATTAAAGAGCTTATAAGATGTATTCATGCTGGTATGAGCATACTTGAAGCATTTCACACACTGTAGTGTTTGAGTGGTTATCAGCTCTAAGCTTACATAGTGTCATGTGACTTGTACAGAAGATATGGCCAAAACCATAAGAGAGTAGGTAAACAGGATGGAGGAAAACAACAGGCGAGACAGAACCATGTCAATGACTCATGGTTATGATTATTAATGTTCATGGTTACTTTAACTGGAGTAATATCTCATAGGAAATAGCTGAGAGAGACCTCCATGATTATCTGTAAACTGTTTCCAGTGAGTATTTACTGAGCAGCTGTGCCTTGTCTTTAATGTGGGTTGTACCTTCACATGCACTGGGGATAGGATAAGCAAATGGAGAAACCACACGTACAGGTTCTAAGTTTAAGTTTCTCTGTTCTTAGCTGCTACAATATAAAGAAGAATCTCCACCACACATTCTACTGCCGTGAGGCTCTGCACCCAATGAGCCCACAGTGACATGTCACTTTTGACTAGTAAAAGAAGAGTAAGGGGTAGCATATGGACAACTGAAGAATAGTGCTTGGCCACACGTAAAGTAGGGAGGATATGTTGAGAATTGATCGTTTATTTACCAATGTTCATATTGAGATCATGATATAGCACATAGGCAGTAGTAGCTGACTTAAGCAAGAACTTAGGTCAGAGAAGCAAGGCTCTTTTGTGTCCCTTTGGGAAGGCAACTTGACTTTCTCTCTAAAAGAAGAGCACCTGTCAGGACTTGGGGTAGTGGTGATGTGGACTAAACTTTTATTTGGTGCACATAGATAAGCATGGGCTGAGCAAACCAACCAGCACAGAACAACAAGCACATGTACAGGTTCTAAGTTTAAAGGCACTTTTCTATAATAGCCAAGGTCAAAGCACAAGGCTGGGAAGATGTTCTAGGCAAGGCAGGAGATGGTCTTACACTTGCAGAATGGCCTGCATGTTTTCACCTAACATTGAGAAGAATACAAGAGTCTCTTCAGAGCTGTCCTGACATTCTTATTCCTCTGTGTATAGGTAAGGATGTTCAGGATGTGTCTCAGAACCTAGTACAATTAAGTTCTCTCTGGATATACTTGGAAACAGGCACAGAACTTGGATGGGTAATATAGAGCCCAATAAGGTGGAACGTGTAGGTGAAGGCCTTCTGCTTCCCTCAGCTCAGCACATGTGCTGAATGCTACTGCTGCTGATACAGCCATAGCATAGCAGAGAAGCAGGAAGTTGATGCCTCTGCAGTAGTCATCCACACAAGAGTCATGATGCTGTTCACACTTGAGAGGCTTCCAAAGAGCAGCAGTAACAGAAGGATCTCAGTCTCATATAAGCAGTGGGTGATGACCTTGGATCCACAGAATGACAGCCAACCATGTCATCACACCAGCACTGATGGGACCACATGCCCATAGTCAGATCTCCACATACATATGGATTTATCCTAGAGCTCTATATAGTGCCAAAGAAATCAACTGGCTGTGTAGTGATCATAGACCATGACCATGTGTGCTGGTCTGTGTACCATACACTGTCCAAGGAGATCTGTGGGGCTCTGGCCTGGCTGCAGCAGCCAAAGAGTTGCACTCTCTGAAGGGGAGAAGGAGTCGGATCAAGGCTAGCTGCTGGGCTTTCTGTTGCAGCCTCCGCTGCTCTAGAATCTTGTGGCACAGAGGGATGCTGCTAGGCTCAAGCAGCTTCCACAAAAGTTTTGAGAGAGAACTTCTTTTCCCCAAAGTGCTATAGCTCTATGCAACAAATACTGTTAGGTTGTTGATGAAATAACTTGTGTGTGTGTGTGTGTGTGTGTGTGTGTGTGTGTGTGTGTGTTATTCCTTGTGGACAGGATCTTACATACATTTTGGGGTTGATTGGGGGGGGGGTCTAAGAGCAGATGCTTTCTATTGGCTTGGTCTGAGATGTTAGGAATGCCTCATCTACACGTGGAGGGGCTTCAGGTGTTACATGACTGATTGTCACAGTCCTGTTCATGGGATGTCGTGGTGGTCACGTGTTCCAGGACAGGAACCTGGTCAGAAGTAGATAAAACTCCTGCCATCCTCAGGTATGAGGGTACTGGGGTTTCTGAATCCACTTGACCTTACCAAGTTTTTGTCTAGTGACACAGTTCTGCTTGCCCCACACATGTGTATCAGCAGCTCATAAGATAAGAAATACAGAAAAAAGAGATTGGCCAAGTTCCTGTTGAAAAAACATGGTGTTTTCCTTAGAAATTAGATCAACCAGCACCTTAGGCAGCAAAACAGACATGCAGATAATGACCATGATGGCCAAATTGCACTGAAAAAAAGTACATGGGGCTATGAAGTCCTGTGCAGGAACTTACCAAAGGAATAATTCAAGTGTTTTCTATGAACATCATGTTATACAGGGATAAGAAGTAGCTGGTCAGGAACAGTTATAGACATGGTACGACGAGAAGCCCTGAGGCATGAAGTCAATTACCAGTATCTAGTTGGAACTCATCCTCAGTATGAACCCAACACACTGTAATGTCTTCAGAAATCTGAGCACAGATCATAGATTGTGATTTCCAAGTTTGGTTTTTATACTTAGTCATTTGGAAACTGTGTGCTATCTGTGTATTTCATATTTGTTTGGAACAAGGTCTCACTATGTAGGCTAAACTGACCTAACACTTATGGTTTTCCTGCCTCAGACTCACAACTATTGTGATTACAATCCTGTATTAAGTAACTTAATTTAAAATAGATCAGGCAAATATTCTTAGACCATTTTCTGGAGGACCCCATGAATGAGGGATGCATGTCTACCTCAATATCCAGTCAGTCGCAGACTTCATGGTAGCCCCCACAGTATTAACTTCCATAGTCTTTGGACTGGGTATTTCCAAGTGGATATAGGATTCATGCACTCACTATTAGAGGTTTATCACCCTAAAAAAATTAACTCCAAATAGATCAGAGACCTAAACCTGAAAGCTTAAATGCTAGAAGAAAGCACAGGCATATAGTACAGAAGTATGAAGGAAGTTTCTGAAGAGAACTCCATTTGCCCCAAAATGGAGGCCAACACATGACAAGAGAGATTTTATAAAACTAAAATGCTTCTGCACAGCCAAAGAAAGAATCAACCAGGTAAACAGAATTAATGTCCAGAACTTATAAAGAACTTGAAAAACAAAGAGACTTACAACAGACTTAACAGGGTCTCTAGCAGGGTTCCAAGGGAGTGGAAAAGGGAAGAAAAATAAAGAGATAAGAAAGGAAAGAGTCAAAGGCTGGGGTCAGGGAGGCTACAGTGGCTAACGACCCAGGCCAGAAAGTTTATTAGCAGCACAGCTCATTCTAGCTCTTGGGGTTAGGGGTAGGGGACAGAAAACAAGTCAGTGAAAAGCATCAGACAGATTTACAGGGAGATTAATCAGGCAGAATTACAGGGAGCTAAGATATCTCAGGTTCCCCTTAGTAAGATAGATTATGGTATGGCAAGCAAAGCATTTCATATCTCAGGGTCAGGAACACTGAACCACATTCACAAGGGGATGGTGTCAAGGGCCAGTTCCCAGACTACAGTCCCAGAGGCCCTGGCACCAGTTCATAACTGGCATTGCCTGACATGACCCTGGATAGGTGAGGGGCAAAATGCCCACATGCTATCATCAGAGTCTTTGTGCAATCTCCACTCCAGCCTAGCCCCTAATAACAAAGACTTCAGATGAAGTACTCTCAGCAGAACACAGAGGCATCAATGTATACCATGGTGAGACCTTCCACACAGGAAATGAGAATTCCACGACATCTTAGGAGATTTAAGCAGAGGACGTGTAAATAGAGGAACTTCTCCTGCCCACAGTATGCGACTCCCCTGACCATTGTCCTTCACATCAGTCTGCAGGGAGCTTGGGTCATGCATCCATGAGTCTCCCTTAATTGATCCTAAGAGCTTTCTCCTTGAGTTCCTATCCCAAGAGGCACCAGGACAAGTACCTGCCCCTGGACACAACAATGACAGGTATTTGTGAAAGTCAATGACCTCTACACAAAGAAAGACAGAGCTTCAGAGGAACACTAAAGACTTGCTGTTTGCAGGATAGGAGAGTGTGTGCTCAGTACAGTGTGCACTTTTGTGGAAGCCATCTGTCACCTGAATTCACTGTGACATGGAAAGGTCAGTGAAAGCTAATCTTGCACTGTGACTTTTCTGGCTAACTGGGAGCTCTGAAGCAGGAGTCTCACTATAAAAGTGACATTTGTCCCAGTGTTTGGATGTCAACACAGAGAAAGAAAGAGCATAGTCATGCTCTCAGCGAGGCCTGAGGTTGAGGAAGAGCAATGGGTCAGAGAACAGATTATGATAGAAAGATTTGGCTTTATATCCCATTGTATAAACAGCAGAATGTCTACCTTCTGGGTTTTCCCCTGCCCCTATGTTTAAAACCTGACTTCTTCATTCATCACCCACAGTACTCACACTAATTTTGAAATGAAAACAGCAGATTTGGGTTAATCTACAATCTATATATGACTATCTAGGACTTGAATTTTGTCTTGTTGGGCTGTGGTATTTACAGAGGATGGTGAGAAAATGCTGCAGAAGAAAGTCTGTTCCCCTGCTGTCCCACTGTTGAGGGGCAGAATATGAATTTCACCTTCCAGAGGGGTAGAGGACCAGGAGAACACAGCCACCAGAATCAAGTGAACAGGGCTCCTAGGAGCTCACAGAGACTGAAGCGTCAATGACAGCACCTGGGTCTGCATGGGTCTGCACTAGGTCCTTTGCATCTATGTTAGGGTTGTGTAAGCTTGGTGTTCTTGTGGAACTCTCAACATAGGGACTGAGGGTGTCTGACTCTTTTGACTGTTCTTAGGATGCTTTTCTTCCTACAGGGTTGCCTTGCCCAACCTTGGTATGAGAACTTGTGCCTAGTCTTACTGTATCTTGTTATGTCATATTCAGTTGATATCCCTGGGAGGCCCCCTCCTTTCTGAAGGGAAACAGAGGAGCAATGGATCTAGCAAAGAAGAGAGGCCAGGGGCAGGCAGGAAGACCTGAGAGAGGGGAAACTATAATACAAACAAACAAACAAACAAACAACCCATCAGCCCAGCCCTGCTAGTTTTAGCCATGTCCTGTTTGCTGCAGATGAGAGCCAGGATGACTGGGAATCACCTAGAGAAACAATTTCTGCTGTCTGACTTTAAGTATCAGGGAAATGGCTAAATAAAGAGGAGTAGGGATGTGATAACAGGGATGGAGGGATAGATGCTTTCTCTATCAGTTTTGTTTTGGTTTTTGTTTGTTTGTTTAGGTGTTTTGTTTTTGTTTGGTTTGGTTTGGTTTGGTTTTGGACAAACCATGGCATCTGCAGACACTCCAGTTTGTGTCCTTGGTGCAAATCCTCAGATGCTTTGCTCCTGGTTGTGGCTCAGCTTCTGAAGGTTTTCAAGTCAGCCTTTCTGAGATCTGCGTTACATGTAGCCATGTGTGCTTGTTGAGAATTTGCTCCCCTCAATCTCTCCACTTAGAGACCAGATTCTCCATTGTCCTCTTAGGCACAAATGGCAACACTAGTAATCAAAACTAAATTCCCAAAAGAACCAGATGGAATTATGGAAGGGGGACTTGGGTGGACCCAGCTTATCTCTGTGCATCACATTGTGTCTGGTTGAGCAATTGGAAAACATTGATAATTTTCCCCTCTGTATAGCAGTATCCCATTTGAGTAAGATACTACTATCTGACATGTCTATAGGAATGACAAACATCAAAATATGGCTTGCTAAACCTAGTGTGTATGAAAAGACTATTTATGGCTTTCCACAGGTACCATTCTCCTCTCTGTCATGTATGAAAAATATTCCACAGAAAACCTCTGCATTTGACTATTGGATGCACAGGTGTATGGCATGCCCCAGGTCCAGTCAAGGAAAAATGGCAGTCATTGTCCACCAAAGTCTCATAGACCTCTTTTCTCTGTAGTTTATCTTCTGTGATGGTACAAATACTGAGGCTCCTCCAAGACACTCTACAGGGGATGCCTGGTTTGATCCATATGAGAAGCCACAACTGATACAGGGTGAAGTTAGTACTTTTCTTGTGAAGATAGCACATATTCTTTGTGGAGCTTAGGCTTTCTGAAGTCCTGTGTCTAATCCAGCCTTTTCCCATCCACGGATTCATGATCTTTCTGATCTAATCTCCTTTACACTGTTTATTCTTTAAGAACAAAGCCTCCTCTAGTTCACTATGCAGTCTCAATGTAAAGCAGGGAATCCCAGAATCCCACCCATCTGATGTCATTAGTTGTTCCTATTCTAGGTACTTCAAGAGGCACAAACAGGAGGAGCCCTTCACAGTGACACCTACTTCTTACTCCGTTCCTCCTTTGATCACATCAGGTTCCCCACACACCCATGCCTTGGCCTGACCAAGCCTAATTCCCTTTACTGAGAGGCCCTGTTTTTCAGGCTTCAGCTACTTGTTTTAACTGTTCTGTTTTTATTTCTAAGTGTTGTCAGTGGACACAGGTGGAATGTGTTAGTTTTCAATGTGGCTCTTTAGCTATGATCAGAAAATTCAGCACACATGCTACGGAATCACTAGTGTTTTCCTGTGTTTGACACAGACCTGTCACCTGCTGTGTGCACACTTACACTCTCCCCCCTCTGATATCATGTGAATGCATGGGTGTAGGTTTGGCCATGAGACTGCACCATTTGCAAAGATATTGAGTTATGCTGGTCAAATGGCAAGTCTCCATCAGACCTCTCCAGTAACAATCCTATTCCACAAAGGTCACACTCCCCTTTCTGATTGTTTACTCCTCTCCACTTTAAGAAATGAGGCCCCCGTTGTCCTTAATATCATTCCCACCTGCTCTAATGAACAACATTTTGAGAACTTTGATCAAAGTAAACTTAACAAGTGAAAGCAATCTTCCTTTATAGTTTTCAAGGTACACTCGCGGAAGAGAATTACAGTTTTTAAACCATTTTACGGTTTTACAGAATGCTTTCTTTCAGGTAGCCCAGTTCCATGAAGATGCAGGACATTTTCATGATCCCTGAAGTCTTCTCACCACTGTCTTGTTCAGGTCTCAATAATTAAGAGGTAGCACAGATCTGCTACAGATCTGGGTTTGGGTGCATTTTCTTCCACGTGAAAACATGTAACTCCATTGCAGGGTTATTTTACACATCTTTTTCCCCTAACATAAATATTTTTATTAATTATTTAGGAATTTTATACAATGTGCCTGATCATATTTGCTTCCCATTCCTCCCAGGTTCACCCTCCCACCCTTGCCCCTCCCCCCAAAAGTGTAGCTCTTCACAGTTGGTGGATTCTGCCTGGAGGGTTAGGGGGTGAGAAAGGACTCAATTTTCTTAAGGGACCGGTCACTGAGAGTTTGGCATGCTCCTGTGAGTATACAGGGTCCGCAAATTGGACTTGCTGGGTGTTTTGGGATTTTGCCTTTATTTTCTTTTTTCTTCTTTTTTCCTTTCTTTCCTATTCTACAAATCTTAAGTTGTCTGTTTCCATTTGTCTTTTTTGTGATATATTCTTCTGAATTGATATATGAATAAATCTGCCATGAAGGTCATCAGTCATGCTGTTATTTGTAACGGAAGGTCACTGCATATGTTGATGGGACATAGGCTAATAATTCAATATACACATATTCAAAGTAAATGTTCATGTTTCTGTGACTTTATCGTCTCTGTCTTTTCAAGTTTTGAGCCCCTCTCTTCTTGTTATTTGGTAATACATAAGATGATTGTGGAGTGTAGTCACTCCTCTATGCAGAGCCCTAGAACTTACTTTTCTGTTTTAATGTGCTTAGTTCTTATTGTCCCATCTTCCTTAACACTCTCTCATCTTTGCTATTACTATGTCTATTGATAAATTTCCTATTAAAACAGACTTTTCTAGTTTCCACATGTGAGCAGTGAATGTGGTCTATCCATGTACATGCACAGTGGACCATGCTTTTCTGGTTAAGTAACGTTCCACTGCGTGTGCATACTACCTTTTCTTTATCCCTCATCACAGATGGATGCTGATGCTCATTATTTGTTATTCTGACCACTTCTCCACAAGGGAGTGTTGGTGTCTCTCTACTGTGCTGATTTCATTTCTTTCAGTTACATACCCAGCAGTGAAGTTCTGGTGGGTTTGCAAGCTTTAACTCTAGTTTATTAAGGAACAGTCATACAGTTTCCCCAATGGCTACACTAATTTATATCGGTGTAAGTTTGATGTTTTTTAACTAACATTTGTTGTCTTTGTTTTCCTAATGGCCATTGTGCTAGTGAGATGACATCTCCTTGTTGTTTGATTGGCATTCCACCAATGACTAGTGAACCTATTTTCATATATTCTGTAACAGATTGCAAATTTTAGAAATACAAAATCAAATTATGTGTTCATTTATTAAACTGGATTATTTTTCATTTTTTACTTTGAAGTCTTTATTCTGGATATGAATCTCCTGTCAGATGATTACTTTGAAAATATTTGTTAATTTTTATTTGCTATGTTAACATTTCCTAGGCTGATATAATCTCACTTGTCTATTTTTGCTTCTGTTGTGCTTTGAGAGTTTTATCTGAAAGAATGCTGCTTATTCAGATGGTTTGAAATGTTCCTTCTTTTCTTTCAGGCATTAGCTTTGATCTTTGATCCTTTTGGATTGGTTCATGAAGAGAGCAAGGGAAAGATCTTGTTTCATTCTTTGGCATGTGAACATCCAGTTTTACCAGCATACATATTGAAGAGGTCGTCCCTTCTCTCCTGTATGTTGTTCATGGTACCTATGTGAAAACGGTTGGTAGCAGGTTCCTGTAATCATTCTTTGGTTCTCTGATCTTCCCCATGGTCTACTCTCTCTTTCAAGATGAGATCAAGTTCTCTTGGTCAGGACAACATGGTGGGTGTCTAGAAACCATGCATAGAAATGCTCATACATTGTTCTTTTGCTCAAGACTGCTACATTAAGCCCTGACTTCAGGTCTTCTATGTTTTCATATGAATTTTGAGATTGCAATTTTCTAGTGTTATAATGAATATTATTGCATTGATGCTAAAAAAATAATTTGGATAATACACAAATTTTAACAATATTAATTCTTTCCACCTATTTCCTTCTTTTTAATAATTATTTTATTTATTTACATTTCAAATGATGTCTCTCTTCCTGGTTCCCCCTCTACAAGCCTCCCCACCCCATTCCTCCTCCCCCCCTAGACACTAAGAAGGTGCTCCCCCACCCTCCCACCCACTCTCACCTCACCCCTCTAGTACCCCCCTTTGATGAGTCATCCAGCCTCCATAGGAACAGGCACATCCCCTCCCGCTGAGGTCAGATAAGGCAGTCCTCTGTTACTTATCTAGCAGGAGCCATGGACTGGCCCATGAATGCTCTTTAGTTGCTGGCTTATTCCTTGGGAGCTCCGAGGGATTTGATTAGTTAATACGTCTGTCTTCCTATGGGGTTTTGATCCCCATCAGCTCCTTCAATCCTTCCACTAACTCTTTCAGTGGGGTCTCCAGACTCAGTTTAAGTTAGGGTCTTGCTACATAGCTCTGGCTGTCCTGGAACTCACTCCATAGATCAGGCTGACCCCAGACTCAGAGAAATCCATCTGATTGTCTCTGCCTCTGAGTGCTTGGATTAAAGACATATGCCACCACAGCCCAATTTGTTTTGTAATTTTCATTAAAGAGTTACTCACATCCTAGCTAAATCTATTCCTAATATATTAGGGGTTTTTCTACCTATTGTGAAAAAGATTCCTTTGCAACTTTGTTGCCAGCAATAACATCCATTGGTATATGAAAATGTGACTCGTTTCTTGAGCTGATCTTGTGTCCTTAACCTATTTTCTGCTTTTTTTGTGATGTGGTTTGTTGTTGCTTTGCTTTGTTTTTTGTTATTGGGGGTTTTTGTCCATCTATTCCCTTTACTCTGTTTATGGTCAAGGTTGTCATTATCAGTGTCTTCTGTGTTGTTTCATTTTTCTCTGTTGGTTTTGAATATCTCTTTCTCTTATTTTCTTCCTCTCTGCCATTCACCACTGTGACTTAGTGTATTGGCTGACAAGATTTTATTCTTTTTATTTCCTCTTGTATATCTGTCCTTTACTGTATTTTACACTTTTTTCATAGATATTATTTTTCTTCATCTCAAGATTTGAGGCTACCTTAAAAATATTTTGTAGATTTCTCTGGTGGTTGTGAATTCTTTCAGGTTTGCTTGCCTTGGGAAGTCTATATATCTATTTCTTAATGACATTTTTTGGACATATTCTTCATTGGAAGTTTTACTTTTAGTCTAGTTTAATTCCCTTAAATCTAATTTGGCTTTCTTCTGATGATTTTAGAATTCTCTTGGTGTTTTAGGGTCTTTACAGCTTATGTATGAGGTGCCTAGTGAGGTGACTTTCCCATGATGCAGTCGTGCTGCACCGAGATATCTGTCTCTTCCAACATCAAGGCTTTATGAGTATTATTTCATTTAGTAGTTTTTCTGTGACTTGACCTATTTTTTATATAGCTTTACCATTTGAAAATAGCTGGCAGTGATACAGGGTAAAACATTAGCCTGCCCTACTGTGTAAATGTCTCCACCTGATGCTTAGACAAGACCAGAAGTTGTGTGTAGTATCTGTGGCCTAGGTATGAAGACTTTGGTTTCTTCCTGATGCTAGGTCTCAACTCAGAAGACCTGGCATTGAGTTCCAAGGTGTGTTGGCTAGTTTTATGTCAACTTGACACAAAGTAGAGTCATTTTGGAAGAACTCTTGACTGAGAAAATGCTTCTATAATTGCCTGTAGGCAAGTCTGGAGTGCATCTGCCTAATAAAGGATTTATGTGGAAGGGCTCAGCTCACCATGGGCAGTGCCACAGCAGGGTTAGTGGTCCTGGGTGCTATAAGAAAGGAGACTGATAATGACATTCCATTATATTCATGGATCAGTGTCTTGCTCAGTCATCTCCAGAAAAGCTCTTTCCTGTAGTATATACAGCAACCCATAACCAGATATCATGCAGAATGTGATAGAACTTGGAACTTTCAGTCCTACATGGAATGTCTCAGGGCTCAGAGAACCTCATAAAAGAGAATGAAAAAAGAGTATAAGAGCTGAAAATGATGAGAAACACCAAGAAAATAGGCCCTCTGTATCAGCATGATGAAAGCTTGTGTGAACTCACAGAGACTGAGGTAGCTTTACATAGGGCCTGCACAGGTCTGCACCATGTCCTCTGCACATGCATCATGACTTCCAACTTAGTGTTTTCATTTCATTCCTGAGTGTGGGAATGAGTGGGTGAGTCTCTGATTTTTATCTCTTGGATTCTTTTTCTTCTTGTTGTTTGTCTTGTCCAAATTCAGTGTGTTAGTTTTGTTTTATCTTATTTTATTATAATCTCTTAGAGATCTGTTTTCTAATGAGAGACAGAAAGGGAGTGGATCCAGATAGTAGGGGATGTGGGAAGACACTGGGAGAATTAGTGAGAGGAGCAGCTGTAATCAAGTTATATAATGCAAGAAAACCCTGTTTTTAATAAATGGAATTTTTTTCAAAAGGTTGAGCAAGCCAGTGGGCAGGGTTCTTCCATGTTCTCTGCTTCAGTTTCTGCCTTCAGGTTCCTTCCTTGGGCTCCTGTCCTAACTTGCCTTGATGATGTATAGGAGTCTGGGAAGAGTGTGTGTATCAAATAAACCCTTTGTTCCCAGGTTGCTTTTGGTCATGGTGTTTTATCACAATAGAAACCCTAAATGAACCCCCTATGGGAGTTCCTGTGTGGTGGGGGGAATGGGGTAAGGGGATAAAATCTGAAATGTAAATATAATATCCAATAATAAAAATAAAAAAGAAACCCTAAATGAGACATAAAGCAAAGATCTGTCTGTGCTTGCTTCCCTGTCTTGCTCCCCCATCAGTGCAACTGTCTTCTACATTATGTTGCCCCATGTTTAAGAAGATGTATTAGTGGTGGAATCTTAGTTCCCTATCTAGTGGTCCAAGTGTTTAGCTTTTAGGTACTGGCTGAGGAAAGGAGTCATATAGATCTGATCTGTAATAGATTTCAAACTGGTACTGAGCTCAAGCCTAAGGGCTTGATTTCTCTGTCTCTCAAATATGAGTCCTCTCACTGGTAATGGGGAGCTCTTTCCTCTATGCCATCTTCAGTCTGTAATGTGTTATACTGTACTAATATCTATGGCATCTCTCCAGATTCCTTACTTCTTGTATAATTAAGTTAGTGAATAAACAGCTTTCACAATTTGTACATCTATGGTAGATTATAATTGGTGAACCTTAGCCATCACCTTGCTAAATGAGATTTGAACTCCTGGGATAAAAAACCTTTGTAATCAGAAAGGCTTATTATTATTTCATATAGTTTGCTGTTTTGGTCCATCTTCAGTATTTATATTATGCTCTCCTGTTACTCGTTTTCATGTTTTTAGTAACTTGTGCTGGTCTCATGAAATGTTGGTTTTCTACTGTTTAAACCTCAGTGAAACTCAGCTGAGCAGAACTACACAGCCCTGGGTTTGTTCATTACCATATAATTCTCCATTAAGTCTCTCCAGTGTAACCACTGGGTGCATTTCTAAAGTAACAATTAATTTCTTATGGATAGAAATGGTTTTGATTTTTTGTTGCTTTTTCCCAATGGTAGCTGTTTTCAATTAGTCTCTACCATTTTTGTATCTTCAAATATAATTGTCATATTTTTCAACACCTTTACTTTTAATCTCTTGAAGCCCTACTAGATATTTAAACCTTTCTTCTAATCTTATTTATGATCATTTCTCTTATTTTAATTTTGATTAATTTCCCAGACCACTATCAGCATTGCAAACTTTCTAAAAGAGCAATGTATTTTCTCCACTGTTTGCTTTCTAGTTCATCATTTTCTTCCTTGTACCACTTTGGATTTAATTGTCTGTTACTGTTCCTTAATATGGAAACATAAATCATTGATCTATAATCTTTCTTATCCTTTTGGATAAATTTGTTTTCGATAGACATCATGTCCATAAACTTGTATCTAAGCATTTCTTTCCATTGATTATTATTTCCTTTGGTTATTATTTTTTAAAACAATATGTAGATCTGACAAATCTGGAACTATCTAGACCAGACTGGCTTTGAATTTCCTGTCTTCCAACAGCTGAGATTTAAAATGTATTACCATCATACCCAGATTTCCACCAATTTTGAAGTGTTATAATTTTTTTTTTGAGACAGGGTTTCTCTGTATAGAAACCTGGAACTCACTCTGTAGACCAGGCTGGCCTCGAACTCAGAAATCCACCTGCTTCTGCCTCCCAAGTGCTGGGGTGTTATAATTTTTAAAATAATATTTTATTAATTCTTTGATAGTTTCATACAATGTATTTTTATCATGTCCATGCTCCCTCCTAACACTTCCCAGATACATCCCACCTCCTTACTCTAACTTTTGATCTCTCTCTCTCTCTCTCTCTCTCTCTCTCTCTCTCTCTCTCTCTCTTTTTCTCTCTCTCAAAACTCACTGAGTTCAGTTTGTGTTGGCCAGCAACTCTTAGGTGTGTGAACTATGTTGGAATGTGGCCTATATACCAGAATTACATCAATTAAATAAAACTGACTGTCGTTCCTAGCAGGTATCAGTTGCCAATAGTTCCTTAGTGAAGGGTGGGACTATGTGCCCACCTCTTCCTCATGCTGGGATTTTGTCTGGCTTGAGCTTGCGCAGATCTAGTGTATGCTACAAGATCACCATGGCATGTACATCTGCCCATTGTTTCCAGAAAACATTATTTGTTTTAAGTCATATACCACCTCTAGCACTTATAATCTTCTTTTCTTGCCCTCTTTCATGAAGATCCCTGAGTCTTGAGGAAAGGGTGTGGTCTCCCTTTTAGGCCTGAGCACTGTGACCAGTGTTCCCATAGCTAGCTCGCAGGTCTTTGTATTAATCACCATCTACTACAACTTTTACATGAGATACCTTCAGCAAACCTCTCTCCCTTAGGGTACACGAATCTATGCAGAAGAGTAGGCAGAAAGACTAAGAGCCAGAGGAGGTAGATGACACTAAGAAAACAGTGTTCAAGACACAACAGGATTGATGTACATATGAACTCAGAGACTTGAAAGCATGCACAGGTACAGGGTTTGTGCAGTTCCAAGCAAGAGGGAGTCTCAGTGCTGAGACAGGAAAGTGGACACAAGCTCCCATTCCTAAGAAGTGATCGCCTTGACATCTTCCTGCAATAGAAAACTTAGTTTTCTTCAATGGATTCTCACTGGGTATATCAACCACACTTAAGGGTAGGTTCCATGTACAGTAGATGGCCAATATGAAATGAATCAATGACGTTCCTGTAGATTTTTGTCTTATTTTTTATTTGGGTATTTTTAATCTTAATAGTCTTTTGCTTATATATTATAGTTTTTAATCTTGTGTTTTCATGGGTTCTGATTTTGTATGTGTATGTACATTTCTTGTGATTTTTAAAAATTCTGGTTTATTTGTTTTTATTTGCCTGTTTATTTTCTAAAGAGAGAGAGAGAGAGAGAGATAAGGCATGGAGTTGGATGGACAGGGAGTTGTGGACTATCTGGGGGAAGATAGGAGGGGGATTAGGATACATTATATGAAAAATTACCTTCAATTATAAACGAGAAATTCAAAACAATAAAAAAGAGGAATAGTTAGAAGATCCAGAGAAAGGAGTAGCAGCAGCAGCAGCTTCTCTGATAAGTGTTTGGTGATGCACTGACCTATGGTTATAAATTATTAGAATTCATTTTAATGCTAGTTTATTTAGTAGAATAACAGTAGTAGATTTTCCCCTACAGCCTATAACCTATCTATCAAAGGTTGCTGGCCTTGTTCATAGTGGCAAGTGTGGGTTCCATCTTGTGCAGTGGACCTTAAATTTAGTCATAATGTGGTTGATTTCCCCCATAACATTTGAGCCACTATTGTATCAGCAGGCATCTCTTGCCAGACAGGCTGTTGTGGTAGCTCATGAGGTCCAGACCTGGGTGAGATTTATGATGATTTTTTTCTTTTCAAGTAATGTGCAAAGCATCTTCACATCAGTATCCACTTGATTTCATGTTTGTTGTTCAAGTTGGTGTTGTCTCCAGCAATAGAATCTTACCAGAGAATTACCAAGAGCAACAGCAATGGCAGGTTATGTCTGAGGCTCTTTAGGACCAAGTAATTAATATCTCAGAAGAAGGTAGCCATTTTCTGGTGCTGGAAATTTATTTGATAGCATGTAGTGTCTAGTTGGGGTACCCCACTATATGGTAACTCCTTTTAAATCCTTTTTTACATTATGTGTATACATTTAATAGATATATATTATATATATGTACATATATATTCTACTGTAGTAGGTTTCCATGTGAACTTTCCAAAAGATTTTTAATTCTACTTATCCTTTCCTACATTTCTTCCTCTACCTTTTCTCCCAACCTCCAACCCCCTTTTATAATTCTTATTTAAATTTCCTCTTCTCCTGTTTATACACTGTATTGCAACTTCTCTTGCTTAAAAGATCCATTCTCCCCCATGGTGTCTTACTAGATTCTAATTTCTATGAGCATTCTAAAGGAAATACACATAACTAATGCTGAAAGAATAATATCCACACGTGAGAGAAGTTGGGTGATATTTGTCTTTTTAGGTCTGGGTTACTTTGTTCATAATTGCTTCCAGTTCTATTTTCCTGCAAACTTTATAATTTCATTCTCCTTAAAAGCCAAGTATGTTCCATTACTTAAGTACCATGATTTCACTATCCATTCATCATTTTATGAACATTTATTTTGTTTCCATTTCCTAGCTATTGTGAATAGATCAGCAATGTTCATGAAACAGCAAGTATCTTTTTAGGAAGATATATAGTCCTTTGGATAAATGCCTAAGAGTGCTATAGCTGGAGCATGTGGTAGATCTATTTCCATCTTTTTTATGAAACTCCATACTAATTTGCAAAGTGGTTGTATCAGTTTGCACCCCCACTATCAGTTAACAAGTGTCCCGTTTCCCTGCACCTTTGCCAGCATCTGCTTTCATTGTTGTTGTTGGCTTTGTTTTGTTTTGTTTTGTTTTTTTCTTGGCCATTCTAAGGCAAGATCAAATCTCAAAGAAGTTTTTATTTCTATTTCTTGGCTGGCTAGGATATTGAGTATTTAAAGAAATAGTTTTTTTTTTTTTTTTTAGCTATTTATATTTCATCTTTTGAAAACTCTCTGTTTAGTTCCATTCCTCATTTTTGTTGGGGTGTTTGCTTTCTTATTGTTTAATTTTAAAATTTATATATTCTAGATATTAACCCTTTGTAGAATGTATAATTGGAAATGACTTTTGGCCATTCTGTAGGCTGCTCTTAACTCAAATGGTGTTCCTTGTTGTACAGACATCTTATACTCGTATGTGAGCCCATTTGTCAATTATTGGTCTTAATGCTTGTGATATCATGGCCCCTTCCAGAAAGTCCTTTCCTTTGACAATTAATTAAAACACATTCCATATTTTCTTCTCTATCGTTTCAGGGTGTTGGGTCTTTTTTTTGTTAAGAGTTTTTAAAAAATATATTGTGTAACAATAATCATTTACAATCCACATATATAAAAGGGTTGGTTTATTGTAGTTCAAATACATGAATTCAACATTCAAAAATCTTAAAATTAAACTTTTTAGAAACAAAAGTTCAAACATTCAAACAGGAGTAGTTTACAGGGACACCCAGAAAGGGAGTTTTGTTGTCTAATTGAGAACATTGGTAGAGATCATTCAGTGGAGAATAAAGAATGTTTAAACCAGGATTCCATTCTGGCCAACACATGAGTTATGAATGTAGTTCATACCTGAGAAGAAATTACTAAATACATCTTCTCCTGGGGTAAACAAGACTTGGCTTATAACTCAAGGGGGAAGAATCAAAGCACGTATGTGAACAAATACAACTAAACTGTTCTTTAGAGACAAAGGATAAACACATGTCTGTTATAATATTCATAGTCTCTGGAAGAATTGAATTCAGAGTTTTCTCTTTTACCCGCTTAAAAACAAAATCAAAACCAAACTCCAACTTCAGCTTTCCTGGAGTCTGTGGTATATCCAAGCTCCTACCACAGATTCTCCTGTCTTGCTGAGTAACACTGCTAGTAAGATCATCACCAAGTCACTGGCTTCCACACCTTATAAAAGAATGATTTTTAGCTTCAAGATTTTAAATTTACTAGAGACAGCCTATATTTGAGTATGTATGACAGCCACGCCACACAAAGAAAAGCATTAAATATTTTCAAAGTGTTCTGTTCAGAGACTGCCCACAATTGCTTCTTCTGTTAGTAAGGTGGTTTTGCAATAAGTTGACTAATGCACATATATGTAAAAACCTGAAAATATGGCTCATGCAAGCATTTTCAATTAACAGCGAGCCTGTGGAGGGTATTTAGAATTATTTTGTTGATCGTCTCGTGGGCTCTGATGCTGTGGGAGGTGGAGATGGACCTCGGCGATCCAGGTCATCAATATACGCCACGATTAGTTTCCTCCTCTCTGGTACACAGTCCAGTACTAGATACCGTTTGTCATTCTGCAATTTTTTTTCTACATCTTTCAGGTGCTGATCAGATTCTTGGATTAGCTTTTTGGATCTATATGTGATGAATTTGGTCTCTTTCAAAAGTGTCCTGAAGCCAGCTTTGGCAGTGATGTATTTGTCTCTGATGTATTCTTCAAACTCCCTTTGTTTTTTCCTGTCACTGGAGGAGAACTTAATGCACCGAGGGTCTTCCTTAATTATTTTTTTCACTTCTTTCCATGTAGATGTTAAGGTAATCTCAGAAGTTTCATCCAGAAGCTGTCTAAAGTGCTTCCTTTTCTTTTTGGTAAGTGCTTCAATATGTTCATTAAAGAGTTTCTCTTTCTCCTCTTTCCAATAAGGACCCAGATTCCCTGCGGTGGTCTTTCCAGAGGGTCCTCCTAGTATCAGACCAGGACACATCTGAAGAACATACCATGTCAGACAGAAGAGCCTTGAAATTCTGGATAGCTTCTTCTCATTTGTGCTGCTCTCTCTCCTGATCAATTTCTTTAGTTTGTTCAGAACGTGCCTTTTGAACTTCTCTTTCACATTCTCGAAGGCTTGCCTCAATGCGGGCTTGCCTTTTCAGCTCTTTTTTTTTTTTTTTCTGAGTCTAAATTCTTAGCTATTTTCTCTATGTACTGTTTGAAAAGGTCTCCTCTCATTGATGAACTATCCACCGCTTTATATCGTGGGTCACTTTCTACTTTGTCTTTTACTTTGTTCCATAGAGACTGACTATCCAAGTGATGATTAGATAACAGTTCAAAGAAATCTGATTTAATCTTCTCACCTCTCGTCTTCGAATCTTCTTTTTCTTTCTTCCCTGCAGCCACCACAAATTCATTAAATAATGCTTCTCTATCTTTCATCTTTTCAATTGCTTTGAATCTTGAATCTTTAGCATGTTTGGCAGCAAATTCACTAAAAGTAGCTCTTGGATTAAACTTTGCTTCTTCCATCATTTTTTAAAACTCTTCCTTGGCTTGCATTATTTTGTTTTTCTTTTCCCTGCATTCTTCCTCTGCTCTGGTCCTGACATACTAATCAAACACCTGTTTTCTTTCTTTAGGATTGAGAAGCAAGTACCGAGGGTCAAATACTATCTTGTGCAACTCCTTCTTCCATGTTGAAAAGGCAGACACCCCTCTCTCTAGGAGCATGTCCTTGAACTGCTTCATTCGAGCCTCCAGAGGGACAATGGCCCTTTCTCGGGCAGCTTTAATTTCAGCTTCCATGGCAGCTTCTTTCTCTGAATCAATGTCTTTATTATCATCTCTCTTCCGCTTTTCTGCTTTAATAGGCTCAATACTACATAGGTCAAATACTATCTTGTGCAACTCCTTCTTCTTTAATTGCACCCATTGAGAACTGCCACTTTTGGATGGACAGCATTGTTGGAGCTGGGTGCCTTAGCTTCTTAAGAAGTTTTAAAATTTACATCCCAATCTCAGCTTCCCCCCTCTCATCCCAGTCCCTCAGTCTCACCTCACCTCACCTCTCCCCATATCCCCCTCCCTTTCTCATCAGAAAAGGAAAGCTTCCCATGGATAGCCACCTACCTTGGCATATCAAGTTACAGTATGACTAGGCACATCTCCTCTTGAGACTAGACAAAGCAGTCCAGTTAGGGAAAGGGGATCTAAAGGCAGGCAACAGAGTCAGAAACAGCCCTGCTCCAGTTGTCCCATGTGAAGACTAGGCTGTACATCTGCTACATATGTGTAGGAGTCCTAGTTCCATTCCATGAATGCTATCTGGTTGGAAGTTTGGTCTCTGTGAACCCCTATGAGTCCAGGTTAGTTAATTCTGTAGGTTTTCTTGTGGTATCCTTGACCTCTTTGGCTCCTTCAGTCTTTCCTCTTCCACAAGATACCCCATTCTCTGCCTGATGCTTGGCTGTGGGTCTCTGCATGTTTCTATCAGCTACTATGTGAAATCTTTCAGAGCACAATTATGATAGAGACTACACCTGGATCTTATAAAGGCATTTTTTCAATTGAGATTTTCTCATTTCAAATGACTACAGCTTGAGTCAAGTCGGCATAAGACTAGCCAGCAGAGATGCTGCCTCTCCTGGATTGCCTCTTTTTTTCTTTGCAATAGACCGTGTGTATGTACCTGTGTGGACATATTTATGGGTCCTTAAGTCATAAGATTTAATATATTTCTCTGTCATTTCTTTTGAGATGTGTCATTTTAAAATGTAAACCTATTTTTTCCATGTAATTAGAGTTGTATAGATTTGCTGTTGGTATGGTGATAATTCTATCAAATAGCAAACATTTTTGACAGGTTTCAAATTTTCCAGCTCAGTCTAGATTCAATATTCATCAACAATTCCTGTA
This sequence comes from Arvicanthis niloticus, assembly GCF_011762505.2. Taxonomy (NCBI): domain Eukaryota; kingdom Metazoa; phylum Chordata; class Mammalia; order Rodentia; family Muridae; genus Arvicanthis; species Arvicanthis niloticus. The sequence goes on along the minus strand of NC_047658.1, from coordinate 107,043,872 downwards.
TTAAAAAGCAGGTGAGCCCTGGATGTGGGATTTATTACCACCTATGGGTTATTAGTACTATCAAGAGAGTAATTCAAATTTCAAGTGTGGTTTAATTAGCTAGCCAGATAGAAAAGCTGCCAAGACCATTAAAAGAATTCACTTTTGTAATTCTGTTTCTGTATAGCTACTTAATTTGCCAACTATTCATTAGATTCACTAGTAGAATAGAGAAAGAGAAGGGGGATGCAGAATGGGGAGAAACATGGTCTGATATAATGCTGTCACAGGGATATAATGCTGTTATATACTACATTTATATACTATATAAATATAAATATAGTATATGAGCATCTCTAGTTTGAAATAGAGATAGTTATGTTTAAAATTCAATACTTACTACTAAGTTGTGGAGAAAATAGCTTGTGAATTGTGAAAAAGATTTGTGAGATAAAATATGATCAAAGAAAATGAAGTGTTATGCTACTGGTACAGGAAAAAGTGAGGAAATGGTGAGCACTGCTATATTAGGTACAATATCTTTATTTTAACCTTGAGCACTGAAGGAGAAGTGCAAAGCAAATAATATTTCCACATAAATATCACTGCATAAGATTGTCACATACAGGCTTATATATATGGGTAGAGTGTGCTCACATATGAACTTATGAAGAAACCTACAGATAAAACAGGTGGATGATATCTGATGGATATCTCTATATCTTAACAAGCTGAAGGATTATGAGAGTTGTGGTGGATTTGGACTCAGGGCAAAAGAGACAGATAACTTAAGGTTCACACTCTTCACTCCTTGGATGATAGAGGGAGAACCTGAATGTGTTGGAAATGACAAGGAGTCATAAACTGGGCAACAACTAAAGACACTGGGAACATGAGTTATAATGTTCGGAAATCTATAGTTGCAGGCTTGGAGGACCAGTTGAATGAGACAGGTAAGAGGATGTAGAACACCATTCTTGTTTTGTAGAACAAGAATCTTCTAATTATCTATCAAGTGCATATATTTAAAGTAAGACAGTGAGTCAGAGAGAGGGAGCTGTGCTCCACAGAACATGTGTCTTGAAACACTAAACTGATGAGGGTAAGCTTCCTGGAAAGGTCATTAACACCACACAGGAAAAGCTGTGGAGAATGACAACAATTCAACAGTTGGAATGATGTCTTTGATGAGACTGTGGTTCACAGAGACATAAAAGCCACAGAAGTACTTTGAATGTACAGGCTTGGGTTTTGACAAATGGTCTCTGGGGCAGTAGATTTGAGGTGAGTTAGAGTCAGAACCATATCATCAACAAAAAAAAGTCACAGATCACAGTAATTTAAACTCAGAAAATGCATGGCTACTTGCCTATGGGGGATGCCAATTATAATGTTGAGTAGTGGGTAGTAGAGCTCCCATTCCAAATATCAGAGAAGACAAAGTGACTGGGAATCAAGAGGTCAGGTGATAAAACAAGATATAAGAAACGTATCAGTGTGTATCCACCCAAACGATGTCATTGTGTGGAGAATACCTGCTGTGGATGGGAGGAGTAAATAGCTTTTTCTCCAATCACTGTCAGATGATCACAGTGCTTGGTAGTGATGGAGAAGTAAAGGATAGGCAGGCTCTGAGTGAGAGATGCTCCATTCAATCTAAGTGTTCAAGAAGACGGGGAAAGACACCTCGCTTGATCCAAATCAGTAGAGTAGGAGATTTTAGATAAAAAATTAAAAGTAATTGAAATATATGTGGTTTCCAAAAAGTGTGGTACAAATGCAAGACAAAAGTTTTTCTGTGGGAAATACATTTACTCCTCTTCTTTCTGACAGCAGAAAATTTTAAGGTGATCAAGTTTGAAAATCAGATTAGTGGTGGTAAATTGTGATATTTTCTGAGAAGCTGATAAACACAGCAGTGAACCTGATACATTCCATCATGATGTCAAGGCCCAACCAGACAATAGTGACAGAGTTTGTGCTGCAAGGGTTCTCAGAGCACCCTAGTCTAAGACTGCTCCTGACAGGCTGCTTCCTGTCCCTCTACACGATGGCTCTAATGGGCAACACTGTGATCATTGCTCTGGTCACCTCCAGCACTGGCCTCCACAGTCCCATGTACTTTTTCCTGTGTAACTTAGCAGCCATGGACATTATCTGCACCTCCTCTGTGCTGCCCAAGGCACTGGTTGGTCTAGTGTCTGAGGAAAACACCATCTCCTTCAAGGGGTGCATGGCCCAGCTCTTCTTCCTTGTGTGGTCCTTGTCTTCAGAGCTGCTGCTGCTCACAGTCATGGCCTATGACCGTTATGTGGCCATCTGTTGTCCCCTCCACTACAGCTCTAGAATGAGTCCACAGCTATGTGGGGCCCTGGCCATGAGTGTGTGGTCCATCTGTGCACTAAATGCGTCTATCAACACTGGTCTGATGACACGGCTGTCATTCTGTGGACCCAAGGTCATCACCCACTTCTTCTGTGAGATCCCCCCACTCCTCCTGCTCTCTTGTAGCCCCACATATATAAATAGCATTATGACTCTTATGGCAGATGTCTTTTATGGAGGTATCAATTTTGTGCTTACCCTGTTATCCTATGGCTGCATCATTGCCAGCATCCTGCGCATGCATTCTGCTGAGGGCAAGAAGAAGGCCTTTTCTACCTGCTCATCTCACCTCATCGTGGTTTCTGTGTACTATTCATCTGTGTTCTGTGCCTATGTCAGTCCTGCTTCCAGCTACAGCCCAGAAAGAAGCAAAGTTACCTCGGTGCTGTACTCACTCCTCAGCCCAACCCTGAACCCCCTCATCTATACACTGAGGAACAAGGATGTCAAGCTAGCCCTGGGCAGGCTCTTACCCTCTTTCTCACATTAAGTGGAGATGGGTAGAATATTCTGCCCTGGGCTGTTCCTAAACATGCTTTCCTGAGAGCAGCTTCATGAGGCAAAGTGTACCTAGCGCTGCTTCAGAAAACCTTTTTCTGATGTATGTACCGGACAATTCCACTTACTGTAACTTCCAAAACAACAGAATTCTTAGAGGCAATATAACCAAACACTCAAGCTTTATTTCCTGATAAATACACATAATTTTAAAAATAATTAAAGTTTATATAAATGGAGATTTCATGTTCCTGAACTAGAAGATTTTCAGTGGGTAACAGTGATATTTGTCATAAAATAAAGCTCTGTCACCCAGTGCCTTCCTTTAAACATCAATGAACCTTGTTTCCAAACTACAGCTAATGAATCTAAATTTCATAAGGAAGCTTGACAGGCCAGCATGGCCACAGTGTCTCGGGAAGACCAATGTTGAGAGAAATGGGATTTCTTCCTTCTTAGCTATGGTAGTCAAAGTTGGTGATAATGGCATGGAGAGAGAGCTAATTGATGGAGCAGAGATGGAGAGTAAGCTTCAAAAGTGAACTCACATGTATTGGTCCTGCTGATTTTTTTTACAAGGATGAGACAATTAAACTGAGGGAAAGACTATTTTTAACAGTTTGGGGAGAAGTAGATAACTGACTGCACACAGATCATAGAGTGGATGCTCCCAGAATGCCATAAATAAAAATCAACAATGATCACAAGTAAAGAAGCAAATGCTAAACTCTTTTTTTTCATCCAATATATGTTAATCATATTTGTTCTCCTTTCCCTATTCCTCCTAGCATCTCCCTACCTCCTTACCCATCCAATGTTATTCTCTCTCTCTCTTTTTCTCTCTCTCTCCTTCTCTCTCACTCTCTTTCTTCATCCTTGTGACTAAAATACTTTTCCAAAACATTTATTTTGTCTCATGGTTTCAGAAGCTTCGACCATGGCCATTTGGCTTTTTGTTTTGGTTTATGGCCAGACAGGATCTCAAGGCAGTGGGCTGATGTGGTAGAGATACTCCCGCCCATCATGGCAGCCCAGAACAGACAGACAAAAAACACCTGTGCTCAGGTGGCTTTTTCCCTCTCCCTTTAGCCATGATTTCCAGTCCCCAGTTACTGGGATGGTGCTGCCTCCATGGAGAATGGATCCCTGCATCAATGAATCATTTCTGGAAGCATTGTCATCTGCATGGACAGAAGTGTCCCTCGATGATCTCCTACATGACTCTGCACTCAGTTAAAGTGACAATAAATGTTAACAACTGTAAATCATTGGCCTGACATGTTTTGCCTGTTAGGTACTTTCACATTGTTTGCCTCATCTTTAAGTCATATTTTGTGCCATTTCTTCTGTCATTAGTTTTGTGACTGATATTTAAGCTGTAACAACTGATAATCACACAAACACTGAGTTTTTACAAATGCTTCCAAACACATACATATGCACACATCTCATAAATATATAATTTGGAGATTCTTTGATGGAGGATACCTTATGGCATGTTAGCATTATGTACTGGAACATACTATTCCAGGAGAAGTCAGGTGACATAAAACACAACAGACACCAGGGCCTAAGTCAGAACTGTGACCTCTGATATGGCAGTGTGTCTAGAAAAGGTCTACTTTGCTGGTATCTTACCTCTCAGATTGTTGAAATCAGGGGAAGTTCAGTAGGCATCAGAGGTTGTCAAGCCCAATATCCTATCATTATCTACTTTTCTGTAATGGGTGTCCTTCTCTTACCTACTCTTCTGTAATGGATGTCCTTCTCTTACCTACTCTTCTGTAATGGGTGTCCTTCTCTTATCTACTTTTCTGTAATGGGTGTTCTTCTCTCATCTACTCTTCTGTAATGGTGTCTGTAGAGTGAAAAATTATAAAGATCATTTTATTAAATATATACAGGTTTTTTCTTTACCCCTAGACCTGAGCAAAAGAATGCAGGTTCACTAGTTCCAGAAAGCAGAACTGAATGTAAGATTTCAGGCCTTCACTGCCCTGGGATACATTCTGGGAGGAATACATTATCCCTGAGTCAGAGGACACTTGCTGGATTAACATTCCTCAAGCCTCAGGGAAGAGAACCCACCTGTGGGTGGGGAAGGCCCAAAGCAGGAAGACACATTCCTGACCACAAAGAAAAATGCAAGTCATATAGGTGAGACTGAGAAATAGTTGGGCAAGTAACAGGGCAACAACTGAGAAATTGTTGGGCAAGTGACAGGGCAACAACTGAGACATAGTTGAGCAAGTGACAGGGCAATAACTGAGACATAGTTGAGCAAGTGACATGACAAGACCACATTTTTTAGAGGAATGGGTATACAGAGTGTTTTCCACATGACCCTGATTCACTTAGGTTGCGTTCCTCTGGAATTCTCTGCTATTTTTATGTTATGTATCCTTGACAACCCCTCACCCCTCTCCCCACTCCCCTGGTTTGTGGTTTTCCCTTTTAAAAAGCCTCTCAGCTTGCTTGTCTTTTGTCAATTCAGCTCCTGCATGAGCAAACTAATTGACCTTGGTCGGCCAACTCTCCCTAATAAACCTCTGCTGATTGCATCCAGGTATGGTGTCTTGCGATTTTTGGGTGCCGTGACTTCCCGAGACTTGAGTAAGGGTCTCCTGAGTTTGGGGGTCTTCAGTGTTCTTCCCTTAACCTGAGATACAAGCTGTGCTTTAATGAATGTTATGAAATGATAATAGGAAAGAAGTAAAAAAAAAAATCAAACCAGGGCTGCAAGAGCCTACAGGAGGCATGCACTGAGAGTAGAAATTTCTTATCTCCATAACAATATCATAGGGACTGTTGAAACACACATTCAAGGAATTTAATTATGGCTCACTAAAGAACTTATACTCTCGAATTAATTAGCAGTGAGGTTTGATTCATGTAAAGGAATTTTAATCCAGCAACATGCTTGCTCTGGCAAGGGATCATATCCAAAGACCTTCTAGTCCTGTGTGATCCAGCTGGAATGCCATACACCTTTAATTCCTCTAGCTGGACTACATTAGAACACACCTTTAATTCCAAACAATGACATCTAGGTGAAAAGCAGTTCAGTAAGTGCAGTTCAGTTGAGTTCAGACAATACAGTAGAATTCAGTTAAGTTCAGTTCAGGGCACTTTGGTGCAGTTCAGTTGAATGCAGTTGAATTCAGATGAGTTTGTGCAGTTCAGTGCGGGTCAGCAGAAGCAGTTGAAGCCAGAGAATAAGAAGAAGCCAGAAGATTAGAACAGATTGCTAGAGTTAGTTTGAAGCCACACAGAACAATTCAGTAAGAAACCAAGAGAAGAGAGATAGAATCAGCTTGTGAAAGATATAGAAAACTTATGAAAAGTATAGAAAGTTTTTATGACCCCTAGACCTGAGCAAAAGAATGCAGATTCACTAGGTCCAAAAAGCAGAACTAAGCAGAACTAAATGTAAGATTTTAGGCCTTCACTGCTCTGGGATACATTCCACATTCCGGGAGGGGTACACTATCTCTGAGTCAGAGGACACTCGCTGGATTAACATTCAAGAAAGGAAGGGAAGGGCTAATTAACATTCCTCAGATCTCAGAGAAGAGAACCCACCTGCTGGTGGGGAAGGACCAAGGCAGGAAGACACATTCCTGACCACAAAGAAAGATGCAAGTCATCTGGGTGGTTCCAGGAGTTAGCTGACTTTCCACTGTTTTTATGTTATGTTTCCTTGGTTACCCCTTCACCCCCTCCCCCCCCCATTTGTAGGTTCCCCTATATAAGACCACCCCTGACCAGGCAGTCTTGTCAATTCCTCTGCCCCTGCATGGGTTACATAGGTTACAAATTGACCATCAGTCGACTGATCCTGAAATATACCTCTTTCTGTTGCATCAAGAATGGTGTCTCATGAGTTATTGGGTGGCCACAAATTCCTGATGCTTGAGGGATGTCCTCCCTTCATGGCGGGGGGGGGGGGTGGGGGTGGGTCTTACACTTGTATAGGAGTTTAAGACAGAACAACTGAGTTGAACCAGCCAGCTAGAGTTCAGAAAGAACTAGAAAGTATCTTACTCAGCAGTAAGCCTCTAAAATGACAATTGCATCTGGCAAATAAAAGTTACATTTTTGGCAAATAAAACTTACAGGTTTGGTAAGTTGCCAAAGTAGCTTAATGTTTAAGAGCACTGTACTTACTCTCAAACACATTTGAATGTATTAAGTATGTGAAAATGGTAACATCTTAGCCTATGTTCTCAATAGTCAGGGGATGCATACATGAAGTCTTCTTTCTGCTGCTTCTTCTCTGATCTTACAGAATTCATCTCTAATGCTAGAGTCTTCAAACGGAAAATAATTTTTTTGAGGGATGCTTTGAATCCTTTGTTTTTTGTAGTATAAATGAGGGGTTGAGAGATGGGATCATAGTGCTATACAAAATGGTTATGGCCTTTTCCAGGAGCCCAGCAGATCCCACAGTAGGCTGGACATAGGTGTAGATCACTGTGGAGAAATATAGGATGACCACTATGGGGTGAGCAGAACAGATGGAGAATGGGCATTCTTTCCCTCAACAGAACAGATAAGCAGGATGCTGGCAGTGATGAAGCCAGAGGAAAGCATGGTCAATAGGAAGTGTAGGCCACTCAGGAACATGTCTACAAGGACTCTTATGATATTATTGATGAAGGTGGGACTACAGTATAGCAACAATGTTGATGGAATCTTACATAAGAACTATGATATAATATTGGAGCCACAAAAGGACAGTGGCAACATGAGACATGTGAGCACTAAATAGTTTACAGCACCTATGAACTACACAAAAGTTTCCAAGGCCACACAGGACCTGCATTCATAGTGGTGCCCTAGTACAAAGCTGGCAGATGGCCAGGTTATAGGCCATGCAAAGAGAAACAATAGCTCAGTACTCCAGACCCAAGTAAAGACAATCACTTGGGTGAGGCAGTCCTGGCTACAAGGCTCTTTAAGACTATGGGTAGGATGGTTGCCGTGCAGGTCTCATCCAGCAGAGAGAGGTTGAAGTAAGAGAAATACACAAGAGTGTGGCAGTTGTATGTGAACCTTCCCTTTAGTTTCTATTCTCTTGTCTCACAATTTGAATGAAAGACATGTCAGGGATATGCCCATGAAAAATAGTCTATAAACATGGTTTGTCATTGTGTGTCAAGTCCATGAGCAAATTGCTATATTCATCAAATGCCACCCCACATGCAGACATAGATGGCCATGCCCAGTGAGCTGACCATGTAGAGATAGCAACAATAGAAACAAAACTCAGCACCTCTACCTAGGAACCATTTGTAGGAGCTTCTCCATCCTCTGCCTCCATTTCCTGGAGACGTCAAAAATCTTTGACAGAGACCCAGCCTTTTTTTCTTATACCATCCCTATGGGTCACCCTCCAATACCTGGAGGCACTCTGTAACTGCAAACCCACTGGCCACACTGGCCTGGGAATCAGATAGATGATTTTCATATTCCCTCCTGCATTCTTTTGCAAATTCCTCAATGTTGCCCTTAGCCCTGTAGCAGACCATTTGCAGAATTCTGTCTTCCCTCTCAGACTGAATTCCTTAGGCACTGCACCGAACTTCACAGTAGACCAAGCTTTACTCCTCCCACTGGACTCTTCCAGCCCTCTCTTCCAGCCCATCCCTATTCTTTCCTGTTAGTCCCTAATACCTATAAACATGCTCTATTCATGACCCCCAGTGGCCATACTTGGCAGCAACTCAAGAGCAGGCCACCCACAGCCACAACATGTTCCTAAGACCTAGAAAGGCACCAGAAACCCAACTAGCAAAGAGAAGGCAAGACAAGACATAAACATCTAGAATCTCAACCATCCCAAATATAGATGCCTAGATACTTGCCCAATAGCACAATCATTAACATAAGAGACAATATGTCACCACCAGAACCCAGCAATCCTATTAGACCCTAAGAAATGTAATATAGTTGGAGCAGAAGATGAGGACATCAAAAAAGGTTTTATGATATGTTCAATGTCCATAAGGGGATATGAATAAATCCTTTAATGACTCTATAAAAACACAAACAAGTAATAGAATAAAATGATAAAAACAATTCAAGACATAGGAATATAATTACTAAAGAAAACTCAAACTGAGGCAAACTGGAAATAAAAAATTTGGGAAGTCAATAAAACAAGCCAAAAAAATGCTCAAAGGTAAGTCTCACTAATGAAGTATAAAAGATGGAAGAGAGACTCTCAGAAATTGAAGATAAGATAAAAGAAATAGATACCTTGGTCAAAGAAAATATTGAGTGTTTAAAAATCCAGGTAACTTGGGACACTATGAAAAGACCAATTCTATGAACAATAAGAATAGAGGAAAAAGAAGAAAACCCACTTAAAAAACACAGAAAATATTTTCAACAAAATCATTGACAAAAAAAAATTTCCAATCTAATGAAGAAGGTGCTTATCAAGGTACAAGGTATAAGAAGCATACAGAACACCAAATAGAATGGAGCAGGAAAGGGAATTCCCCACGACACATAATAGTTAAAACCTTAAATGTACAAAGCAAAGAAAGACTATTAAAAGCTGTGAAGAAAAAAGATCAAGTGATATATAAAGACAGACCTATTAAAATAACACCTGACTTCTCAATGAAGACTCTAAAAAATCACTGGACGGTTGTTCTACAAACTCTGTGAGCCCACAGATGCCATCCCACACTACTATACCCAGCAAAACTTTCAATCACAATAAATGGAGAAGGAAAGGCATTCCATAATAAAACTGAATTTAAGTACCAATCCATCTCTACAGAATGTATTAGTAAGAAAACTTTAGTGTAAAAAAGTTAACCATACTCAAGAAAATTCAAGAAACAAATTATCCCATACCAGCAAATCAAGGTAGGGGTTGCTAACATCATACCAGCAAGAAACAAGAAACAGGTCACACACACACACACACACACACACACACACACACACACACACACACACACACAGAGTAACATATTGTATTACAAAAAAGGATTTACCCATTTGCTGTAACAAAGAAACACACATTATTAAGGATAGATATCATGTCATAGTAAAAGGATGAAAAAAAGATATTTCAAGAAAATGGACCAAAGAAGCAAGCCAGAGAAGCAAGCCAGACTTCAAACCAAAACTAATCAGAAGAGATAGGGAAGAACACTACATACCCATCAAATGAAAAGCCCACCAACAGGATATTGCAATTCTAAACATTTATGCACCAAAACCAAGAGCACCCAACTTCATCAAGGTAACACTACTACAGCTAAAATCACATATTGGCCTTCACACAGTGATAGTTGGTAGTTAAAATACCTCATTCTCACCAAAAGAGTGGTCATCCAAACAAAGACTAAAAAAAAAGGGGTGGGGGGAGAAATGTTGTGGCTAAATGATATAATCAATCAAATGGACCTAGAAGATATTTACCAACATTTCACCCAAACAAGAAAAATAATAATACATTCTTCTCAGCAGCTCATGGAACTTTCTCCAAAACTGACCTCATATTTAGACACAAAGCAAGCCTCAGTAGATACAGGGAAACTGAGGTAACAGCTGACTTCCATGGATTAAAACAGGATGTCAAAACTGGTGCAATAGTGGCACAGAAGTTGTAGGTAAACCAACTGCTATCCGATTGTATTTAAAGCTCATTCTATGAGATAGAACCCATGCCTAAGTCTTCTAAGACAGCCAAAAGCCTGAGACTAAACAGGCCATGTGCCTAGAGAAAACCAAACACTATTCTGCTAAAACAGTGGTTCTCAGTCTGTGGGTCAGGAACTCTACAAGGATCACAGTTCAGATATAGCATATCAGATATTCATATTGCAATTCTTAACAGTAGCAAAATTACAGTTATGAAATAGCAGGAAATTAATATGATTGGTGTCACCACAACATGAGAATTTGTATTAAACAGTCACAGGATTAGGAAGGTTGAGAACCACTATGCTAAAACATAGCATTAAAATGATTCTTGAGGACATTTTGCTATATCCACAGATCAATGTTTTATTCAGCCAGAATCAAAGCCACTTCCTATTGCAGGAGAGAGAAACCAATAGAGGACCAAAACCGGACAATGAGCAGAGAGCAAGAGACCTTGGAATACTCAGTTCTAAGTGGAATGTCTTCATCAAATCCCTGTCCCGAGGGCTCAGGGAACAATACTGAAAAGGTGAAACGATTATAAAAACCTCTGAGAATGGAAGACAAAAGGAAAACAGTTCCTTCCAGACACAACAGGACTAATGCACATATAAACTTACAACAACTGTGGTAGCATCACAGCCTACACAAGGCCTGCACAGATGCAGGTCCCACAGATGGGGTCCCAGAACTGAAAAGGGAAGTCAACATGAGCTCCCATCACTAACCCGAAAGCTATCTCCAATTGACAACTGTTTGCAAATGAAAATTAGTTCCTCCAAGAGGGTTTCAATGGTCATACAAACTACAATTAAGAGAGACCCCATGGGCAAGAGTAAACAATGTGCCTCCAAAAGCAAACTCAATGACATTTATTGGAGTTAGTTTTTCTCACGATGCTTTGTTTGGGCATTTGGGGTATTTTTGTTTGTTTCTTTTAGCCTTAATATCTTTTGCATCTCTGCTGTAGTTTCTGATTTTGTGTTTTTATGGGTTTTGTGTACATGTGAGTGTGTGTCTCTATATGTGTATCTTTTCTTTGGTTTGTGTGTGTGTGTGTGTGTGTGTGTGTGTGTGTGTGTGTGTGTGTGCCTGCTTATCTGTTTGCCTTTATTCTGTTTGCCAGAGCCAGCAGGTCAATCACAGTAGGAACTATTACTGGGGAAGTGAAGATGATTATAGGAAAGGCAGAAAGAAGATACAAGAGACAAGGATGGGAAGGCTGATGGTCAATACCATGCCAATGAGCAAGTTACTTTCTCAGTGTCTTTTAAAGGTAAGCAACACAAAGCATAACCAATTTCAGGAAGATACACAGTGATCACATATCCTTACATGGCAAGTTTATGGTGCACAGTATCTATATTTGACTAATGTCATTTTCTTCAGGCTTGGACAGTCTCTCAAGGATGTATGTGTGAGCAGGGGAACCTGTAAGGTTATAACGCACATCTTAATTAAAAACAAAGACAGATGTTAGCAGACTAATTCATGATTAATCATAAGCAAGAAGTCAAAGTTAACTCTGAAAGTGCTCTCCGCACTGGTTTGTCTGATTTTTATTGGCCTATTAGTTTTCTAAGGAAAGGGAAGAAGAAGGCATGGAGTTGGATGGTGGGGAGGTGAGAAACATCTGAGAGGATATGAGGGAGGGGAAACCTTGATCACCATATACTCTATGAAAAACATGTCTCTCTGAACCTAAATCTATAGAAGGAAAGGTTCAGGGTAGAAAAATGGAAAATATATTAAGTATTTGTGGTTGTCAAAATGATGTGGTGCAGACCGTAAGGATAAATAATCTCTAATGAGAGAAACACATGCACTCCTTGTATTTCTGACAGCAGTGCAAGTTTCAAAGTGATCAGGTATGAAAACCAAACTTTGAAATAATGACCTGTTATCTTTTCTCAGATTTTTGCAATTGGGTACAGTTCAAATTGATATTGCGCTCTACCCAGACACTGGTGACTGAGTTCCTGCTACAGGGATTCTCAGAGCTCCCCACCCTGTCACGTCTCCTGACCAACTATTTCTTATTCTTGTACACTGTGGCACTCAAGGGAACTGCTGTTTTACACAACTCAAACATGAGGCTTCATAGACACTTGTTCGCTTTTCTTTGTGATCTGGCCTCCATGAACGTTGTCTGCATCTCCTCTGTGCTGCCCAAGATGCTGGGACCAGCAAGACCATACCAATTGGTTATCCAGTGCCAAAAGACAATCTTGAAAACATATATACAAGTGGCATTATACAGACTGAACAGGATGTGTGTGTGTGTGCATGTGTGTGTTGTAATAACAATTAATAGAAAAAGAGGCCATTAATTTGAAGGAGAGTAATGGGGGTCTGGTCTGTGATAGAGTTTAGGGGAGGAAAGGAAAGGAAGAAATGTAATTATATGTAATCCTAAAAAGAAAACAAATAGGGTATGTAACTAAATTGTAAATTCTCAAATAAAGAAATACAAATGGCCAAGATATTCAAACATCCCAGGTATCTATAAATTGGCCAATAAATAGTAAAGATGTGGTAAATATACACAATAAAATATTATTAAACTAGAAATAAAAATAAAATTATGATATTTTCAAGAAAAAAGATTGGCTGGCAATAATAATTTTAGTTAAGGTGATAAAGACCAAGAAATATGACTACCACATATTCCTTCTCATATGTGGATGTCAGAGGGGTGTGTGTGTGTGTGTATGTGTGTGTGTGTGTGTGTGTGTGTGTGTATTGTTAAATTGGAATGCTCAAAAAAGTCAGGGAACCAATTAGAGGCCATGAAAATGATCTCATGTAAAGGGGGATAAGAATGAAGATAATATGAAGGGGGAAGGGAAATAATGGAAGAGGAAGCTTAAACAGGATGGGACATGAGAAGACCAAATAGAAGAGGGAGTATGGGGTGAAATGGAAATTTCTGGTTTCGATGGAGACTCAGCTATGTCATGTGATGTTTTTTCTGGAAACTGCCTTATGAGAAGATATTTTGCTGAAGCAGACATGTGAGAGGATGTTGTGCTGAGAATAGATGTATAGTGTTTTTCTGGAAGCTGCCTGGTGAAAGAGCATGTGATGTTTTGCTGGAGCAGATGCTTGAGAGGACATGTGATATTTGGAAAGACTATAAGTATAACCCAACACTCTTGCATTGGTTCACCTTGCAAATCTTTGCTGTTGTTCATTAGGCTTCACTGAGGCTGATCTTCACTGAGGATGCTCTTGCATTGGTTCACCTTGCTTTCTCCAGTGAACTTCGCTTGTCATGACTTTGTACAGAAAAACACACCAAAGTACATCTGGTGTTATTCTGGCTGCTTCTTGCCACCTCTACAGACACAGTCAATTGGCTGAGTCTCATTGGTTTTTCTGGATTATGTTTGGTGTTTGCCAAGTAAATTGGACTGCCACTGCTGACTTGTGTTTGGTATTTTGCTAATGAACTGGACTGCTGACAACAAACATTGGAATCTCCACAAAGAACTATTTCTAAACAGGTTCACAACCCCCATTTCCTATTAACCTTTCTATTTCCCTGCCTCTGATGGGTGGTGAGTTAGATGGGAGGTTGAAGCATTAAAGAACCATAATTAAAATAAGTTTTAAAAAATCTAAGCCTACAATGAGGAGGGATATGTAACAATAAAGATATTTGAAAAGCCATATGTAAACTAACTACTTCAGAAATATCCTAAAATATAGACATATACACACAACAAAGGTGCTCAAATGGAGTTACTCTATAATAGAGAGACAATGCTTTTCCCAGATACCATAGCTTTTCAAATAAAAAAGCCCAGTGCCAGACATAAATACCCTCTTTTTGTGTTATTGGTCAATGGTGTCCCATAAATTCCCATACCATAGGATATTGTTATTGATCTTGTTTATCATCCAGAACTTGGTGGCCCCTATTACCAAAAATATAATATACTTGAGTCATTGGGCATGAAGAAATCAATATGTATTGACCTAGAAACTTTATCCTTACTGGGTAGCTTTTATGATGCTAAAAGGTTATATGACACTGTTAGAGAAGAAAAGCAACCAAAGGGTTTACCTAGCTGTGAACCCTGTGATCTACAATAATGAATGTACAGACAAGATATCCACTGGTAAAAAAAAAAAATGGCATGAATGTTATAGGAGTAACCAACCACTTTAGGATTGGATTTAAGACCCACTCCACAAGATGAAAGTCATAGCTGACACTGTCAACTGGACCAAAACCCCGTCTTGGAAGAAAATTTAATATTATTATTGTACTAAATATACACAGTAATAAGCTGCCCCCAAGTTCTTAGTTTTATGTGCATAGATTAGAACATACTTCAACTCTCATCAGAGAAGCATCTTTTTGTAGGTGATATAGAGGCTGCTAAAGAAGAAAATCAATATCTTTGCTCCTGTGACACATGTGAACCACAGCAAGTAACAGCATAATAAGGTGTTCTTAAGGATACAACAGTAGCACTTATATCTCTGCCATAACTAACAGCTGTCTAATTGGACTAAAGGACCAGTCAGTAGGACAGAATGCCTGGTACTATAAATTTAACCAACTACATCTGGTTAGACAGGTCACAGGCATAGAGCAGAACCTACTAATGCTACTTTCCCAAACCAATATGATCTCTTACTGTAGTCATCCTATTCTTATATACACAGATAGGTGTCACTCTCATTCCTCATCGGGGAAGATTTTTTTGCAGCAGATAGAGACCAATAATAAAGCCACAACTTGTCAAAATACAGAAATCAACTGACTGTAAGTTGCTAGCCCTAATGTATTTGTCTACAACACAACCTTCATATTTAAGTCTCAAGGAACATCAGAGAAGGACTGGCAAAACTATGACCCAGAGGACCAAGATGTCTGCTGCAACATTGTGTCTTTAACATAAGTTGAGGAAGCTGTATCCATGAAACTTCAATAATATGATCACTTAAACAGACTTGAACAATTGCAACTCCAGTTGGCGTGCTAACGTGGATGGTGGAAATCTGAGTAGCTATAGACAATTAATGACTACAGACAAAGAGAATCAGTCTTACCCATGGACTAGCCCCCTAACTGGTCATCTAGTGCCAAGTGGTCAACTCTAAATGCATATAAATATGAATAACTCTAAATGGATTTAGCAGGTTTTATTTGCATATTTATTTGTATATATGTAAAGGCAGCACTAGTAAAGAAAAAGAAGCCATGGAAATGAAAGGTCATAGGAAGGGTTGAAAGGAAGAAGGGGCATGATGAAAATACTATGCACATATATAAAATTAAAAATAATTTTAAAAGCAATATTTAGTTAATTCAACCAATATTGAAAGGAGACAAAAAAAAACAAAAAACAAAAACAAAAACAAACCAACCCAACCGTAGTTTAGCCCATGACCTTAAGACAGCCAGAGCAGAAGTGTGGATTTGGATGGGTCATTGAAGGTTTTTGAATGTTCCAAGAAGTGAAGAGCTCCTGGAGGACAGCAGCCGTGTTCCCTCTCACAGTTCCCTTTCTGGCTACATCCTCTGAAACAACATGCCCCAAGCACACAGCACCCCTGCTGCATTACCTCACAGTGGAAATTGTAATGCCCTGGCACCAAGAACACTCAAGCATCTAGTAAACTTCTGCTGATGCCCTGCTGGCTGAGAGCCAGTTTTGTCGGGGAAGCTGCTTCAAAGCATTGATAGTTCATACTGGACAGCATGGAAGGCAAAGGCAGGCCTTATCACACACTGCCACAGCATGCCCACAGCATGCCCACAGTATGCCCACAGCATGGCAAGCATCTTCCCCAAAAATCTCTTTCAGAGATATACTAAAAAGTGAAAGGAAATAAAAAAAAAATCAGATATTTCACTTGTGATAATACCAATTATTCTAAACTCCCAGAATTCATTATAACCTCAGGTCCCCTACCTACATGCCAGCCACAATCAAGGCTGAGTAACCTTTATAGGTAAAAAGAGAACACAGGCACAAGGCAGTGTCTACCCAGAGCTCATGACTCCTGTGACTGCTGTAAGCAGAGAAGGCTAGCATGTTTGGGAGAAGTCATTTAACCACTGAGATCCACAACCTCCTAGATACTCCATGATCTGCAAGGTATCAAGTGCTTCTTCAGGGCTTCTCCTCCCTGAAGGGAAGCAGTTGAACACTTGTCCCTTGTGGTTCAAGAAAATGTGTCCTCAGGAAAGGAACAGAGATCTCTGCCAAACTTGTGATGCCCCCAATTCCAGCAAGGCTGAAGACAGTGATGCTGGCACAGGCTCAGGAGCAAGACAGAAGTCTCTGGAGTGCAACTTTGACATCCTTGTTCCTCAGAGTGTAGATGAGGGGGTTCAAGGTGGGTGCCACCGAGGTGTAGATGATGGACACCACCTTGTCCTTGTTCAGTGAGTAGCTGGATGAAGGGCGAATGTAAGTGTAGATGACAGTGGAGTAGTACATGCTGACCACAATGAGGTGTGCAGAGCAGGTGGAAAAGGCCCGTTGCTTGCCCTCAGCTGAGCGTATCTTCAGGATGCTGGCCACAATGAAGCCATAGGAGAGGATGATCACAGAGAAATTCCCTACAGCCAGGAACACATCCGCAGCAAAGGCCATGGCCTCATTCAATTGTGTTGGAGCACAGGAAAGCTTCAACAGCGGGGGAATCTCACAGAAGAAGTGTTCTATCACATTGGAGCTGCAGAATGGTAGTCGCAGCATCAGGCCTGTGTGCACACTGGTGTTAGTCAGGCTGATGGTCCAGACAAGGCCAGCCAGGAATGCACACACCCTGGGGCCCATCCAAGCACTGTAGTGCAGGGGACAGCAGATGGCCACAAAGCGGTCATAGGCCATAGCTGAGAAAAGCAGAAGCTCTGCCCCTAGGGACCATGTGAAGAAGAAGAGCTGAGCCATGCAGCCCCCATAAGAGATGGTCCTTCCCCCTACCATGGTGTCCAGTAGCTTGGGTAGAATGGTGGAGGTGCAGAGGATGTCCACCATGGCCAAGTTGACCAGAAAGAAGTACATGGGGGTATGCAGGGCTGGGCTGGCACTGATTGTCACCGTAATGAGCAGGTTTCCTGAGATTGCAGCCATGTATAGGCAGAGGAAGCTGAGGAGAAGTGGTATCCAAAGGTGAGGCATTTCTGAGAATCCCAAGATGAGGAACTCAGTGACCAGTGTCCTATTCATCATAAAGCTGGAGAGGCCTCAGGATCCAGGGGCAGTGGGTTTTCTGTGACAGCTCTGATAGTATCTAAAGATGAAAGACATGGTCTAGTTCCAATTTGTACTAACTACTCAGATGAGGCGAAACCCACCCAGAGCCTAAATCTCAGTATTTCATGGGATGAGAATAGAAATCTGTGCCAGCCAAGGCTGAGGGCAACATTCTAGATTCTAGGAGACTAATGTGGCCACTCATAAACCTTAGAGATTCAGGACCTTTCTCCATTGGGAATGTTCTCTCCACAGATTTAAGGGCATATGGAGCAGAAGCAGGAATGTTCTGTGGGGTGGAAATCAGTCTGTCCTGGTAACATGGGAGAGGTGTGGTTACCTTGTATTCAAGAACTCTCAGACAATGGGTGGGAACAGAGAAGGAATAAGGAATATGACAAAATATCTCTCTCCTGGCCATGTAAGATAAGAAAATGTTCCTCATCTGGCCATGTAAAACACCAGCCAGGTTTTCCCCAGGGCAGGGCAGGGGTGACTGGTGCACTCATACAAACCATGGTTATCCATGTGTATGTCACTAGGGCTGGAGATCAAAGGCTTTAAAGTAGGGCACTGAAGAAGGGCACTACCCGGGACTGAGCCATGTCTCACCCCTATATCCTGACAGTCACATGTTGTCTCAGAGCTAAAACTCTACAGCTGAGTGCAAAAGCTTTAAACAGAGTGTGCCAACTTCCAAGCAAGAGTACGAGTAGACTGTGAAGCCTCTCATATAAACTATTGTTTAAATTTAGAAAGCACTGGAGCACAGAGTTTACATTTGCAAATAGTTCACTAGATTATATTCATTTTAAAGATTATCATCATTATTATTTTCACGTACCTATATACAGCCATCATTTTATATCAAACAATTTCCTTGTTTGGGCTTAGACTTTAACTCTCATACCTACCTCAGGCAATGTCTGGAAGGTAGATACAGTTCTCTGAATATTACAAGGCTGTGTCACATAGGTGTGGTTAGAAGATGCCAGACCCCATTCCCTGTGGAATGAGCTCCCTGACAGAAGAGATGCTATACATCTCAACATGAGATCTGAGAAAGGGTACAAGGAAAGAAAGAAGGGGTGGGAAAAGAAAGTAAATTAGAGAGAGACATAAGCATGGAGAGAGAAAGTTGGCGAGGCAAAGATGAGGAGAGACAGAAATAGATTTTCTCTGTCACACACACAAAGCTGTGGAGGAAAAAGGGAAGGGCAGATATAGAGACAGATATAAAGATAGAGTTGGAGGAATACATAGAGGTGCTAACAAAGCAAGGAAAAATAAACACACAAAACAAACGAGAGTGAGAGAGAAAGAGAGGCAGAGACAGAGATACAGGTAGGCTCTAAAAGGGCATGATGATATGATGTGTCCAAGTAGTTCATTTTTTTCAGTTGCTTTCAGAACTGTCTTGAAAATGACAGCTTAAATGACCTCATAACCCACACTTATTATCAAAACATGGTCATTAATATTCAAATGCAACATGAAACTCACATGGTAAGCCTACAGCAAGAATCTTCCCAGGCGTCCTCTCCAGAAATTTTCTTCTCAGCATCACACACACACACACACATACACACACACACACACACACACACACACACACACACACACACACACACATCAATTTTCATTAGAACCAGATTACATTGAAAGCATTTAAAGAGTGTGTCGACATCTCTAAGTGCAAAGTAAATATTAGGATGCTGGTGTGAGGACCAGGGGCCCTGCATCCTTTATTATAGAAGAGACAAGTGCTCACAGGGAGGAACCAGTCCCTGAAGGACCAATTAGGCAGAACCACACTGGATTTATCAGCAGGACTGGCAGAGGAGATGGCCAAGCCTCTTTTCAGACAACACAACACACACTTGTAGGACTGGTGACCCAAGAGCAGCTTGTCTGTCCTGCTACCCAGGGTCTGGCTGTCTACCAATATCACCGGTGGCAGCAGAGGGTAGAGGGAGCACTCAGGCAGATCAGGGATGATGTTTGTGGCTTGAGCCAATTAACTCCCCAAAACACAATCTTTCAATCTCAAAGAGCCCCTCGTTCCAGATAGAAACACTTGAGAGGCCAACGTCAGAGCACTTTCCCCAGCCCTCTCTGCTGCCCTCTGGCACAGTCACTGGTCACAATGCAGTTTCATCTCCTCTAAGTGGATAATGTCCTCGGGCTGTGCAGTTGTCAGAGTTCTGCTCCTTCATGTCCACTTTCCTCACCCAGTGAGCAAGAGCAAACTTCGCCTAAGCACGAACATCCCATCCCAGACCTGAAGTGACCCTCCCTTAGCAAACGGTGCTAGGCTAGTGCAGGTCTGGGTCCGGAAGCTGCTCTCTCCCCAGAAGGGTCACATGACCGATGTGGCCTTCAAGGGCAGGAACCATTTTATGTTGGAACATGGCTAGGTGATTCTTCTATAGTCAGGGCAAACTACAGGCCTTGTCTGACACCTGGGCCCTGGCCAGGGCACCTCTCCAGGCTGGGCCTGGACTTTGACATAAACTCTCCTTGCCTCAGTAATCAGGTTCATGCCTTAATTGTCTTCCTGGACTCAGAAGCTCAATCACATCTCACTGAACTGCTTACAGGAATAAGGACTGGTGTATTAGTCCACCATCTTCCTCCAGCCCTTCCCTGCTCCTGTCTACTCCACATTCTCCACACAACCAACAATCGCTGACATGTAGACATTGAATCCTGTGCCCCAGTGCACATGATTCCAGCCTGTGGTCCAGCCATCTATGTGGTTAATCACAATTTTCTGGTCACAGCCATGGGCAGGTTCCAATCTGGGAACAGTGCTGGGATTGCCTCCCTAGGATCCTCCCTACCCTACAAACGAGCATGAGGCATGGCCAGCACAGTGTGGGACAGGCTGCATTAGTGGTTCAAGAGCTTTAGCCATTCCTTCCAAATGCTCAGCTTCCTCCTATATCTGTGATCAAGAGTAGACCTTCAACTCCCAATACCATATCACTGAGACAAAGATGCAATATCAGATCTAGTCACTTCACAAGCATCTGTAAGCTGGTAGTAAAACCCCAGTGCATAAGCCCATGGGAAAGTTTTTTTATTCAAGTCATAGCCTTGTCTTTCTCTGTCCATTCTATTTAGAGGACATCAGACAGGCACTGACCTTTCATGGCATGGCAATATTAAGGAGAGAAAAGACATGAGATGAAGTGTTCTGAGTTAGCCTTAATCAATGTGAGGAGACGACTCAGAAATCAGCCTGCCCTATTCTCCTCAGCTCTCTGGGCCTGGGGTGCACTGTCCTGGAGTGGCTGCAGATGCTTTCAAATCCACAGCGCAAATAAAGCCAGGTACAGTGAAAAATGAAGTCTACCTCTAGGTGGAGCCATGCCCTTGTCACCTCCCTTGAGTGTTAAGACAAGTTGGGCAAGAGGTGGCTCCAGCTGTATATGTAGGAGAGGTTGGCCTTGTTGGGCATAGGTGGGAGAGGAAGTCCTTGGTTCCATGAAAGCTGGGTTCCCCAGTGTGGAAGAATTTGAAAGTGGGGAGGAGGGAGTGGGTAGGTGGGTGGGGGCACATCCTTATAGAAGCAGGAGGAAGGGGTGGGATAGGGGGTTTCTGGGTGGGAGGGAAATGGGAAAAGGGGATAATTGACTGGGAGAGGATGTAGGGAAGGGGAAGTAGAGAGAATTGGGGGGAGTGTCACCCTTAGAAATGTGGGTTAATCTTAAGATAAAATACTTTTCCTATCTAGAATTCTCTCCTCTTACAAAGTCCATGGAAGCTGCCATGAGGCTTCAGCTCTTCTGAGTCCTGGCTAGGAGTGACAGGACTATGTTTTTTTCTTTCAGATGCTGGACAGAGCATAAGTATGACTCTGAGTTCCCTAACTGTCAGGCAGGCTCTCTTTCTCTCTCTCTCTCTCTCTCTCTCTCTCTCTCTCTCTCTCTCTCTCTCTCTCTCCTCTGCACCCCTAGCTCTCTGCTGTCATGTGACAGACCCTCCTCAGGCTGATTTTTATACATGGATCCCCCCTTCTTTTTTTCATTCTTTTCTTCCAAGGCAGTTGCAAAGTGTACAGCTTGCTTACCCTGGATTTTTCTTTTTTAATTCCCTAACACTTTAGGCCTTCTTACTTTTTTCTAACGCAATTCCTCCAGCCATGTGGCTGGCCTCCATAGGTGTTTATTTGCTTATTTGGTTGGATGTTTTATTTCAGACAGGATGACCCCAATCCCACCTTCCCATCTCCGGTCTCCTCCTCTGGGAAGCTGCAAGCTCACCTGAACCCAAGTCTTTCTTTTCATCTGTAACAAGTTGCCCTTGCACTTTCATGTGAGTTGTTTCTTAAGTTAATGCATTAATAAGACTTAGAACCCAAGAAGAAACCCCAACTTTCCCTATATAATATGATGGCTCCACTCAGACTCCCCGTGATTTCCAGTATCACTTCTTTCCTGACCTTTAATGATTTACTCAGCAGAGAAAATGAGTCCATTCCTGTACCCCAGAAGGCATCAAGCCTTTCATACACTTTAGAACCCGAACTTTAGTTTAGTAACACTCCCAAAATTCACAATATCCTCTTCTTAAACATTTTATTTATCTAGAATATACTTTGCTTCTTGAATGCAATCCTCACCTAACCCAATGAGATGGTAAAGGCCATTGCTTAGCCTCTGAATCCCATCACAATTGCTGTAGTTGGAGATGCCATGTGAGAGAAAGCAATATGGCCTCCTCTTGTACAGCTTGACACATCTATTGCCACCCTGAAGCACAGTGGCTTCAATGGCCCATAGGAGAGCTTGGTCTACAGCAATGGCAATGAACTGAGCAAAGTGATAGAGCATGGAGCTAGATCTGGGGTGATGGTAATGCGGTTGTTGTCATGCTCCATTGGAAAAGGTCACAGGGTGCTCTCCTGGGAATCCAATCACCAGTCTTTCCTGTCTATCTATACAAATCTTAGAGATGCTAAGGTGTACAGATGCCAAAATTAGCTAGATGTGGGACTTTTGATTAATGCAGCTGCCCATAAAACCATTTATTCACCACGCTTGTCTTGACAGAATCTTTCTTTGGTCTGTCAATCCCTTGAGTATTTGGAGTAAGTAGATGATGCTTTAACAGTCCCTTCTGTTATGACATGTCTCCTGTAGCATATATTCAGTCCGGTCTACTGTCATAGTGCCCTCAATGCTTTCAAACTTGTCTGGTCTCAGATGCTAAAAGATCAGGCCTGATTAGTACTCAACATGGGAGAACATATATACTGAACAACACCTTTGGAATCAAGGAACTGCTTCCCTTAAGATTGTTACACTTCAGGAAGACACCCAGAGGCCCAGCCACTGTATGGCCCACCCACAGTGGGAGCCACTATAATGTGTAAGGGTGTAGTGGAGAGATGGGAGAGAAAGAGAAACAGAATGGTTTGAGCACTATGAGGAGAGGCAGAACTGGAGATGAGAGGGTAGTGAGGAAAAGTCTGATGTGTGTCATCTGCTCTACCACCTGAGGCCATGGTGAAGTCCATGTCTGGGTCTGTGGCTATGTAGCAGCAGGGTGTCTCTACTAATATCAAGGACCCATATTACCACCAAAGGCCATGGCCCTGATCTGGGCTGCTGCCTAGGACCATATTCACGTCCAAGGGCTATGCAGAGCTGCCCGCATGCCCCACTGGCTGCAGCACTCCAGAGAGCAGTCCCTCTTTCCATTTCCCAACCTTGCCTGGGCAGCAGAGTAGAGCTGGTCCTGCTGGCAGGGGTACAAGTGAGCTTGCCCTGAGTACATAAGCATGGGAGAGGTGCCCATGCCTCTTGATGTCTGCTGTGTGGTGTTGTGGGATAGAGAAAGATGCCCTCCTAATCCCTGGCATCTTGCCACCTCTGACAGGCAGGACACCTGGCCCTGAGGTCATGAAAGCAGGAAAAATGGCCCCACCCCCTTCCTGAGTGAGCCAGGGAAGATAGTGCTGGAGAGCTGGTCTTGGTGGTATAGGTGTGGGAGAGCCCAACTCAGCTGCCACTCAGGCCCAGATCCAAGGCTTTGAGTTGTCCCACCCCACCATCAACCCCATCTATAAACTGCTGGAGCATGTAAATGGATTGTTCCAGCAGATCCATGACACAGGGCAACAGCAGGGTATCTGAGAGGCGTCCCAGTGAGGATCCAGTACTGACGGCATAACAGAAGCCAGAGGTCTTGACCAGAACAATGACTCATTGCAATGAAAATTTGCAAATAAATATATTTGAACAATAGTGTATACTGTGGGGACGGGGAGGAGGGGGCTAGGATCAAGTATGGGAGGAGACAGGATGATATACAGAGGGTCAAGAATTTAAACAAAGGTGTGTAGCAATGGCGGATGGGGAACTGGGAGTAGCTACCAGCAAGTCCCATATGCCAAGAAAGCAAGAGTCTTCCAGGACCCAATGGGGATGAGATTAGCTGAAATGACCAACAAAGGGGAGGGAGAACCTGTAGAGACAATATCCAGAGGTTAGGCAAGGCCCCTGGCTGGGGAATGGGGCCATGTACTCATCTCCAAATTTTTAACCCAGAATTTCTCCTGTCTAAAGGAAATATGGGGACAAAGTGTAGAGCAGAGACTGAAGGAAAAGCCATCCAGAGACTGCCTCACCTAGGATCCATCCCATATACAGACACCAAACCCAGACACTAGTGCAGATGCCAAGAAGTGTTTGCTGACAAGAGCCTGATACAGCTGTCTCCTGAGAGGCTCTGCCAGAGTCTGACAAACACAGAGGCAAATGCTTGCAGTCAAGCATCTGACTGAGCACAGGGACCCCAATGGAGAAGTTAGAGAAAGGACTGAAGGAGCTGAAGGGGTCTGCAACCCCATAGGAAGAACAAGCAGGGAGAGATGTTGCAAGGACAGAGGGCAGATACAGAGGGATGAGGAGATGAGTCAGACTGGGGTGCACGATGTGAACTCAAAAGAATACAAGCTTTCAAGAAAAGATAATTATATTGCATGTCATATACAGAAAAAGAAAGACATGCTTCTTATTATGAAAAAGAGCAACAACTTTTGAGTCCTGAAAAAACAGTCACTAAGATGTCTATACACATTGAAGTTAGCTTTTATAAATGAAATAACTACATTAAATACAGTCAGAGTATCTAAATCAACTATTGCATGTTTTTCAAGTTGTAGAATAAAGCATAACCATATTATATGATGTCTATAAAATATATACTTAAAATATAGAAATAAATTAGTCTGGAAGTAAAATAATGAAAAATACATCACACTACCAGTTAAATGAAGGTTGGAGCAACTAACTGCATTAATAACAGTGTTAATCTCAGAGCAGAAGTTAGTAGCGTGAATAAAGGAACTTATTTCTTGATGAAAAGTATTAACATGGAGTTAGAAACAATCATTGTGACAGAAGAACCCAAAAACACTTCTGCACCTAGCAACAGAACCATTAGACACTGGAAGAGAAACTGATATAAGTTCAAGGCAAATTAAACTGGTTTATTACAGTGGAGTATCTCAGTCATCTCAGTAATGAACAGAACAAGAAGACAGACATCAGCAAGAACTATCAGTACATGAGTGCCACACACAATGACAGGATACAGGAACTTTATGAGGTTTCTCTGAACTTTTACCCCATACTCAGCCATAAAACAAGTCTCAACACAATTAAAAGGGTATACTGATAAAATAGATAGATAGATAGATAGATAGATAGATAGATAGATAGATAGATAGGGTTGCAGGTTTAATGCCAACTGTACTTACCAGCACTTAACTGAGCCAGGATCTCCTGATATGGTCAGAGAGAGATAAAAACCAGACCAAGATGGAGGAGTCTCAGCAAAACTGATGATGAGACAAGTTTACTACAAACAATCAGATTTTGTATACCCTTATCTGAAACAGAATATAGTGGCAGTTTCCAAGAAGAATACAACTGTAGTTGCCAGGATATAGTGATTGCAAGCTTTACAGGGTATATGACATTGTTGTCTCAGACAAATTGTCCCGTCCAGCTTCACTGACTTCTAGGGAACACAGAGCCTGAATGTTTCACACCTGGGGAAGTGCCTCAGTTTATCAGGAACTGAAAGGCACAGGGTTCTCAAGGAGCAACTGACTGGAAGGAAGCTAGACCAAGTCAAATCCATGACTCCTTGCAAGTAACAGTGCTGACTGGGAAATGCCTAAATATTTAGAATTTAAGTAACGCCTCCCTAAGTTACACATCAAATAAATCAACAGGGGTGTTAATGAGCATGGGGGCAGAACAGATGTGTGAAGCAGTAGTTGGGGTAGTTTGTAGGAAGGACTGATCCTCTGCAGTAAAGAAAAATAGTGCAGGCCATCCTCAATGCCAGTGTCAGTCCTAGAGCAGCAGAGAGCCTCTCAGGAGCTGAGCAGAAGTTAGGATTGAGTCGCCTTCAATTCTGAGCCTCTTTCTATCAGTGAATGCAGGTGCTGGTAAAAGCAGTAGAATCCCATTCATTGTTGTTGAGAGTGTGATGAGTACAACCCCGATGAAGACTTTGTTACAAGACTCAGCAAGCCACACACTGACACCTTGCAAAACCATTCACAGTCACTCATGCTGTTGTGCATGGATGTAGACTAGGGAGAAAGAAAAGCATGGAGAGGATTTGTATGATTATCTATGGAAGCTGGATAATAAGATGTGTTATAGCCTTAGAACCTAGTGCTCACCAAAATAGAAAAGAACACAGTACCTGTTAAACATGCATGAGAACAAGAATGAATCTTTAAAATACTGTTGTGAGAGGGAAAGATGGCTCAGCAGTTAAGAACACTTATTGCTCACGAAGATGAACTGGGTTCTAGTCCCACACCCACATGTTGGATTAGAGCCATCTGTCACTTCATTCCAGGGGATCCAACACCCTCTCCTGACCTCCAAGGGCACCAGGCATGCTTGTAGTATACATACATACATTCAGTCAAAAACATTCATACGTATAAATAAAATTTAAAAATAAAAAACACTATGCTATGAAAGAGCACACATGTCAAAGAATGTGTGTTGCATGATGCCATTTGTACAAAGTTCTACAACACACAAAACTGACCTGCAGCTGAAATATCATGACAACAATGACTACCACAAAGGGCACTGATGACCTCAGGTCTGACAGGTTGACCAGCCCTGGGTAAAATGTCCTACATTGAAGGCTACCATTGCCACTCTTGCATTACATAGCTGTGTATATTTGCCAAAACTCAGTAAAAGATACTCTGATTCACCCATTTCACTGTCTGAAAATTTTTAATTTAAGAGCCCCAAGCCAGGAAAACCTATAAACAAATTATTGTCTCTAATATGCATCTAAAAATATGTAAGGAAGAGTGAATTGATATTTGCAACGTGCTTTGAAATGAGTAAAAAAGAAGAGCACTTGGATAAATAAATTAGGAAGTGGATATAGAGCAAGAACTCAACAGCAGAGCCATGGGGACAACATCACAGCTGTCCGGCTAAATCCTGTCCAATTCACTGTGCTTGAGCTCTTTCAGTAAGGCACTGAGAACATTAAAACCCTGGATACAGGCTAGAAAACACATTTCAAGACTAAATGTGTAGGACCAATGAGATGTCTCAGCCAGTAGAGGTGCTTACTGCTAAGCCTGATAACCTGCGTATAATTCTAAGAGCCTACTTGATAGAAAAAAGAAGAGTTGGATCCTGTAGCCTGCTCTCTGATGAACATGAACAGCATGACATTGACAGGTGCTGTTATGCATGTGTGCTTGTAGGCTGAGTGGAGGGTATTGGTCCATTCATGGAGGCTTTCCAGGATCATGAGAATGCCCTTACAGTGAGAAAGCAATCATGACATGCCCTGCAGTTGGTCAATAAACAAGTGTTTTGGAAGAAGCAGTTAGCAAGGAAATCAAGGTCTTAAAAACCATCTATACCAATGGATTCAGAGGCAGCTGTACACTTGGGTACTGCTAGCAACAGCATCAGACAACACAGGGTTGATCATAGCTTTGAGGAAACTGTGTGGAGGAGAGAAGAGAGTCTAGGAGGATGCTGTGGACAGTAGCATTCAGAGGCCAGAGGGAGACTGAATACCTACTCAGTCTGCAAAAGCTTCTGTCCAAACCATGAAACAGTTGGCATCCTCTACTATGATGGCAAAGCATCCCAGCTAAAGAGGAACTGATGAGTCAACCCACACCTTCCTGGGTGTTGCTGGTATGAGAAGCAGATTGCTTGTTCTCTCTCCTCTCAGAGGGGTAAGGACCATGGTACCTCCAGACACAGTTCTCAAGTTCAAACTAAGAGGAGTTAGTCCAATATCGGGGGTCTGGGTGATTTTCTCCAATGCATGATACCAAAAGGCTCTACATAAGAGATATCTACCCAGGATATAAACACACGGCCTGCCTCAAACCTGGATGTCCACACTTCCAAAAGGAAATTACCAGTGGATCGCCCAAGGGAGCACAGTACATGTACATCTGCCACATAAATTGCCTTTCTGTTCTCTGACATGACATCAGATTTTTAGTCATGGACCCCAAATAGTTCATCAACAGCTCGATCAAGTCACATGGGTGCCTCTGCCTCCTCAATGGAGACAGGGAAATAACTTTCTGAGGGCTACTTTGACATCCTTGTTCCTCAGAGAATAAATGATGGGGTTCAGCGTAGGGCTGACTGCTGTGTACAGTAAGGCAACAACCTTGCCATTCTCCAAGGAGGATCCAGAGCCGGGCTGCAAATAGGTGTAGATGACAGTGGAGTAGTACAGGATGACCACCACTAGGTGGGCAGAGCAGGTGGAGAAGGCACGCTTCTTGCCCTCTGTGGAGCGGATGCGCAGAATGCTGGAGATGATAAAGCTGTAGGATATCATAGTCAACAGAAAGTTGACCACACCAAAATACACATCTGCAATGACAATCATGATGTTGTTGAGGGTGGTTGGGCTGCAAGACAGAAGCAGCAGTGTTGGGACTTCACATAAAAAGTGACGAATTTGATTGGGGCCACAAAAATTGAGTCGTGCCATCAGGCCAGTGTGCACAGATGTGCTGGCTGCACTGATCACCCACACACTGCCTGCGAGCAGGACACAGACGGGCCAGCTCATCAGCATGCTGTAGTGCAGCGGGCGGCAGATGGCCACATAGCGGTCATAGGCCATGGCAGTGAGCAGCAGCAGCTCAGCCCCTAGAAACCAGGTCAGGAAGAAGAGTTGGGTCATGCATCCCTTGTAAGAGATGTGGGTGCTCTTACCCACCAGACCCTCCAGCAGCTTGGGAAGAACAGTGGATGTGCAGACGATATCCAACAGGGCCAGGTTTGCAAGGAAGAAATACATGGGGGTGTGAAGACTTGGGTTGAGGCTGATGGCTATGATGATGAGGGTGTTTCCTGAAAGAGCCAGGATGTAAAGAAGCAAGAAAAAGGCCAAGAAGAGAGCCTGAAGCCCAGGATCCCCAGAGAGTCCCTGCAGGACAAACTCTACCACAGTTGTGTAGTTGTTTATTGCCATTTGACAGTGAGTCCTGGGAGTTACTGGGCGTTACACAGCAATGGATGGTCAAGGAGACACGGGGTGTGGGGCAGCCATCATTTCACACAGGATCCAGCCAGCTGTGAGTAGGAGTGCTTCTCATGGGCGCTGTTGCTGTACAAGTGATGGCATCATCTATCAACACAGTGTGACAGTGTATGAACTCTCCACTCTGTACACAGTAGACCCAGAACAGAAGGAACCCCTGCCTGTGATGGGCAGTATCCTTCTACAGCCTCTGTTTGCTTTGACATAGATCATATCCTATGATGCTCTGAGAACTGGAGCTCTTCTAAGCATGTATGCTGGCCTGTTAAGGTGTACCAAAGGGCAATCATTTCCTCAGAAAAGATTTTTTTTTGGACTTAAAGAAGACCAGCCTTAACAAGGATTCTTATCATGATTCTCAGAGGCTGGCAGAAAAACAGTTCTGGGAAGCATGCTTGGGGGAGGGAGGGAGGGAGTGGGCGTCTGGATAGGTTTAGAACACAAAGCTGTTACAGAATGGCATGCAGGTGGTACATATAACCCTAGCTCTTGGGAAATGATTACATCCCTTTTGTAAACACCACAACTGTCTATGTCTACATGGCCACTCTAAGTCACTCCCTTGAGGATGATAAACCCAGTGAGGACAACATGTATCATTCACTTATCTGGAAAGGCTTGTGCCTGCCAGAGAAGGTGCCTGGGTATGCCAGTACCAAAACACAGCTAGAAAGGCATGGACCTGACCTTAAGCCAGGCCCCAAATTTCCAGGCTATCACTCCTACCCAGCTTCAAGTCTGTCTTCCCTTCACCTCATACACATATCTGTCTCTAGTCATCCAGGACGCTCCTGAATATGTGCCTCTCAGGCACAGAAGGATGTGGACTGATCAGCATGCAGACAGAGCTCGGCCCCTTTCTATCTGATGGGGATGAGCAGGCCCAGACCCATCCTGGGGATGCCATGAGTGGGATGTTGGCTACATGAAAACAAAGAACTCACATGGTGTGTGCTGAACAAGGAAGACATTCTTTCCCTGTGAGTGCACAGATCAAAGCCTTTCTCCTACAGGGTGAGCTTGAGAGCAGAGCCTGAGCTTTTGATAACCCATCTCCTTCTGCTGAAGAGCTAAGCTACCCATAGACGCTTCAGAACCCATATTGTCCTTCAAAAAGCAAAGGGTAATCTGTCACCATTCCATGCAGATACCCAGGGGCCTTATACAGAAGGCAGGGCTTCTCAACTAAACCCCCAAATCCTCTCTGTCTACATCTCAGCCTCAGTACCTGTCTGCTTATAACTATTCAGGCCACAGGTGGCTCTGAGCCCTGAACTCTGTACCAGATCCACAGGAAACCACCATGTCTCTCTAAAGACCCAGATCTGCCTCAGAGCCAAGCCACAGAGTAAGATTTCTGTTCACTGATCAACAGCCCAGATAGGTCATAAAACAGCCGTACAGGGCCATGCATTTAAAGTTTCAAACTGTAACTATGAATCAAAGTGATTCTGGTAACAGGGTTTTTTTTTTTCATTTTTATATATTAAAATAGATCAAAACAAAACCAAATCTCTTTTGAGAATCATCCCTCCCTTGCAGAAGACACAGAAAGGAAGGAATGAAAGAAAGAAAGAAAGAAAGAAAGAAAGAAAGAAAGAAAGAAAGAAAGGAAGAGAGGAGGAAAGGAAGGGAGAAAGGGAGGAATGAAGGAAGGGAGGAAGGGAGGGAGGGAGGGAGGGAGGGAGGAAGGAAGGAAGGAAGGAAGGAAGAAAGGGAGGGAGGGAGGGAGGGAGGAAGGAAGGAAAGAGTAGGAGAGAAGATGGGTACCCAAAGGGAAGATGTGAATAGAGGAAGGAGCAACTCACATGGAAGGAGAAGCTGTCTGTGGCTACCCATCTAAACCCACGATGTCTACATGTCATGGAGAACATACAGTGTGGCCACAAAGTTAGAGCCCTGTGACTCCTTTGTTTTCTATTGACCTTAAAGTGGGATCTGCCCCAAGGGGTGGACACTGAGATTGCTAGGGAGTGGCCCTCAGAGAGCAATTACCCACAGTGAGGTAAACAGGAGTCCCTACAGGCCATAGTCCCCAAGCTGAGACACCAGGACTCTAAGGCATAGAGAAAGCAGATGCCTGAGGTCATGTGCACAGCCCTAGGACACTGACCCCAAGGTGATTTCGACTCTCGGGATGCCCTCAAGACAGCTTGACTGAGAGTTATGTACCCTTGATCCATGTAGGAAGATGTATTTCCTGTTAACAAACTGTTCCTCAGCATAGCCTATAGGTTTCCCTCACCTCATTTTATCATTACATCATTAGATCATTACATCATCTTGCTGTGACATAGTCCTATTAATAAACCAACACTGAATGACCAGTTAGTTCATCATGGTGTGAGGTCAGAGAGAGTGGGCCACTCTCATGCATTGCCTGGGGAGTGCATAGTCACTGTGGTAAATCACGGTTGAGGTTGACCCTGAA
This sequence comes from Arvicanthis niloticus, assembly GCF_011762505.2. Lineage (NCBI taxonomy): Eukaryota > Metazoa > Chordata > Mammalia > Rodentia > Muridae > Arvicanthis > Arvicanthis niloticus. Next base: position 107,012,093 of record NC_047658.1, on the reverse strand, counting down.
TGGATGCAACTTTTCACTGCAGTGTCCAAGTCTTCCCATGAGGAGAGATTGTGTGAAGACTGTAGAAGTGAAGGTCAGCAACAGTGTACAGGACTTGAACTCCACTATGTTCTGTGGCATGAGACCTTAGCAGCAGATTGACTTCCCTTCATAGCCAGAAGATGCACCACAGAAGTGAACTATCCTTTGCAGTCACAAAAGAGTGTAGAAAGTAACCCATTCAGAATCAGTCATTACAAAGACCAAAGGAGCTAAAATAATCCAAACTCCACAAACCAAATGACCACAGGCCACCTTAAGTTCCAGATTTTTCAAAGTCCTCAATATACACACTCTCAATCTCTCCCAAACCGTCACCCATTTAACAGAACAACAAACTCAACACTTGTAGCACAACTCAAGATGTGAGCAATTAAGATGATATAAGAGCTTCAATTTGATCTTTCTAGCCAATTTTCCATAAAGAGATGAAATTGAGTTATAAAACTAATAAGTAATCAAAGGCTGTAAACCTGGTTTAGGGATAATGCATGATCCAAAATAATTAACCATGTTTGTAGTGTGTAAGCCCCAAAACTGGGGCTAATTAGTTTGTGGAAAACTGGTCATCTGCCCCTCACTGACAGGAGCAGCAGTCATCCACAGAGCACGGTACCCAGACAGCCCAGCAGTGAGAGGTGGTAGTGTGGCCATGGACCTAACTGCCAGTGGGGCTGGTGAGGACACTGTCTTCTGCCTGTGAAAAGGCATGTGGAGGTTTGGCTGCTGTGATGGTCACATGCAGTGAAGGTCGTTAACAGCAACAGCTAATCAGCAGGGAGGGGCTGTATAGTCAAGAACTTGAATAAGGTGCACAGACCTTATTCAAGACCTTATTCAAGACAGACCTTATTCATAGACATGCGTTGGCCTGTCCTATGTCACCTTGAAGCAAGAGCACCACCACCACCATCACTTCATCTCAGGTATGACATCACAGAATACTTTGACTCCTCGAGAAGGCACAGTGAGCTACATTTTTCATTTTTATTTATGAAGCAACTGTGGGACTATCTCCTCGCCAACCCCAAATAGGAAAGTGGTCCCAGAAGAGGAAATCTAGGGGTCACTGGTCATGAAGGCTCTATGAAAGCAAGTCTGATGACATTCAATGGACTCCTGCAGAAGACACAGCAGCCTGTCCTTATCCGTAACACACAGTAAAAGGACTGACATTGCACACACTGATGGAGGAGTTCCTGCTCTCCATCCCTCTGCGTCAGGGGAGTATACACATCTGTCATGGAGTTAAGTAGGCCTGTCTGGGCTACATCTGACTGCCTTCTTATGAGAATTAAACTAGAACTGATCTGAGGATGACCTTGGGCCGTCCTTGTTCAGTGGGATGGGATGCTCAGGTTTGGATCATCCCGTTGCTGTGACGTACAGGAGCTCCACTTGTTGATGTCCTGGAGCTGCCGAGGGCTGGTACACACGGGGCTGTTCAATGCCAGGTTTCAGTCTCTGGGGGCCAATTTGTTCTCTTTGTAGAGGTGCTGTCTCTTCCAGCAGTTTGGACATAAAGAACTCTTGGGACCACATTTAGTTATAATCTCTGAAGGCTAATACATCAATAGTCAATAGTTTGAAACACCTATAAAGATACAAAGTTACATAGACTAGGCTCACTCCTTGAGCTCCAGAGGAGTAGGCATCAGATTTGGATCATAGTAACTCTTGAAAAGTAGAAAGGCAACCCCACACACATGCATGGCTGTCTCCAGAGCCAATCCTATCTTACAATTTACTGGAGCGTCCAAAGCTTGGCATCCAGTGCAGGAAAACGCATTGTGTGCCACTCCAATAGCTTGCCAACCTGAATCAAAGGGTTGGTTGGTTGTCCCACATGGACAAAATCCTAGCCTCCCTTCCATAAGATCCCTCTCCAGTAAAACCTTGTTTCTTCCTCTGGGTCTAGCCAGGCTCCACTCAGCCCCAGATACTCTCTGTGATTCTAGTTGTAGACTTGTTTTTGTGTTTGTCTTGCTTTTATTGAGACAGAGCCTTACTGTATAGTTCAGGTTGGTCTTTAACCCCAGATCCCCTTATTATAGCCTCTATAGTCCTGGGATTATTGGTGTGCCCCCATGGGACCTGATTTATCCATAAGTTTGTATTTGCTGGAAGCTAGGGAAAACATCAACAAAGACATCACAAGAGTAAGTGTGTTACAAAATTACTAGCTTCCATGCAATGTGTGTTTGGCTCACACAATCATTTAATATAAATGCCTAATTCCTTTATGGCTTCTCACCTGTGAACTGTGCTAGTTTTAGTATCTTTTCTTCACTGGCCTGAGTTTCCAGCAAGAGCATCTAGTTTACATCACCAATGCCAGAGAGATAATCTGACTATTTCCTTGTGAGACCCATAAATCAGGACAGCTCAACTGTTTCGGGAAAATGGCTGAGACCTCAGTATACCTTCATGAAGGTATGCATGTGAGTTTAGAGACTTTTTTAATCCTCAAGGAAAAGAACCATCTTGAATCCTACCCCCCCCAGGAGGAATTCCTATATAGGTTTATCATTGAATCAGAGCTGAGGTTGCAATACTCCATGTCTGTATCTCAGCTGTTGTGATGCTTGGTCTCTGGCACTTGAAACAAATATATATGTATGTGTCTGTGTGTATGTACATATGTATAAGTACATATATACAAATATACAAATGTACATATGTATATGCATACATATATTCATATATACATATATACATACATATATTCATATATACATATGTTCATATATACATATATATACACATACATGTATACATATATATGAATATATATGTATATATGTACATCATATATACATGCAAAATATTTACCCATATACATATTTACATAAATACATATGTACATAAATACATATATGCATACATATATACATAAATGCATACATATACATATATATTGAATGAAAAATACAAACAAGGGGTTTACTAATTGCAGGGAGAGTGACTGTGGGCTTGCTAAATTTACATTATGGTAATAAAGTATTAAGGACATGTGCATACTTCATCATCTATTTATTAGTACTGAGGGAAACTACTTGTCTTGGTTTCCAAAAGGAACTCAGGACCCAGTGATAGGATAGGGTGCTCTGTGAGCAAGACCTGGAACTTAGGATATCTAATGCTGGTGGCAAGACTTGCAACCAAGTCAACAAGACGTGTGTCTATAATTTTACTTTAAAATATTTAGTGTTACAAAATAAAACAGTAGCATTTTGTCAAAAATAAATAAAACTAATCATCTCTCCTTCATCTGCATCACTGAGGCCAACTGTTTCTGGTAGAGCTTTCTGGGAAACAAAAACCCAAATGTCACTTCAAGGAAACCACTAAAGCCTAGGAGTGTCAACTGCAACCTTGAAACCTAGAGAAAGAAGGTCTTTCCTGGCCTGGGGATCAGGCAGGGGCAGATGATGTGTTGATTTGAACAACAAATGACTCCCATAAGCTCAGGTATTTGAACAGCTGGCTGCCAGATGACACCACTGTTTGGGGAGGTTTAGGATGTGTGGGTCTACATCACTGAAGGTGAGCTCTAGTGTTTTATAGCCTTGCCATGCCTCCAGTTTCCTTTCTTTGCATTGTGTTCATGGTTGATGATGTAATCTCTCAGCTGCCTGCTCCATCCTCCATGCCTGCTCCTTGCTGTTCTGCATCAAGAATACATTGACTCTTATTTTTCCGGAACTGTCAACCCAAAGAGACCCTGCTGTGAACTCCCTTTGTCATGGTGTCTAATCATGACAGGCGGGCAAACGCTCACCATTGGAGAATGGAGCAGCATGTACTATTTGGTAAAAATCCAGACCTCAACAATGTTTCCCTTGCCTGCATAGAACGCAGCAATGCTCCCCACTGGCTCAGTCTTACCCATGAACCCTGTTCACTGTGCCTGTTCCCATCTGTCTATCTGCAAACATTTTCCTTCACAATGTAGGACATGCTTCCTGTCAGTCCAGGAGCATCACTGCCAATAACGAGAGTCACCACTGTCTATGTAAACACAAGTCATTCTTACTTGGAGCCATAGTGGGCTGATGTCATGGTTGCAGTTTCCTTCTCAAGGTGTGGGTTGGGGGCAATGTCTGGGATTTAAAGTGAATAAATAAATTAATGGGCAAAATCGAAATATCTTCAGTAAATTCCCAAAACTAATCAGATTCACAAGGCCCCTCCTGTCCATTAATAGGTAATAAATTCTGCTGAGAGTCACCATCACACAAGCAAAGCTGTAAAGAAGACTCTGAGACCAGACCAGCTGGCTGGAAGAAGATGCAACCAGCTTAGGTACCTGGAATAGGTTTAGACCTACTGACTTATTGGAAAGAACACTTTCCAACCTCCTGAGATGCTTGGAGTGTTCTCCAGGTTCCAAAATTTTGTGAGCTGTCAACCAACCTGTGGTGACCTTTGGTGATGCAGCCTTTTTCAAAATTTCAGCTCCTGTAAGTAACCACTCCTCCACATTCCTGTAAGTAACCCCTCCTCCATACCAGTGTAAGTACCCCAGACCCTAAATGCTGAGAAAGCAGCCTCCTGTTGATAGGAGATGGAGCTGTGGTCACTAAGGTTGAGGCCATCCCGACTGTGTACTGAGCTCTTGTCACTTCCCACTCTAGACTCTACCAGTTAGTGTGTGGTGAAGGAGTCCCTGAGTATGAGTTATGAATCAGAAGCTAAGGCCAGGCTGATGGTGATGGGACAGGACCTTCCAATGAGGAGTGCCACATGAAGGGCACACAGTATGATCAGACTGCTCTCATCCAGCTTTCAAGGCAGCATGAAAAGACATTTCAGGTTTCTGAATTTTACATATTTCCAGAGAAGAATGTTCTAAAACAGAAAATAGTCCAGGACGAACATTTACTGGCACTCAAAACACACTATGTACCACCTCCATTACTCCATCCCACAGTGCTCCAGAGGGGTTTTCAGGAAGAGGGGTGTAGGTGATTATGCTGTGCTGTCTGTTCCCAGTCCCATCCAGCAAACCAAGCTCCATGTAATAATGGCATAGCCTGGGCTGGCTTCCCTGGGATCCTTCTCCTGAGGTCAATCTTCAATCCTTTGTTTCCAACGATCCTCTTGTGGCTAACTTTTCCTGGTGAGCACCAGACTGTGAGTTCATTTCCTATTGGTTGTGGGACCCATTCATGTGTTTGTTTCCTTGGTGAAACTCCCTTGGAGAAAACTAATCTTTCATTTGAGATTGTCTATCAATTGCACATAGCTTCTGTGTTAGGGATGGGGGCTTGTGTCCACTTCTCCTTTCAGCTCTAGGACTCCATCTGGTACAGTCACATGTAGGCCCTGTGTGTGCTGCCTCAGTCTCTGTGAGTTTGTATGTGTGCCAGCCCTGTTGTCTTGGTGGCCTCCATCCCCTCTGGCTCTTACAATCTTACCACCTCCTCCCACACAGAGTTCCCTGAGCTCTGAGGAGAGAGACTTGATGGAGACATTCTTTTTAGAGCTGGGTGTTCCAAGATCTCTTTCTCTGTATATTGTCTGGCTGTGGGTCCCATTTGCTAAAGGAGAAAGCTTCTCTGATGATGGCTGAGCAAGGCACTGATCTATGAGTATAGTAGACCATTGTTAGGAGTCATTTATAACTAAGTTCCTTTAGTAAAACAGTGTATTTTATTTTTCCCCTCGGTCCCTGCCTATCAAGTGTCAGGTTCTTAGCCAGCCAAGCAGCATTGAGTAAAGGTTTCATCTCATGGAGTAGGCCTTAAGCCTGGTATTGGCTGGTTACTCCCACAAGCCGAGGGCCACTATTGCTTTTGCAGGCAGGTTATTCTTTTAGATCAAAGAGTTTGAACCTGGACTGGTGCTTACTTTTCTCCTTTGGCAGTGTGCAATGTATCTTCTAATACCATGATTTAAGGCTTTAAGTAGGCCACATATCAGTGGCCCTATTTGAGAAGGATAAGAAGGTGTGGCCTTGTTGAAGGAAGTGTGTCACGGTAGTGGGCTTAGAGGTTTCAAAAAGTCCATACCTGGTTCCCTGGTTCTCTCTCTCTCTCTCTCTCTCTCTCTCTCTCTCTCTCTCTCTCTGTATCAGGATGTAGCTCTCAGTTGCCACTGCAATGCCATGTGTGCTGCCATGCTCCCACCGTGCTCTCTGTCATGATGATAATGGACTAAGCCTCTGAAACTGTCAGTAAGTCCATAATTAAATGTTTTCCTTTATACGAGTTGCCTTGGTCATGGTGTTTATTCACAGCAATAGACACCCTGACTTAGTCACCTGGAACTGGAAACATAACCAGGTTCTTGGGACTAGTGAGATTATAAGTCTGAGAAAAGACTGTACTAGTGCCACCTTGCTAGACAAGCTGACTCTCTACTACATTCAAATTCTTACCCTTATACCAACAGATCAATGTAGCTATGACCCCTCACCAAAGAAACTTCTCGTTTCACAGCAAATGGAGATCATCACAGAAAACCACAACTGGACACAATGCAGATGTCAATGGACTGAACTTCTGGATAAATATAAGCCTGAATGGTCCTGTCCTCATCACAGAAACTAAAGCTTTGTCTGAGTTTTGACTTCAGAAAGAGCAGCATCCCCACACTGTTATACGAGTGGTCACTGCAAACTTTAAAAATCTCTTATGTGATTTTTTATTGAAAAAAATCTTTTTTATACAATATAAAATTTTAACTAATAAATTTATTTATTTTAAACTCCAAATTTTCTTCCCTTTCCTGTCTACCCTCTTACTATTCCACATCCCGTACCTCTTCCCTGCCCCTGGACCACCAACCAGGCAGCATGGACCAGCTGATATGAGGCCCCCAACACATATACTGCAGAGGACTGCTGGGTCTGGGTTTAGTCAGAGAAGATGCACAATATACATTTTTATACAATATATCTTGATCACATTTTCTCCTTTCCCAACTGACCCAAATCTGTGCCCCTTTTCTTTCTCTCTTTAAAAAGCAAATATGTAAAAGCAAAAACAAAAACAAGAAACATACCCCCCCCCCCACACACACACACAAAATCCCACAAAATACTACAGAATCAACTAACCTGGGCCCATAGGAGCTTACAGAGACTGAAACACCAACCAGAGTTCATGTATGGGATGGACGTAGGCCGTCTACACATATGTAACACATCTGTAGTATGGTCTTCATGTGGGACCCCTAATAGCAGGAGCTGACTGATTCTCTTGCCTGCTTTAGATCCCTTTCCCCTAAGTGGGCTGCCTTGTCTAGCCTCAGTGGAAGATATGCCTAGTCCTTCTGCAACTTGATAGGCCAAAGAGGGTTGCTATCCATGGGAGGCCTCCACTTCTCTGAGGAGAAAGGGCAGAGAGGAAAAAGGGAAAGCTGTGGTTGGAATGTAAAGTCAATTAATTAGTTAATTAATCAATTAGTGAAAAAACTACAAAAAAATGGCACCTAGAATATACAAGCAAAAGAACACTAAGACAAAGCAACATGAGAAAAAAGGGCTATAAAACTACCACTGAGTTCCATTTGTGTTGGTTAACGATCCTGGGCATGGGGCTTACCAGGAGTGTGGTTAATACACCCGGTGATACTCCATAGGAGAAAACCCCCAGCAAGTAGGAATTGCATGTAGCTTCTTGCTTAGGACTGGGAGCCCTTGTCCACTTGCCCATTGCAGAGTGGGACTCCATTTGGCTTGACCAGGACCTGAGTGTGCTGTCACAGTTTGAGTTCATCTGTGCTTCAGCCTTGCTCTGTCTGCGAAGCAATGTCTCCTTGGAGTCATCCACCACCTCTGACTCTTACAAACTGTGACAAGAGGTATAAGTTGACTATGGTGACTCCATTTTTGGTACCTTAGGTGAATTTTATCTTGCCAAGAAAAGTGCCAGTAAGGTGGGGGGGGGACTGAAAGACAGTTCCAGGAAGAAAGACAACTCAAGGATGTGGTCTTTTAGCAAAGATTGGCCTGACCTACTTTTGCCAATTGCATATTGCTTTTGTAACTATCAGCTTAGTTTGCAGTGCTGGGAAAGGAACCTTGGAGCTCTCCAGCTAGAACATGGTTTACTTGATTAAATATTGACCCTGAGAAAAGCTCTGGTCTATGCTTGGGCCCCAAATACCCACGTGTTGCCACCAGCTATCTGACTTTCAATTGGCTCTTAGGCTGTGTCTGAGTGTTCTCTGTTGCAACCCTCAAGTCAAAACTGTCCATTTCCTCTTCAGCATAACTCCCTGGGCCCTGAGTGTTCAAAGGTCTCCCATTTTCTGCACAATCCAGTGGTGGGTCTCTGTGTTAGTTCCCATCTGCTGCGAGAGGATGCCTCTCTGATGGTGGCTGTGTAATATGCTGACCTATGGGTAGAGCAGAATGCCCTCAGGAGTCATTTATTGTGAAGTTCCTTAAGCAGAACAATAGTATTTGGTTTTCCCTAGTCTCCTGGCCTATCTAGGCTCAGGTTCTTTCAATTTCTTTAAGAACTGCATTGATGGAGAATGCAGTCAACTTATAGATCATTTTTGGTAAGGTGGCCATTTTCATAACTGTAATCCTAATGATACATAAGCATAATCAATCTTCAATTTCTTTCTTCAGTTTCTTAAAGGTTTTTATTACACATGTCTTCCACTTACTTGTCTACAAAGAGATTTCCTTCCTTTTTCCTTTCTTTCTTTCTTTCTTTCTTTCTTTCTTTCTTTCTTTCTTTCTTCTCTTTTGAGGCAATTATGAAAGGTACTGTGTCATAGTTGCTGGTCTATTGCTGGGTAGACACACCATAACCAAGGCAACTCTTATAAAAGACAGCATTTAATTGAGCACTTGCTTATAGTTTCAGAGGTTTAGTCCATTTTATCATGATGGGGAGCATAGTAGCATGTGGGCAGATGCTGAAGCAGTAGCTGAGAGCTACATCCTGACATGTAAGCAGAAAGAAGGAGGCTTGACTTGGCATGGACTTTTGAAACCTCAAAGCCACCTCCAAGTGACACATTTCTTCCACCAAGTCCACACCTCCTAATCTTTCTAATCTCTTCAAATAATGCAACCCCAATAAATAAACATTCAAATACATTAGCCCACTGGGGCCATTCCTGTTCAAAACACCATGTTAATCCTCTAACGTCTTTCTTAGTGTGTTTGTGATTTGCATATAGGAGATTACTAATTTTAGTGTGTTAATTTTATATCCTGCTAGTTTGCTGAAAGTGTTTATTGGTTGTAAAGTTTGCTTGTAGAGTTTTAGCGTCTTTATGTATAGAACTATATTATTGGCAAATAAAGATGCTTTGACTTCTGCCTTTCGTATTTGTATCTCCCTTGATCTCCTTCAATTATCTGACTGCTGTAGCTAAGACTTCAAGTATGATATTGGAAAGAGCAGACATTCTGGTCTTATTCCTGGTTTTAGTGAAACTGCTTTGTGTTTCTCTCCATTTATACTAATGTTGGCTGTGTTCTTATTGTAAATCACCTTTATTATGGTAAAGTATGTCCCTTGAATTCCTAGTCTACCTAGGACTTTTATTATGAAAGGGTGTTGGATGATGTCACAAATCCTTTTATTCATCTAAATAAATGATCTATTGGTTCTTGTCTTTCAGTCTGTTTATGTGGTTGATTACATTTATTGATTTATGTATGGTGAACCATACGTGGGTCTCTTAGATCATTGGTACTCAACCTGTGTGTTGCTAAACACACAAGGTCACATATCAGATATGCTGCATATAAGATATTTCTGTTATGACTCATAATAGTAGCAGGGTTACACTTATTAAGTACCAATAAAATAATTTTATGGCAGGGGTCACCAAAACCTGGAGAACTGTTAAAGAGTTGCAACACTTTTTGGCTAATAACCACTTATCAGTGGGTGCATGCCATGTATGTCCTTTTGGGTCTGGGTTACCTCACTAGGGATGATATTTCCCAGTTCCATCCATTTGCTTGCAAAATTCATTAAGTCCATGTTTTTAATAGCTGAGTAGTATTCCATTATGTAAATGTACCACATTTTCTGTACCCATTCTTCTGTGTAGGGACATTTGGGTTGTTTCCAGCTTCTGGCTATTATAAATAAGGCTGCTTGCTATGAACATAGTGGAGCACATGCTCTTGTGGGGCATCTTTTGGGCATATGCCCAGGAGTATATAGCTGGGTCTTCAGGTAGAACTATTTCCAATTTTCTGAGGAACTGCCAGGTTGATTTTCAAAGTGGTTGTACCAGCTTGCAATCCCACCAGAAGTGGAGGAGTGTTTCTCCTTCTTCACATCCTCACCAGCATCTGCTGTTGCCTGAGTTTTTGATGTTAGCCGTTCTGATTGGTGTAAGGTGGAGTCTCAGGATCATTTTGATTTGCATTTCCATGATGACTAAGGATGTTGAACATTTCTTTAGGTGCTTCTTAGCCATTCAAAATTCCTTGGTGGAGAATTCTTTGTTTAACTCTGTACCTCATTTTGAATAGGGTTGTTTGGTTTTCTTGAGTCTAACTTCTTGAGTTCCTGGTATATTTTGGATATTAACTCTTTATTGAATGTAGGGTTAGTAAAGATCTTTACCCAATCTATAGGTTGACATTTTGTCCTATTGACAGTGTCCTTTGCCTGACAGAAGCTTTTCAGTTTCATGAGGTCCCATTTGTCAACTGTTGATCTCAAGGCCTGAGCCATTGGTGTTCTGTTCAGGAAAATTTTCCATGCCAATGTGTTCAAGGCTATTGCCTTCTTTCTCTTCTATTAGATCCAGTGTATCTGGTTTTATGTGTAGGACTTTGATCCACTTGGACTTGAGCTTTGTATAAGGAGATAAATATGTACTCACTGATAAGGGGATATTATCCAAAAGGCTCAGAATACCCACAATAAAACTCACAGACTATACAAAGCTTAACAAGAGGAAGGCCAAAGTGTGGAATCTTCAAACCTACTTAGAAGGGAGAACAAAATAATCACAGGACGCAGAGGGAGGGAGGAGTCTGGGTGGGAAAGGGGAAAGGAGGGCATGATCATATATTGCGGGGGAAGACAGAAAAGAATTCCTGAGGGCCAGGAAAATAAATAGAAATATTCAGCAGTGTGGAGTGGGGAATAGGGAAAACTACTAGAAAGTCCCAGACACCAGTGATGCAAGAGGCTCCCAGGACCTAATAGGGATGACAGTAGCCCAAATGCCCAACAACGGGGAGATAGAACCTGAAGAGACCACCTCCAGTAGGTAGACATGGCCCCCAGTTAAGGAATAGGGCCACCCACCTATCTCAAAATTTAGAACCCAGAATTATTTCTGTCTAAAGGAAATGCAGGGACAAAAATGGAGTAGACTGAAGAAAAGGCCATCCAGAGATTGCCCTACATTGGAATCCATCCCATTTGCAAACACTCAATTCTGACACTATTGCTGGGGCCAAGATACACTTGCAGACAGGAGCCTGACATGGCTGTCCTCTGAGAGGCTCTGCCAGCACCTGACTAAGACAGATGCAAATACTCACAGCCAACCATTGGTCTAAGCACAGGGACCCCAATGGAAGAGTTAGGGGAAGGACTGAAGGAGCTGAAGGGGATTGCAACCCCATAGGAAGAACAACAGTATGAACGAACCAGAACTCTCAGAACTCCCAGGGACTAAGCCACCAACCAACGAGCATACATGGGCATATGTAGAGCATACATATATAGCAGAGGACTGCCTTATCTGGCATCAGTGGGAGGAGATATGTTTGGTCCTGTGTAGGCTTGATGCCCAGAGAAGGCACACGCTAGAGGGGTGAGGTGGGAATGGGTGAGTGAGTGGGTGGAGAAGCACCTTTTTAGAGGCAAAGGGGAAGGGGGTGGGTTTCAGGGTTTGTGGAGGGGGAAACCAGGAAGGGGGACAACATTTGAAACATAAATAATTAAAATAATTAAAAAAAAAAAAACAGTTACAACACTAGAAAAGTTGACCACAACTGTCTTAGATGAAACCAACTTTATCATGATAATCTTTTTGATGTGTCCTTAAATTTATTTTGCAAATATTTAAAAGAGAATTTTTCCATCTATGGTTATAAAGGAAATTGGCCTATAATATTCTATTTTGTCAGGTCTTTCTGTGGTTTTGATACATAGTAAATATGGCTTTGTAAAAAGAATCAGAAAATATTCTTTCAGTTTCTATTTTGAAGAATAATTCGAGGTGTACTGCCATTCATTTTTCTATGAAGGTTTGGTATCATTCTGCTCTGAATCCATCTGGCCCTGACCTTTTTAAATTGTGAGTCTTTAAATTAATGATTTTATTTCACTAATGATCTGGGTCTGTTTAAATTGCTTATTGAACTTAATTTAACTTTGGTAGGTTGTAAAGATCAGAAAGTTCCCTCAGCTTGGTGGACTACTAGCTTTCCTTGGTATCTATTGTTTTGTTCTCCTTTGCACTTCCAATCTTATTAATTTGGATCCTCTTTCTTCTGTCTTTTATGAGAACTGTTATGGTCATGGCATCTCTTCATAGCAACAGGACACTGACTAAGACATTGTCTGTAAAAATATAGTCATAAAGGCTTATGCCACAGCATGAGTGTTCCACCCAGCATATGCTGGGAGCAAGCAAAGCCTGCAGCAACAGAAGATTACCATCTGTGCTTCCTCAGAAGGAACTGTAATAAAAGAGAACTCACTCACAAGAACTGTAATAAAAAGAGAGGTGGGGAACACTGAAAGCTTGCTCACATGAGTGAAATATAAAGTCAGGCAGTTCTACAGCCACTGCTTGGGAACACAGGAAAGTCTTAGTTGGTATTTTTCTTTTGCCTTCTGAATCTTTTAGATGTGTTTTTTTCTGAGCTAGTTACCACAGGAAAAGGCCAAGTTTGCAGTCTCCTAAGCCAAGACAAGAAGGAGGTGGGCACTGCTGCAGCCTTAGGAGCCTGAATATGTGTCTTCATTGCACTGGGTGTTTATAACTTTGGAGCCCAGAGCTGCCAGTGGTCCTAGGCTAAGAGGACTGAGTCAACTTCTCTATGCTTTGCATGCCTTGTTTCAAGAAAAATAGACAGCCCCTCACAGAGCTAAGTCCCACAGTCAATGTCAGTCCACTCAGAAGGTGATTGGCTTGTATCTGAAGCTCCTGCTGCTTATTGCAATGATGTATATGGCTATTGAGAAACTCGGGAACACTGCTGATACTTGCAACACACTTGTCTGCTACTGGATCCTACTTTCTTGTGCATGTCTCTGTGATGTAGCTCACACTATTATCTGACACAGGCAATGGCCAAAGAAGAAAGCAGATAGCATCTCTCTTAGAAGACTGTTCAATTCGTGATATGCTTGGTTTTCTGTCGGTGTGAAAATCACTGAGATGATAGACATCAAAGAATGACATTTATATGAGCTCGTGGTGTTGAAGGACTTAGCCCATAATTACTAGGCCCCATTGCCTCTGATCCTTTGATGAGGCAAAGCATCATGCCTAGTAGAAGACAGCTGCCCACTTAATGATAGCTACAAAGAAAGCAAAAAGAGAGGAAGACTCTGGAGCCTCCATATTCCTTTCACAGGCACACTCCAATGGCTTCACATCTTCCTACAAGTCCTCCCATCCTAGAAGCTCCACTACCTCCCAAAAGTATGGAGAAATCAGACTCTAGCACATGTCCTTGGGGTTATCCAAGCCACTGCAGTATTGTCCTGGCATGACATTTGGCTGGCTCCAGTACTACGCTAGGTGCTACAATGAGTAACATAGAGTCGTTCCCTTATAAAGTTCCAGCCTTTTAGAAAAGCCATAGATGCGAAGATCTGCAGGATCAGGTAGTGGAGAATATAGCTAGAACAACCCAAACGAGAGAAACTAATTGGACAAACCTGAAGCCACTCTTGTGTTTCAAATAGGTATCTGTATAGTCTTTTTCCACATGCCCTTCACTAGCTCACTGCGTGGAGACGAAATAAAATCGATATGAATTTAAAAATAATAATAAAGTCAGGCAGTGACTGAGGCTCAGAAGAGAACAAGTTTTATGGTTAAATGTGATAACAGTTCTAGGCAAGACTGACAATTAATTTTAAGTTTAAAGAAGTTTAATGACATCAGTTTGGTAAATGGGGACAGGGAAGACTATAGTCTCTCAGGATTATACCATACTTTGGACATATTTATGACCTCAAGATCATCTAGTGCTGGGAAAGGAGTCAGCACGGTCTTCCATTTCAACTTCAGCATCAACATCAGCACTCAGGCAGCAAACAGTCCCATCTATATTTAAAGAGAGAGACTCCCATTTGTGGCCTTGGGAATTAATTCTAAGTACCAGGCACCTTCAGCACCTGATTCTCTGTGGCAGAATACAGACACAGTAGGGTGAGCTAGAAAGTGGACTGTGCAACAGTAAGATTGATTCACACACTAAATCTACACTCCCTGCCCATCGGGATCTCTATCTATCTATCTATCTATCTATCTATCATCTATCTATCATCTATCTATCTATCTATCTATCTATCATCTATCTATCTATCTATCTATCTATCTATCATCTATCATCTATCTATCTATCTATCTATCTATCTATCTATCTATCTATCTCTGGCAGACACCAGGTCAAGTGCTAAAAGGACACTGTGCACAAGTCAGAAAGGACCCAAAGGAAGAGCAAAGTCCAAACTGATTACATGTCTACTCAGCAGAAGGCTCTAAAGACCATCCTTAAAGGGACAACAATTTAAAGTAAATGCAGAAGTGATGGTCTAGGACTCAGAGAACTAGATCCCAGATCCTTTAAATGCTAGCTCAATAGAACCTCTTTATAAGAGCAGAACAGCAGGAAAGGTGCCCCAGACCTTAAGGAACAGAGGCACACACCAGTCAGGCTCAACAGTGCCTAGCCTCCATATCTTCCCCAGGGCTGTGCAGGGGCTCTTCTGCATCATCATAATCCTCATCCTGCACCGGACTCTGGGATGCTACTGGCTCCTCTTTTTCATCCATAGGGACTGTTTCAATGTATTCATAGACAGCCTCTGAGGGAAGCTCCCCCATTGCTTCAGAACCTGCAGAGATCACACCAGAACTTTTCAAATTAAGCACAACTGTAGACCCAGCCATCTATCCTTTCTGGTTCCTGTGACCCTCATGTATGCTGAGGACCAGTGTACAGGAAAAAGCCCCTGAGCACAAGTGTCCTTACTGGGACACCACTGCTCAGGACACATGCTCAAAGGTCTAGTGTAAGGCTTGTGGGTCTTAGGTTCACATCTCATCTCTGAAAGATCTCACTTCAGCATAGTACAGGTAATGCTGGGCGACACAATGGGGCCCTGTATATGCAGAATGTCCTCAGCACAGTAGACAAGTCCAGGCTCCTCCAGAACGTAATAACTCGTGGATCTCCAGATACTAACTCAACATTGGCTATCATGGAGGTCTGCCAGCATTCAAGATGGTAATTAGAACAGAGAGGGCCTGAAGTGGCTTGAGTCTCTCAGAGCTTCCCCCAGACTCCTGTTCCACCACTATTGTGAACCATAACCAGGATGTTTCTTACCCATGCCAATGGCTCTGCTGTGACACCATTGAGCAGCCAGTACCAGAAAGACTATGCCCAAGAGGCAGCCAAGGACCAGACAGGCAATCTCAGGCATGGTCCAGACCTCAGCAACAGGTGGAGTAGCAGAAGAATTGCCTGTGGAGTGCAGAAACAGGTAGAGAACTATCTACTAAGTTTTGGGCTGCCTGGGACAGGCTGGCACTGAGCCTGGAAGACATCAGAGCAACTGAGGACAGCTTGGCATCAGTGTTACACTGACAAGTAGCTGCTCTGAGATGATCTGTGTTTACTGGGAAAGATGCTTCAGGAGAAAGAGCCCAAGTGCTCAGGCCCAGAAAGTCCATGTGGTGTTCTCAGTGTTCCTTCTGCTCTTCTCTGGGCATGCTATCCAAAGGGATACAGCATACTCCAGTAACATCACACAGTTCCCAAGTTAAAAGCTCTTAGAAGCAGCTGTTCATGACCTGGGAGTTTGGTCCACCATGTTTTCCCATCCAGCAGGCATGGTAGAGATAAGCAGTTCTCTCACAGACTAGAAGTTCAACCCCATAGGCTTATACTTGATACAGAGGATGTGCCCACGGCATGTAGTCTCAGAGGTTCTCAGGAAAGGTCAGAAAAGAGTGTCGCTGCAGGCTGTCCAGGTAATAAAGGATAAGAAGAAGGATTAACAAAGAGCCACTTACCCGATGCCATGGTTCCAGGGGTACCTGCAAAAGAAATACAGGTCAGGGAAGTATCAACCACCCTCAACAGCACAGATCGGCCCATCCTTTGTGGGTGGCAGCCGATAGGTCAGCAGGAGCTGTGCAGAGCTGAGGGTGGCAGCTGTCCCTGGAACACCAGTGGGACTCTGAACACTGGGGTCCTGTGCTCAAGAATTTGTCTGAGCAGAACAAAGGTGAAAAAAAAACAAATAAAAAAACCAATCTGGCACCCCTCCTCCCACCCCTGCTGGCTGCCTCACTCACCTAGGCACCGCACACCAGCATCCTCCTTGTGAGAGCAGTCTCCGTCTCCCCACGGTTCTGCCTGGCAGGCTCCCAGAGACAGCTCACTGCCTCGGCATCCCACTTCATCCAGCCATACAGGCCCTGAACCAGGGCCAAAGGCAGCATTCTGCAAGGCGGCTATGGCTGGGCCACAGCCCAGCTGCCTGCATACAACCTCTGCATCGGCTAGGTCCCAGGAGTCATCGCACACCGTGCCCCATGAACCTCCATGCCAAAGCTCCACTCGTCCAGAGCAGCCATCCTCACCCCCAAACACACGAAGTGCACCTTCCTCTGGAAAGGGGGTCAACAATCAGTGCATGGTGCTTTCTGGCTGATAGGTTCTTGGGAAACTTATGGAGGGAGAGTTACCTGGGCAGCTAAGAGTTGATGAACAGTTGGAAATCTGCTCCATATCCTGAGAAACTTCTGCCTTTTCTGTGTGGAAAATTAAGAATCATACCAATGTCACAAGCTCAGGAACCTAAAATCTAAGAAATTCTTTCTTTCCCATGTGCTTTCTGTCTCCCCGTGACTAAAGGAAGAGAATCTATGTTTCAAGGGATATCCATAAACCCTGAGAATTCCACACTGTTTCCCTGTGTCTTTAAGGGAAGCAGGAAGCAACTGGCGCCTGAGGTAGTTCCATATGAGCCATACCCAGCCCAGAGCACCAGTGGACCCCACAGCACAGCCCACCTGCACACATCAACCAGGCTTCCTCTCCTCTGAGGCAAGAATGACTATTCCACGGTGCTGAGGGGCATTGCCACAAGGACCTGTCATGCTTGTCCCTGCACTGAATGGATTTTAACCAGATTGTCTCAATCGTAGATGAGCTCCTTGGCCTGGCCAGTAGCTGCCCTTGGGACCCACAGCCCAGGTGTTCACACAGAACTCTCAGGGAGGCAGCATCCAGAGACTGGCAGACACCACCCCAAGTCCCATTGTAGAAAACTTCCAGGCGTCCTGTGCATGGCTGACTGTGTTCTTGCAACCTCACATCAATGAATTCTGCAGACAGAGGGGCCAGTCAGACAGGCACAGTTAGGGACAGCTGGTCATGTCAAATGAGACCTGTGGCACCTACCTGAACAGACCACGCCTGCATCCTCCTTGTGACCACAGTCTTGTTGGCCCCAGCCTCCTGACTGGCACTCCCACAGAGCAGCCTCCTCACCCAGGCAGCCCAGTTCATCCATCCAGATGTGCCCAGTTCCTGCTCCAAAATGGGCAGCCCCAGGGGCACTGAGGGCGTGGCCACAACCCAGCTGCCTGCAGACGACATGGGCGTCCTGCAGGTCCCAGGCATCATCACATACGGTGCCCCATGCTCCCTGATAGAACACTTCAACACGCCCAGCACAGCGGCTCTTACCCGCTGCCAATCGTATGTGCAAGCTCCCTGTGGAGAGACCCAGTCAGAATACACTGGACTACATGAACAGGGTAGGGGATGGAGGCAAGTGGACATCCCACACTCACCCGAGCATACCACGCCTGCATCCCGCAAAGTCCCTGCATGAACCAGCATAGAAACAGACACTTTGCACTGGATCAGGTGGGTCTCAGAGCCCAAGCAGTGCACCAGGCTCAGCCCCACAGGAATTGTCTTATGGCTTGGTGCTGGAGCGTCATAAGCTAGCTGTGCCTCTCCGCACCCGAGCTGCCTGCATACCACAGCAGCATCACGCAGGTCCCAGGCATTGTCCAGCACACGCCCCCACGCGCCGTCCAGAAAGACCTCTACTCGGCCATCACAGTGGCTCTGTCCATCCCTCAACCTCAGGGCATCCTGGAGACCTGACAAGGAGAAACTCTGGAGGGTAGAGGACCATCGCACCAAACATCCCCACCTACCTCTCACCCTCCTGAACCTCTCACACCTTTATCCACCAGTCCTGGTAACTTCTCCTTCCCAAGGCTGCCCACACTCACCTGAGCAGAGAACCGAGGCTGAATTCCCCATTGCGCATGCTTGGGCCCCTAAGGTGCTTGTTGGGCAGCTCAGTAAGTGGGGCTCTGTCCCCAGACAGTGAAACACATCTGTCCTGATGGGAGCTTTCACATTTCCAAAGTGGCCTCCTTGGGGTGTGGCCACTGCATAGCCACAGTTGAGCTGGTGGCAGAGCACCGTGGCATCTGCTAAGTCCCAGTCGGCAGCACAGAGGGGTTGCCAGGCATCCTGTACCAAAAGCTCCACGCGGCCCTCACAGCGGTTGCTGCCATTGACCAGTCGAAACTCTAAGGGAGAGTTAGAATCAGAGCCCCCTCCACAACCCGAGCTGCAGACACCCACACACAGTGAGTTCCTTATAGACAGGATATATGCAAGCTGGGCACACACAAACTAGCAGGACAGTGGCTTTGCACACTGCAAGTATTGAAAGCTAAGCTAGGCAGCTCCAGTGTCCTGGCCTAAATAACTCCATCTCTTCTTCCCCAAACCCTCACACCTCTACTTTCCCTAACCCAAGGATCATGCTGGGAAAATTGGAAATACCAAATTTTTTTGAACTGCATACAGGACATCTCTAGTGAGATGCACGCCTTCAATGTTGGCTCCACACAAGCAGGCATGAGCATTAGGCAATCAAGTGCCCTGTTTTCCAGTCAGTGGAATACAATATAGAATTAACCTACAAAAGAATTGTTTTGTGGTTTCTTTTCTGGTAACTAAAGAAAATCTCTCTGTTACCTCAATAACTATTTACCTATGAAAAGAAATTCCAAAAGGCATATACCACATAAAAAGGATCTCTACAATCCTAAACTTATTATCTTCAGTCTGTTCAGAACTAATAGAGACCATG
The DNA here is from genome assembly GCF_011762505.2 of Arvicanthis niloticus. Lineage (NCBI taxonomy): Eukaryota > Metazoa > Chordata > Mammalia > Rodentia > Muridae > Arvicanthis > Arvicanthis niloticus. The sequence continues at coordinate 106,992,723 of NC_047658.1, read as the reverse complement.
AGAAAACCTAAGAAATGTCAGGACAATGGATACTGTCCCTGAATCTCAACAAACTGATGGGAATGAGGAAATGAACCAAAAGAAAGCGTGGGGCCCAAGTATATAGAAATCTTTGGTACACCTGAGCAGTCCTTTCCCCAAGGCTGGAAAAGAAAAGCAAACACAGGAGAGAAGAGAAACATCAAAAAGAGGTCACGGAACTTCTGGGACAGAGGACACAAGTCTTGAGCACCCACCCAGAGCTGTTCATCCACCGTCATGACAGCCCATCACTCAGACTATTGGCCCTGCTTACCCCACATCAGCACACCCTTCTAGGCTGTGACCTGACTCACTTTCCCCTGAGCAGGTTAGTGCAGCATTCTGATCATGGCCACACTGGTGTCCAGGCTCCCTCAGACAATGGAACAGCAGTGATTCATTGCCCACACAGCGAAAGGCCTCTGTCCACACAGGCCCTGATCCATAGCCAAAGTGGGAACTCCTGAGTATGGATACAGCAGTGCCACACCCCAGCTCCCTACAAACCACGTGGGCCATGGGCAGATCCAGGTCATCATGGCAGACAGTGCCCCATGTAAGTCCTCGAAGAACCTCCAGGCGTCCTTCACAGGGGTGTGTACCACCTAGCAGCCGGGCCTCCACATGACCTGAGGATAGACACTGGGTGAAGCAACTGAGGTCAGGCCACTGGAAAGAAATAACCTGATGGCTGCCACCTAATACCCCAGTGAGGAATGGTCTAGGAGGACAGGGGCAACCTGCCTTGATCCAGGCAAGCCCACAAGGCAAGTTCTGAGTTTTACAGACTAAAGACCTTGAAGTTCCTCACCCCTCACATAGGTCTCCTAGTATTTTTGTTTCTAGAGAGACATGAGCCCCCATGTCATCATGGGCAAGGCAAATGAGCACTGCCCTAACCCCTCAACCCCAGAGTAGATGAGCTATGGGCAGAGCACCCACCACAATGACACTATTCAAAGACGTCTCAGAGCCACCCTGGACCACTTTCCAGTAGCAATGGTGTCAACCACATGGTAAGCAAAACCATTCCATTGGTTCTTTGTCTGGAAGCAGATAGATACTCTTTCTGCGTCTCAAAATATCTAACCTCTAAAGAGCTCAGGGTAGAGCATCGGTGCCTCTGCACACCACCTGGGTATTGATTGGAAAGTAACACTGCTTTTGGAAGCTCACATTGAATTTGCACTGCAGAGTGTCAGATTTGTTCCCAAGCAGCTCATGATTTTCCATTCCTGCCTTCCGGTGCCTGTGACATGGTGGGCCCGAAATGTTACAGAGCGGTTGCACATTCCAGCTGTTTGCACAGAACATTTGCCCCCCCTCACTCCTTATGCAAGTGACACTTCAGAACTGAGCCATGTGTAACCCATGTGCAGACCCAACACAGGGACTGACCCCTCCAGCCACCCAGACAGGTACCATCTGGTGACACAGGATGAAAAACAAATCCTGACAGCTCTGACTCAGGTGCATGCCCAGGGTCAGCTGTTAACTTCTCCAGCTGTATGAAACATGGACAGAGCTCACTCTTTCTGTATTCCTGAGCATTAGAGGCAATGCAGTCAACCTTCTCATAGTGGATATGTATGGTCTGAGCAGGGAGGGCAATGGCCAGGGCAGCCTAGTTCAGGATACTGGCTCAACCACCCATTTGGCTAATTCTCCCTGACCATTGATGCGCACTGTGGAGAGTGACAGTGTAGAAACCCCAAGTGTTCCCTGAAGTTATGATAGCAACAGTAAGATGTATGCTTGGTGGTAGACTTTAGAAACTACAAAGCCTATGAAAAGTTAGCAAGAGTGGGTTCAGTGAAGACGAGAATGAGAGTGGAACTCCTTTTGGGCAGAGAAGGAAAACTCCCACCTCATCTGTTGCAGGATGTTTGGTCACAATGTGACCTCCGAGATTGTGTTATTTACTGGAAAAAAAAGTTTCTACTTGTGGTGTGGCTCAGCCCTTAGCATACACCTTGAATCTCAAACAATGAAGGTAACGTTAGTTTGTAGAAGGAAGCACTCATGTTTGAAAGTGCTGTCTAATTGAGTGGCAAAGTGATGAATCAGAGAAAGATTTAACTGTATAGGATATGCCCAACTCTCATGAGGAGAGAGAGGAAAGGGAAGCTACTTAAGAGAGCAGTGAAGAGAGAAAAGAGGAGGCAGTTTTACCAGGAGAGTTTTACAGAGACGGGATGCAGAGAGAGAACAAGCTAGACACAGGTGAAGACAGAACAAGCCGGAGAATGAGAAGGAGCCAGAAGACTAGTTTATATGAGGCCAAGCAGATCAATTCAGGAGAGGCAGAGAGAGAAAACGCAGATTGAATCAGTCAACTTGGAGAGGAGTTTGAGACAGAACAGATGAGCTAACCAGCCAGCCAGAGCTCGGAAAGAACAAAAAGGATAAGCTTCCTCAGCAGGAATCTCAGAGGCTGAAAACATTCTAGGCCTAAAGAAGATTGTACAAAGGCTAGAAGTTTCCACAAGGCCTAAGTTAGAAAGCTGAAGCAGTAAGCCTCAGAGATGACAATTACATCAGGAGAGCAAAGTTCCTTATACACTGGTTTCTCACCAAGGGCTTCCAGGAGGAGGAGATGCTCACTCATGGCCGGACCCTCCCTCCAAACACATGGGCATTTGCCTCGGTGACCCTGGTGCCAAGGCAAAGAGTGAGTTCCAGGAAATAAGGAGCTCATGGTCTCCATTTGATTCATCTCAACAGATCACCACCATCACCACCATCACCACCACACTGGCATTCACAGCTATTGTCAGGCCTCCATGGAGTACTCCCAGAGAGTGGCCTCTTGACTATGGCACTGGGTACCATATAGGCAAGATACCTCTACCTTATTGGGCCTTATAATATTCTAGAAGGCATAATTGTCTTCAAGTCACTAAAGCCTCTTGAAGGCTCCATTGCTGTCTGTGCTGTCCATTATACTTTACCTGAAAGTGTCTCTCATACTGATTTGTAACACACAAGTGACTCAGGGAATCAATTCCATCTGGTCTTTCGGAGTCAAGGATTAGAACTCAGGAAAAGACTAAAGATTTCATTAAGAATGTTCAATGGCTAAAAATATTGTTCTCATTGAAAATTCCAAGTCCTTGCTTTCACAAATTTCTCTACCATTAGTATTGTACATCGTGATGACATTAAAACAGTTGTGTTTTAGTTTCGTTTAGTTTAGTTTAGTTTAGATAGCTTAGTGAATAAAGTGTTTGTTGTACAAGTACAAGGATCCAAGTTCAGATCCCCAGCAACTTCATAAAATGTCAGTCACAGTGATACATACTGGGGAAGTGAAGGTGGAAATATTCCCTGGGGCCTGCTAGCTAACTTGCTTATACAATTACTCAGTTCCAAGTTCAGTCAGAGATCTTGTCACCAAAATAAGGTAGAAAGCAACTGAGGAAGACACACAATATAACTTCTAGCCTACACACACACACACACACACGCTCATGCACATACAAACATGCATATATACATGAATGTGTACCGTGCACACATATGCATGTAAAAAATGTAGTTGTGTTAAGGAAACAAAAGTTAGCAGAAATGAGGGATCATGTGTCACCAGCACTATGCCATCCTTGAACATAGGCCCAGTGTTCTATACACCTGTGTTCTTTATACTCAGAGCCTGAAGACACTTGTAGGTATTCAACAGACAAACAGTCCAGTGGGACAGCAATAAGGTCCACAGCTACGAGAAGATAGTGCTATGCTAGGCCCCATTGTAACTATAGCTCCACAGAGTTATATTTTTAGAGCAGATACCTGTTTCTGCCTCCTGGAAGAACTTGGGCTCTAATTCAGGTGATACTATTCTGGGGCCAGAGATCATAAGCACCCCTGAGCCTCCCCCACATCAGAACAGCCATCTGTTACTCAGAGCAGGAATTCACCCATTGTGTCAAGGCTCAGACAGCACTAGCAGCCTGGGGCTTCCAGCAGTACCCAATGCCATTGCAGATGTAAAGAGATCTGAGATCCTCCACCTAACAAGGTCACAATGGCTTCAGCTAAGTCCATAACCAAGCAGGACATCAAGAACCTTCTCTGCCTCAAACAGAAATTCTATCTGAATACCCAAGTTCTTCTAAGATCAGTATATCATGATCTTGGAAGATCTTAGCCATTTCATCCCCAAATTTGAAAACATATTTGTCCTGGGCACAGCCATCAGAGATGCATGACTCACTATGAAAACATGCCTGCCTACAAGGCAGCCACATAAGAAAGTCCATACTATGAGGTGGGTATAAAAACTAAGGAGCAACTGAGTGGGTATAAAGCCAACATTTCTCACATAGCAAATATGTCTACTTACTGATGAGCCATTATGAGCAATTGAATGTCAGGGGAAAACACAATATGCACTGATGGACATTGTCCTGTGAGCTCATGTCTGCTTTTTTGTGAAGAAACTTCTCAATAAATCTACACCATATGGTTTCAAGCATTTGTTTCTAAGAGGTGGCGTATGCATTGCTTTTCGTTTACTTCTTCTAAATTGTTTCATATGCAAAGAATAATGAACTTCAGTTGTGCTGACAGAAGTCTGAGCTAATATAAAGATATATCAAGAACCTTCTTAATAAGTTGCAGGATCTAGAGAACCCTCTTAGAGGCAAAGGGGAGGGGAATAGGGTGGACGGTTTTTGGAAGGAAGACCAGGAAGGGGGATAACATTTGAAATGTAAACAAATAAAATGATTTTTTTTAAAGGCTTTCCAGCCTACACTTTCCAACGTGGCAGATGATCAGATTATCAGCTTGTCTGCTTGTCTACCAGAGAATTTCTCCAGCTGATAAACAACTTTAGTAAAGTGGCTGGATATAAAATTAACTCAAATAAATCAGTAGCCTTTCTTTATACAAATGATAAGCAGGCTGAGAAAGAAATTAGGGAAACAACTCCCTTCACAATAGCCACAAATAATAAAAAATATCTTGGGATAACTCCAACCAAACAAGTGAAATATCGGTATGACAATAACTTCAAGTCTCTCGGGAAAGAAATCAAAGAAGATCTCAGAAAATGGAGAGATCTCCCATGCTCTTGGATTGGTAGGATTAATATAGTAAAAATGGCCATCTTACCAAAAGCAATCTACAGATTCAACAGAATACTTATCAAAATTCCAACACAATTCTTCACAGACATGAAAAGAGCAATTCTCAATTTCATATAGAAAAACAAAAAAAAAAACAGGATAGCAAAAACAATTCTTAACAATAAAAGAACTCTGGGGGAATCACCATCCCTGACCTCAAGCTGTGCTACAGAGCAATAATAATAAAATCTGCATGGTATTGGTACAGAGACAGACATGTTAATCAATGAAATAGAATTGAAGACCCAGAAATAAAACCACACAATTATGGACACTTGATCTTTAACAAAGCCAAAAATATACAATGGAAAAAAGAAAACATCTTCAATAAATGGTGTTCAACTAACCTGGACCCCTGAAATCTCTCAGACATTGAATGACCAATCAGGCAGTATACAGGAATTTGTCCGAGGCCACCAACACATATACAGGACTGCCTGGTCTGGCCTCAGTGGGAGAAGATGCACCTAACCCTCGAGAGACTTGAGGCCCCAGGAGTAGAGAGGCCTGGGTGATAACATCCTCTTAGAGATGTGGAGGAGAAATGGGATGAGGAACTGTGGGAGGGCAGACTAGGAGGGGTCAACGACTGGACTATAAAAAAATAAAAGATTAAAAAAAAGAGTAGATGGGAAAAAATAACCAAACTCAGGGTGAAAATGATTTAAATACAAACAAACAAACAAACAAACAAACAAAACATTACAAAGAATCAATGAAATAAAAAGTTGGTACTTTGAGAAAATGAATAAGATTGGCAAATCATTAGCCAAATTAACTATAAGAAACAAAGAAGATCAAAATTAGTAAAATCAGAGATGAAATGGGAAATACTACAGTAGATATTGAGGAATCCAGAGTCATAAGGGGATACTTCAAACGCTCTGTGCTTAAACAAACTGAAACCTAAAAACAATGGATTAATTTCTTGAAATATATGATTCATCAAATTTAAGTCACGGTCAATAAACAGACCCATAACCCCTAGGGAAACAAAATCAGTAATTAAAAATCTTTCCAAGCAAAGGAAAAGTAAAAAGCAAACAAATGGATCTTTGAAGAACTACTGCCAATACTCCTCAAATGATTCCACAAAATAGACACTAAAGGAATGTCTCCTAATTCTGATGTCATTATTACACTGATCAACACCACACCAAGACTCAACAACAAAAAAGAAAACTATAGATCAATATCCCTTATGAACATAGATGCAAAATTTCAATAAAATACTTGCAAGCCAAATTCAAGAACACAATAAGATTATCAAGTTGGTTTTATCTTCAAGATGCAGGGATAATTCAACATACATAAATCATAAACATAATCTATCACATAAAAAGACTAAATGTCAAAAATCACATGATCATCTCTTTCCATTCCAAAAAAAAAAACAAAAAACAAAAAAAAAAAACAAAAACAAAAAAAAAAAAACTTTGACAAAATCTAAATCTCTTCATGATAAAAGTCCTGGAAAAACTTAAACAAAATAAAAGCAATTTAGTATGCAAATAGCCACCATCATCCTAATGGGAAAAAAAAAACTCAAAATGTTTCTCCTAAAATCAAAAACAAAACAAGGATGTCTACTTTCTCTACAAGTATAATACTATTATACTTGAAGTCTAAGCTAGAGTAATAACACAACTGAAGGTGATCAGGAAGAACATAAATAGGATGGGAAGGAGTCACAATATACTGTTAGCACATGATGTAATTTTACACATGAAAGAGTCTTTAAAAACCCACCAGGAAACTTCTACAGTTCATAAACACTTTCAGCAAAATAGTAAGATATAAAATTAACACACAAAATTCTGTAGCCCTTCCATATACAAATGACATATAAACTGAAAAAAAAAAACAAAAAAAAACAGGAAAACAGAACCTTACACAATGACCTAAAAAATTAAATATTTTGGGATAACTCCAACCAAGTGAATGAAAAGTGAAAGACTTGTAAAATAAAAACTTTTTAGTACATTGAAAAAGAAATTAAAGAATCAGATCATGGCTCAGAAGGTTTAATATGATATATATATATATATATATATATATATATATTACCAAAAGCAATCTACAAACTCAAAGCAACCTCCATCAAAATTCCAACACAATTCTTCACAGAACTTGAAAAAAATATTCAAATTCATATGGAAACACACACAAATTTAAGAAAAATAGAAGAGCTTTAAAAATATTAAATAATAAAAGAACTGATGGAGATATCAGCATTCCTAATTTCACGTTGTGCTACAGAGCAATGCTAACAAAAACAGCATGATATTGTCATAAATCAGACACATTGTTCAATGGGATTGAATTGAAGACCTAGACATAATTCTGCATACCTATGGACACCTGTTTTTTTTACAACAAAACCAAAAATACACACCAGAGAAAAGACAGCATCTTCAAATATTAGTTCTGGTCAAACTGGATGTCTTCACGTAGAAAACTTCAAACAATTGCATATTTATTACCCTACACAATATTAACTCCAAATATATCAAGGATTCTTAAATAAGATAAGGTACCCTGAATCTGATATATATATCCCAGCAACCACATGGTGGCTCACAATCATCTGTAATGGGATTCAATACCATCTTCTGGTGCATCTGAAGACAACTACAGTGTAGTCATATATATATATATATATATATATATATATATATATATATATATATATTTCTTTTAAAAATAATCTAAATGAATTCACCGTTATAATGGCAAATGACCTAATGAAATATTGTATGCTACCAAGTAAAATCCCCAGTGCCAGAAATGGGTTGTATCATGTTGAACACTTAATCAAAGGGATCCCACTGACACCCCCAAACAACACAGGCTATTGCCAAGACTCTTGGTTACTTTCCACAACCAATGGTAAGGATATATTGCTGAAGACACTGCTTTCTTATGCCTTTAAACAGAGGAATCGAGCTGATGCCCACCTAGAAGCTTCACCCCCCACTGACAAGTATTCACAGTACTAAAAAGTACTCTGCTTGCTTCCAGAGAACAAATGTAATCAGCAATTCCACCTAGCTACCAATCTTGTGATGTACAACAGCAGCCTATCTGCAAGATGTACTGGTGCAATAATGGCATAGATGTCCTAGGATTAACCAACCACTATTTGATTGGATCGAAGAATCACTGCATGAGATAGATCCATGCCACACTGCCAAAGTGGCTAAGAAGCATCAACTAGATAAGACCTGTGCCTAGAAGAAAACCTATTACTATTATTCTACTATGAAACATCAATAGAATGACTCTAAATAACATACTGCTATTTCCATAGATTAGTGCATTGTTCAACACTCATTAGAGAATCGTCTCCCCTCAGTAAGTAACTCAGAGACCTACAACTGAAAATATAGAAGGAATAACAGACTTTTGAGAATTTTGATGGTACATCTTCATCAAATCCCTCCCCTGAGGCTCAGGGATCCATATGGATAAGGAAGAAAGACTGTAGAAGCCAGTGGTGGTAGTTGACTCCAAGGAAACAGTGTCTTTCAGACAGCACAACTGATGTACACATGAACAGAGACTCTGACAGCATGTACGGGACCTGCACAGGTTCAAACCAAGCAAAGTCTCAACACTGAGAAGGGGAAGCACACATAGCATCCTACCTTAACAAGAAGCTATTTGGAATTAATATCTGCTGAGAAAGGGGAAATCAGTTTTCTCTAACAGAGTATCACTGGATACACCTAGCACATTCTAGGACAGGCCCCAAGCCCAAAAGTAGTTGGCCAACATAAAATAGACTCCCTTGGGGGCTTGTTGGTTCTTTGTTTCATTTTGTTTGGTTTTGGTAGTTTTGTCTTATTAGGTTTTTATTTGAATATTTTATAGTTTGGTTTAGTGTTGTTGGAGATGGATGCAGTGACAGAAAAAACATGAAGTTAGGTGGGTAGGAAAGTCAGGGGGATCTAGAAGAAGGAGAAACTCTGAAAAAGAGAAAAATATGATCTATATATTGTGTGAAAAGAAGATTTTTAATAAATACAATATAATAAAAATATCCATCAAAAGCAACCCTTTCTTTAAAAAGGTTGAGTGTGGCTTGCACTATAAGAAGTAATACAGTCCATCACGTGGGCAAGCCATGATGTCAAGAGTATAAGACAACCAGTCACAGAACCAGGAATGAACAAGTAAACATCACAACAGACACCAAAGAAATTCAGAATATTATAATGTACTTTTTTAAAAATCTGAGCTCCAATAAGTTAGAAAATCATAATGAAATAATGAATCTCTTGCTTCATTCAAATTACCAATATTAAAGCAAGAAAAGATCATAGTCTAAACAAATCCATAACAAGGGAGACAAGGGAGGAGATTGAAACAGAAATAAGAAACATGACCAAAAAAAAAAAAAAAAAAAAAAAAAAACTAGTTAGTTTTTTAAAAAGACTCAAAAGCCAGGCAGTGGTGATGCACACCTTCAATCTCAGCACTCAGGAGGCAGAGGCAGGTGATCTCTGAGTCCTTCCGAACCAGCCTGAACTACAGAGTGAGTTCCAGAACATCCAGGGCTACACAAAGAAGCTTTCCCTCAAAAAAAAGCAGATCCCAGATGAATTCACAGTAGAATTCTACCAGATAGTCAAGTACAACAAAATATGTCTTAAGTTATTCAAAAATAGAAATAAAAGGATCACTCCCAAATTCATCCTATGAAGTCAGTATTATTCTACTAAAACCAGGCAAACATACCTCCCAACCACACACACATATAAAACCTAGAGAAAGGGAAAATTAAAAAAAAAAAAGTCGGAGGAAGATAGGTCCTAACTGGGGAGAAGGGAGGTAGGTCAATACAGAAAAAGGGAGATGAAGATAGATAGATAGATAGATAGATAGATAGATAGATAGATAGATAGATAGATAAAGATTTGAAGATGATACAGGTATCTTAAGCAAAGTTATACTCCCCACAAGAACTGTACCAGGTACACACACACACACACACACACACACACACACACCCTTTCAGGTAATTTGTCAAGGTTCTTCAAATTACTCCCAAAACAATAGCAAAATTACTCTTCAAATTACTCCCAAAACAATAGCCTGCTGCTATTGTCCTTGACACCTCTCAGAAGTTGAAGATAGCCTATATTGCTAATGACACCCCATATTTAGAGCACAGAAACTCAGATTAATTGAGCTGTATCTAAACTGAATGTCCCCTTCCTGTGGTCTAGAATCCATAATACTACAAAGTATTATAAAAGCTGCCAAGGGAAGGAAGCAACTAATGTCCAACCCATATGTGACACATGACTATACCAATGACCAGCGTGGCAAGATGTCTGTAAAGGTGTGAGAGGTGGCACTTGAATATCAGTAGTAAGTAGCAGGTGTCTAATTGGATGTATGGCCCACTCAACAAGAGAAAAATCATACATAGTAGGAGAAACCTAGCTAACTATTTATGGCTAGTGAAGTCATGGATCTTAGAAGGAAATCTACTGCTGCCACTTTGTTAGTTTATAATTTCTTGAGTACATACTAAATCTTATTCTTAAAACCACCGATGAGTGTAGCTACACCCAATCATTGAAAAAAGTTTCACTACAGAAAATAAAGACCATTATGAAAAACCACAATTGAACACATTACAAAGACTAATGGATTGTGGGAAGTCCAGCGCCAGTATATACATCAGCAGCTCAGCTCCTACATCTATGACTCAGTGAACATCAAGGAAGAGCAGACAGACAATTGTATGAGCCAGAATACCTGGAAGTCTCCTGTATCACTGCCTTTCTTGGAATAAACAAGACCTTGCATAAACAAGACCTGAACAATGTCACTATCAATTGACATGCTAACTGTAAAGAAGCAAATTTTCACACTGTCCTATTCCAAGACAAAGAATGATGGGCTAATTTTACTAAACAAGGACTAGTTTACAGTTCATTTAAAAGGGGATTTAGGGGTGGGCAGAAGGGGAGTAATATTTGGGAGGGCAGGGTTTTGGTGGGTGATGATCTACAAATTCAATGCAATCCCCATCAAAGTTCCAACTCAATTCTTTACAGAGATAGAAAGAGCAATTCTCAAATTCATCTTGAACAACAAAAAAACAAGGAAAGTGAAAATTGTTCTCAACAATAAGAAAACTTCTCGGGGAATCAGCATCCTTGACCTCAAGCTGCACTATGGGGCTATAGTAATTTTAAAAACTGCATAGTATTGGTATAGAGACAGACAGGCAGATCGATGGAATAGAATTGAAGACCCAGAAATGAACCCACATACTTATGGTCATTTGATCTATGACCAAAGAAGCCAAAACCATACAGTGGGAAAAAGAAAATATTTTCAACAAATGGTGCTGGTCTAACTGGAAGTCTGCATGTAGGTGAATGCAAATTAATACATTTTATCTTCTTGCACAAAGCTCAAGTCCAAGTGGACCAAGGGCCTCCACATAAAACTAGATACACTGAATTTAATAGAAGAGAAAATAGGAAAGAGCCTAGAACACATTGGCACTGGAGGAAATTTTCTGAACAGAACACCAGTGGCTCAGGCTCTAAGATCAACATCTGACAAATGGGACCTCATGAAACTGAAAAGCTTTTACAAGGCAAAGGACACTATCAATTAGACAAAACAACAACCTACGGATTAGAAAAAGATCTTTACCAACTATATATCCGATAGAGGGCCAATATCCAAAATGTAGAAAGAACTCAAGAAGTTAAGACTCCAAAAAACAAAACAAAAAAAAAAACCCAATCAAATAATGGGGTACAGAGTGAAACAAGGAATTCTCAACTAAAGAATCTTGAATGGCTGTGAAGCACCTAAAAAAAAATGTTCAACATCCTTAGTCATCAGGGAAATGCAAATCAAAATGACCCTGAGATTTCACCTCATACCAATCAGAATGGCTAAAATCAAAAACTCCAGTGACATCAGATGCTGGTGAGGATGTAGAGAAAGAGGAACACTCCTCCATTGCTGGTGGAATTGCAAGCTGATACAACCACTTTGGAAATCAATCTGGTTGTTCCTCAGAAAATTGGAAATAGTTCTACCTGAAGACCCAGCTATACCACTCCTGGGCATATACCCAAAAGATGCTCCAACATATAACAAGGACACATGCTCAACTATGTTCATAGCAGCTTTATTTATAATAAACAAAAGCTGGAAACAACCCAGATGTCCCTCAATGGAAGAATAGATACAGAAAATGTGGTACATTTGCACAATAGAATACTACTCAGCTATTAAAAATGAGGACTTCACAAACTTGCAGGCAAATGGCTGGAACTAGAAAATATCATCCTGAGTGAAGTAACCCAGACTCAAAAGGACATACATGGTATGTACTCACCGATAAGTGGATATTATCCCAGAAGCTCAAAATACCCATGATACAACTCATAGACCATATGAAACTTAACAAGAAATAAGGTCAAAGTATGAATGCTTCAATCCACTCAGAAGATGGAACAAAATAATCACAGGAGGGAGAGGGAGGGAGAGACCTGGATGGAAGAGGGGATGGAGAGGATAAAACGTGGGGCAGGACCAGGTATGGGAAGAGACAGGAAAGAAGTCCAGAGGGCCAAGAGAACAAATAGAAATAAGTAGTAGTGGGGGGTGGGCAACTTAGAGAACCACTAGAAAGCCTCAGAACCCAATGGGGATGGCATTAGCTGAAATACCCAACAGTGGAAAGATGAAACCTGAAGAGACTACCTCCAGTAGATAAACATGGCCCTCAGTGGAGGGATAGGGCCACCCATCTCAAAATTTTTAACCCAGAGTTGTCCCTATCTAAAGGAAATGAAGAGACAAAAATGGAGCAGGGGACAAAGGAAAGGCTATTCAGAGACCACCCACCATGCAATCCATTGCATCCATAGACACCAAACTGCAGCACTATTGCTGATGTCAAGACATGCTTGCAGACAGAAGCCTGACATGGCTGTCCTCTGAGAGCTCTGCCAGCACTGACTAAGACATATGCAGATACTCACAGCCAACCATTGGACTGAGCCTAAGGACCACAATGGAAGAGTTAGGGGAAGAACTAAAGGAACAGAAGGGGATTGCAACCCCATAGGAAGAACAACAGTATCAACTAACAGGACCCCTCAGAGTTCCCAGGAACTAAACCACCAACCAAAGAGTATATATAGGCCAGTCTATGGCTCCTGCTACATATGTAGCAGAGTACTGCTTCGTCTGGCAAAAGTGGTAGGGGAGGCACTTGGTCCTGTGGAAGCTTGATGCCCCCAAAGAATCGGGATGCTAGAGTGGTGAGGTAGGAGTGGGCGGGTGTGTGGGGGAGCACCCTCTTAGAGGCAAAGTGGAGGTGGATGGAGAGGAGGTTCATGGAGGGGAGACCAGGAAGGGGATAACATTTGAAACATAAACAAATAAAATGATTAATTAAAGCATATAAAGTGAACAATGACTAAAAAAATTATTCAGGTACTGGTTAGTATGTGGAAGTTGAGAACTCTCAGATAGTGACAGGAATTAAAATTAGTATAGCCACATAGAAGACAGGGAGGGACTTCCTAAGAAGATGGGAAATAAAATTATACTAGACTCAGTGAAACCCCTGTGGTTGACAATGAGTAGGTACTAAAATTGGCATATGGAAGAGTTATCACATGTTTATCTCAACAAAATTTATAGTAGCCAGAAGATGGTCAACCTAGCTGTCTCTTGAAGGACAGCAACATAAAGAATATGTGATATATATATATATATATATATATATATATATATATATATATATATATAGAGAGAGAGAGAGAGAGAGAGAGACCTCCCACTGAAAAGATTAAAATTCTGCCATTTGATGTAATATGTATGAAGCTAAGGAAGTAAAATATGCCAGTCACTGAGAAACAAAGACTGTAAATTCATCTACATAGAAAGCTGAACTGTGGATCAAACAGCAGGATAGAATCACATAGTAGCTACCAGAGGGCCAAGAGAACAGATAGAAATAAGTAGTAGTGGGGGTGGGGAACTTGTGAATTGTGGAAATGAATGAATGGTTAAAGATATCAGAAAACAGCTGGACTAAAATAGTAGGACAACCATAATTGACCACAACTAGTGAAAGACTTCAAAATACCCAGTGGATAAGGTGTTAAATGTTTTGAACAAAAAAAGTTGTGTGTGAAGTGACAGATATGCCAGTTACCCTGACCTGACCAGCACACATTAGAATGTGGTTAGCCATGTCAGACTGTACCCCTTAAATACAGACACTCAATATATGTTAATTAAGTTACAGAATACACTTCTTAGAGAAAACCACACAAAACCTACATAGAGGGGCACGGGCCTCATATCAAGAGCTGGGGACATGGTCTTAAAAGTCTGCAGATGCAGTGTCATCCCTATCAAAACCAGAGCAGGTGCTTGGAAAGTTAGAATGCAAATCCTAACATTCTCATAGAGATGAGGATTCCCAAAGACCTACAACCATATATATGACCAGACACTTGCTTCCTTGTTTTAAACTTATAGCAGGGCTACATGAAGCAAAGCACTGTGGTATGGCATGAGGCTAGATATTGAGATCAATGGAGTAGAGTCAAAGGTGCAGAAACCATTTCCCATGCTCATGGGCTATCCATTTTTAAGAAGAGGCAGTGGCTACTCGTGGAGGAAGAATGATGTTCCAGTGTGCTGGGAAAGCAGGGCGTCCATATAGGTTTCATGTAGTCGGTATGCCACACATCAGAAACAATGTGAATCTGAGACCTATAATAGCCCCGGACTTGGTGCTTAAGGGCAACAGTCTTGACAGAAAACAGGCGGTGATTCCACAGGACTTTGGATTTGCAAAGTCAAGCTTTAGATTTGACATCAAAGCACAAGCACAAGGCAGAAAACTGTTTGGAATGAAGTGAAGTTGAGCTATGTAAACAAAAGGACCTCAGGCCAAGGGAAAGAATGTACATGGTGAGGCTGTGAGGCATGTGCTAACAAGGTCTGCCATGTAGGATATTCCAAGCCATCAATAATACCCAAAAACCCTAACCCCTATTCTGAAATCTGTGACAGAGATGAGCAGATAGTTTTCCAAATGTGTCCGAAAGTGGGCAAACATGAAAGGCTAGAAAAGAAGGGAGTGGGAGGTCAAAAGAAACCTTCCAGAACAGAGAATGTTCTCCCTGGCTGACTGTTCAGTTGTCTATGACAACAAAGTCCATCAACCAGACCCTGGACTTAACCAACACCATACTCTAGCCCACCAGACTGTAAGCTGACTCAGGCCTTGGAGAAGGTGAATACAGAATTATGGTTATGGTCACAATAGTTCCGCATTCTCTCAGACAAGGCAACATTAGCAAGTCAGTAACAAAACAGTGGAAGGCCTCGCCATACAGGCCAAAGTAGGGACTTCTGAATGTGAGTGTGGCCACCTCAAAACTCAGCTCCCAGAAGAGCAGGCAAGCCATGAGCAGATTTAGTTTACATGATGGGTGGGATGTGCTCACATCCCATTAAATGGATTCCATGTATTCTTGGGAAAGATTCTGAACAGCAAGAACGGAGGTCAGGCAGGCTCCCTGCAGGCCACTGAGGTGAAGTCAACTGCTGGCTGGTATCCAGTACCCAGAGGGGAATGATGTAGAACACAGAACAATCTGGCCAGGCCTGGCACAGAGACCAAAATGGAAAAAGTACTCAGGTCTGCAGACCAAGGATCTATCTTCTTGCTGTCCTTCAAATCATGAGTGAACTCCATGCAGATTCTGACCACGCATGTTCTCTCTTTACTTCAAGGAAGAAATGGGCAACTATGTTTCAGTAGGCAGGATAGATGGTCACAGATCTAACAGCCCCTCAACTTCAAGGTCCAGACTGGAAAGAAACCCTGGGCAGAACAAAACCATCTACAGCCAGGGGTCTCTCAATGCCTCCCAGTAGCAATGTACACCATTATGGTGTCAACCATGATGAACAGGGATTCTTTTGACCTTGTACTGTGAAGCAGAGGCCTGATCCCCTTTCTTCATAATCAGATACCCAATATCCACACTAACAAACTCATCATAGGACATTCCTACCTGTACATACCACGTGGGTGTAGGTTAGAAGGTCACACTGCTCTGCAAAGTTCACATTGATCTTGCAGTGGAAAATGTCAGTCTCTGTTCCTTGGCAAGACACGAATTTCTGTTCTTGACTTCCATGGTGAGTTTTGGACCACTGCAGAGCGGTGCCACACTCCAGCTGTCTGCACAACATACTTGCCTCTTCCTTCTGTAGGTCACACTTCAGGACTAGGGAAGACCCACTCAACAACTCAGGAGACCCAGCACATGGACTGGCACCTCCGGCCAGCCTGACTTGTTGGGAGTTAGCACCTGGTGGCACAGGGGAAAAACCAACTCCTAGAAGCTTCTGCCAAAGGTACATGATCAGGATCTGCAGAGTGACTTTTTAGTCTGAAGCAATACGCACAGGATCCCTGGAGGGCTCGCCAGCCTTCAGTACTACCCTGAAATAACAGGCAAATGGAAGCCCATCCTCCCAGGATGCACTCATGGACCGGGTGTGCACATCAAAGGCAGCAACTCAAAGGATCGCATGGGACGGGGACTCTTTCCTCAAAAACTAATGTGTGAGTCTCCCTGACTTGAGCTATGCCTAGTGCACAGTGACAGTGTGTGAGGACCTCAAGATGTTCCATGAGGTGATATAAGTAAAGCAGTGATATACAAGCCTGATAGCTGACTTTAAAAAAAATACAGGAAAAGTTGTTGAGGAGAGGAACAAGGAAAGTGAGACCTGATTTTCTTTAGAACAGAGAAGGTAAGCATCCCCCATGGTCTCTCTCCTTGGGACTCTTTGGGGACAAGGTGCTCACAGCTGACCATACCCCACCTCCCCTGGACACTTGTCTCAATGCCTCTACTTACAAGGCAAAAAAGAATGAGGGGGTAGGACTAGGGATTTGAGCAGCCCTCATCTGACTCACCTGAGCAGATTATTGACACCACACACTGGCACTTGCAGTCACTGAGGGGTCCCCAGGTCCCTAGAGAACACTTCCAGAGGGTGGCCTCCTCACCGCTACACTTGGTACCATACAGCCAGGGTGAATTCATTTCTTCAGGCCTCAAAATATACTGGAAGGTTGAACGTGCATGGCTACAGCCAAGATGTCTGCAGGTCACCGAAGCTTCCTGCATGCCCCAGCGGTCACCACACACAAGGCCTTGCTGCCCACTGTGCTCTACTTGCAGACGACCATCACACTGGTTTGTACCATCTATGAGATTCAGGGAATTCTCCCCAACCAGTCCTTCTGAGATGAGACAGGAGTTAGATGGAGAAGATGCTGAGAATTTCGTTCAAAACACTTCTTAGTGAGAAAGCTCGTGTTTGCTGTCTGTCACGGTTACTCCTTTTTCTCAGATTCCTTCACTATGAATATTCTGAGCTATCACAGAATCAAAATGGCTGCTTTAGTGAAACCTTAGTTAGCCGAAACAAGCATAAAGAAATAAGGCATCTGATGTCAGCAGGGCTATTCTGTCACTGACCTTGGTTGGCAATATTTGCACACCTGTGTCCCTCACATACAGGATCTATAAACAGCAGTGCACACTCACCAGAAGGGAGGGTCCAGCAGGTTAGCAGTAGAAGCCACAGAGCCAGAGAGCATAGCGTCATTCTGGATCTTGCTGCAGCATCAGCTCTCCAAACTGATAGTCTCAATTCAGGAACTTGTTTTGTCTCCAGGCAAAAGGCGGGCTCTACTTTAGAGTGATGCTGTTCTAGGGGCAGTGCCTGTAAGCACTGTGGGAGCCTCCCCTACATCAGAGCATCAGTTACATCATCTGTAACTCAAAAAGGCTTTCGCTCACTGTGCCAGAGCCCAGAAAGCATCAGTGGTGTGGAGCTTCCTGCAGCTGGTACCCAGTGCGACACCAGGTGTAAGGAGGACAAGAAGCCATACAGCAAGGCTTCAATGGCTGTGCCCCATGAAACCATGGTAACATATGACAGCAAGTATTGTTCTCTCCCTCAAATAGAAGATCTCGCTAAGGACCAGGATCTTTCCAAGATTTGTTAGTCATTAGTAAATAGACTTAAAATTTTTTATCATTTTACCTTTTTCTTATTTTCTGAAAGTTTTTCATAGGATTCCTGCCAGTTCACCCCACCAGAGGTCCACAGGAATTCCCACAAATACAGCTAACAAAGGAGAGATATTTGTAAACTTTCCAACTGAAAAGAAGCTGGATCAACTCCCAGTAAGGTGTTCAGGGAGGTTATGGGGCTTCTAGGTGGGAAAGAATGAGAAGTATAGCCAGGGAGACAAATGGGAGAAGAGAAATCTGCTATCCACCCCTAGGAAGGAGACAAGACCCAGCCATGGTGAAGGCAGGTAGTGAAGGCAGATAGTGAAGGCATATCCCCTTCTAACTGGGACTCCTCAGTGAAACCTCAGGCTTTTGACTGAGCTGCCATAACTTGGTCACCAACTCCCATGCTATTGCCATTGTCCTAACATCACATTTGACAGTACCTAACAGTGTATGAAAACTGGGACCAAGATTCTCAGAAGAACCAGGCAGTCTATTCACCCAAAACACCAAAAGGTTCTATTTGCTACTGCAACAATATGAGAGTCACTGTTACAATCTGAGCGCCAGTAGAATACAAAGTTTGCCAGAACTTAATGTGACCCATGCTTCTAAGACAACAGATACTAACACAAATGTGCAACCTGGCCCACAAGGCACAGGGAGAGAACACCAGGAAACATACTTCCCAGAGAGGATAATTGAGTTGGGGAGGAATGTAGATGTGTTTTTCATAAAGCTGTCATTCAATAAGAAGATCACACACAGTAGTCATCAGTAGGAAGACTATGGAGACATGAAGACAAGGTGTGACCATGGCTTGGTCTCATGACAATTTGGTCTAAAACTACTCTGGACATAGAGAATGTGATCTTGAGTAAGTATGATTGCAATTTATCTGAAGGAGATTGATCCTATTGGTCAAAATTAATCTTCCAGTGTGTGCTGTGCAAAAGACAAGGAAGGCATAAATGGCAAAGCCTCAACTGCATCAATAGGTCACTGCACTAGGGAAAGCCATGCCTGGAGGAGACAGGAAGATCAGCACTATCCCTCATCAGGAGTCAACTTCTACTCACAAAAGGACTGTAAAGAGAAGGATGTGTGGGTAACCCAAAACCCTTGCTCACAAGTGAGAGCAAATGTTTCAGGTCAGGAAGAGAAGAGAGACCTAGAACAAGAGCCATGGTTGAAATCAAGAGTTTCTGAAAAGGACTAACAATGATAGCCATTAAGGAATCAGGAATTAAAAGGATTGTGTACACACCTCAGAAGGACCCAAGGAAGAGCAAGGATGTAATGTAATGCTTTGCCTACTTAGTTGACTCCCGTCTAAGAACCAGCCTTGAAAGGAATGATATACAACCCAGTGTCAAAGCCTAGAGATGTATGTTATCAGTCAGGGACACAGAGAATTGGCAATTGGGTCTGTAAAGTGTAGGTGCTGGTCATTATGAAGAATCTATTAGTATCAATACATCCAGAATAGTGGAATGGATCCAAAGAAACAGACACACTTTCCAGAATCAGGAATCTTTCACTTCCTTTCCAGGCTTTTTTCAGACTCTCCCACATTGTCATGGTCCCCTTTATGTATCGGGCTCTTGGAATTCTGGAGGCCCTTCTCTCTTCCATGAAAACAACTTCAATGTGCTCATCCTCTGGATTTGGTCTAATGCTGCTAATATGTTAATTTGGGTCTCCAAAATTGTTTCTTGTTTCGTGCAAGAATCCACACATCTGCACATAAGACACTGGGGGACCTGTCCCCAGTTAGTTCTGATTGATAATTAAAGTTGCCAGCAGCCAATGGCTGGGCAGGGCTCACAGAGGCAGGATTTTAAGGATTCCTGGGCAAGGAACCAAGAAAGGAGGAGAAGGAGATCCGCCATGCCAGGAGTAGAAGAGGAAAGATGCCATACCTAAGAAGGTGTGGGACAGAGAGCATAGCCACTGTGCAGGAGCCAGGGATCACCACCCAAGAGGGCTGCATGTCTGGGTCCAAGGCAACAAAGATGGAATATAGGATTTAGTGAGTAATAACTCGGGAATATCAGAGGGAAATGGATTAGTCACATGTAGATTATGGAGCAGCCCAACCACTGAGCTGTTTTAGACATATCAAAATATAAAGGGTGTGTGTGTGTGTGTGTGTGTGTGTGTGTGTGTGTGTGTGTGTGTGTGTTCTGTTCAGGAACTCAGAACATCTGGGTGGGTATCAAGGAATGCACTGCTGTAGCTGCCAGGGTCAATTTGAGTACTTAATTGGATACTGCTACAGATGTTACAGATGTTATATTTTAAACTATTGAAAAACAGAAAGTCCTGATGCAGCAACAGAGAAGTTGCTGTTCATGTATTCCAGATTCACAGAAAGACTAACAGCCAATGTATCATCAAAATCAAGAAGGCAAAA
This sequence comes from Arvicanthis niloticus, assembly GCF_011762505.2. Lineage (NCBI taxonomy): Eukaryota > Metazoa > Chordata > Mammalia > Rodentia > Muridae > Arvicanthis > Arvicanthis niloticus. Next base: position 106,972,039 of record NC_047658.1, on the reverse strand, counting down.
AACAGAGGTAGGGAAAGAAATCCAAAGAACTGGAAAAGTCAAACAACTATTTTCTTCTTTTATCACTAGCAATACTCCTCCTCCAAGTAAAGGGTCCTGGGGAACATCCTGAAGTTACGTGAAAAAAAAAAAAAGAGAACACTGGCATATATGTGCATAAGAAAGCACAGGTGCTATTATTTCTGTGATTTTAGAATGCAACTTTTTTTTCTCCTATATGATATAAAAGATTAATGCATAAACCCTAATTTAAAGATGTAAAATATGAACTTATAATTTATGAAAATGACTTAAACAAATAATGGGAAAATAAATAATACAGGAACAGAATATATATGATATATATAAATAAAACATATATTGTAAAATTATGGAAGTCAAGTTGATGTTAACTCCGAGTGTATCATATAAATTAAAAGCATAAACTGTAGTAGTAAAATAACTCTAGGAAAACAATTTTCAAATATATTGAATCTACTCTCGATTGTTTATTACAATGTTATCAGTAAGATCCAAGCTAGTTAACCAACCTAACCATCTATCATCTGATAAATAGATAAATGCATACAAACACTATTCTGCCATGAGATCATGAAATCATGTCATTTCCAGAATGTCAGGAACTGGTGATCATTATGTTAAGTGAAAAAAAAAAAAAAAACGTGCAGAGAAAGGCAAACACTGCTGGTATAATTCACACATAGAGTATGAGAAATTATCTCATAGAACTTTATGTTAGCATTGTATGTGCCAAAGGCTGGAAAAGTCAGGAAAGAATAGACGTAGAAAAGTTGATCAATGGGCACTAAGTTGAATTTAATGAAGAAAAAGAAGTTCTGCTATTCTACTGAACAATAAGGATACCATATATAATGTGTCATACATTTCCAAAGAAGCCATAGGGACAATTTTGAATGCATTCACCAAAAGAAAATGGTATATTTCTGATTAGATACATATGATTACCAAATTTGAACAGAACATCACATATGTATTTTAAAACTACATAGTATACCAAAAATACATATAATGTTGATTGCCAATGAAATAACTTTTAAATAATAAAAAAATAAAATGGAATATGATGAAAGGTAAATTTCTGAAACTATCTAGCATTCAAAAAACTCAATAAACACAAAATGCAATCATAGAAGAAATAAAAAGGGTTTAAAACTTGTAAGATATGCAGGAACAGACAACAAAATGGCACTAGACATATCAATGTCTAGGGAGCAATTCTTTGGATGAAAATTAATTAAATCAATTATCAAAGGAAAAGAATCCCAGGATGTTACAAAAATATTATATATTATCTACAACAGATTCATGTTATATTCACACACAAATAAGTTGATAGTGAAAGGACAGAGTACTGAGTGACACCAGACCAGAAAGACTGTAAGGAAAACACTGTGGTATGAGACTAAAAGTACCATTATGAACTGATCAATGTGTCAGTTCACCAATGATAAATAACAACGTTCAGCACATAAACCACAGAACTTTGGGAAATAGAGACAGGATTTGTTGGGGAAAGTAAGAGGTGCATACAGTTCTGCAATAACAACTGCAGACATAGAGAGCTGCTAGCTCAGTAGACAGAACAACCACAGGCAACTTGGTCAGGAGGTAAAGAACAGCAGCAACCCTCACAAGCATCTGAGGCTGATTGGCACACAGAAGACTTCCCAGCATGCATCACATGCTAGACCACATGACACATGAATAAAATTAAAATATGGTTTAAATGAAAACTACCTATGTTAAACATAATGAAAAAAAGGAATTGATAGCAGAGAGATACATGAGACAAAATATATACATTTTAAAATAATTCAGACAATTAATGAGACAAAAAAATCAAATCATGGGACTGGAAAGATAACTGTGGCTAAAAGCACTTAACTGTTCTTACGGAGACTTGACTTAAGTTCCCAGCACCCACATCAGACAGCTCATAACCACCTGCAACTCCACATCCAGAAGATCTGAGCACATATGTAGCAAAGAACTGCATTATCTGCCCTCAGTGGGAGAGGATGCACCTAGTCCTATAGAGACTTAATACCTTAGGAAAGGGGAATGCTGGGGGTGTGAGGGGGAGTTGAGAGGTTAAGGAAGCACCCTTTCAGAAACAGGGGAGGTGGGTTGGGATGAAGAACTCTGGGAGAGGGAACCAGGAAGGGGACAACATTTGGAATATAAATAAAATCATTTAATAAATAATAAAAAATAAATAAACACCATTAACAAATGCAAAAAACTAGAATAAAGAAAAACCAACTAAACCCAAAGCTACTAGAAACAAGAAACTATAAGAATTATGGATGAAACAAGTAATATGGAGACCAAAACAATCACAGAACTAGTGAAACCAACAAAGTTTTTAACATCAAAAGCATTTACATGATACTTTAGTTAGACTAATAAAAAATAGAGATTTAAAAACCCACATTATCAAAATCAAAAGTGGGCAAAATACATACAAAATAAATACAAAATTCCGCCCTTGAGAGCCATAGAATATCTAACAAAACCCCCAGTTGCACTCATGGGAAATCTGGTCAGGAAAGTCCAAGCTACTCCCCCAAACAATATTTGCTGTTGGCCTTGGTTGCCTCCCAGAAATTGAAAATAAGACCTTTATTGCTAAAAGCATTACACACTTCAGACGTAGAACCTAGAGGAACTGAGCTGGATCTGACCCAGAATCCCCTTCCTTGAGAATTGGCTCTCATACTATCAGAAGGTGCTTTTCAAGCTGTCAAGAGACAAAAGCAATCAATAGTCCTGATTGTAAGCAGCAAAGCCTGTGAATTACAAAATGAACAGCCCTGCAAGTCAGCCAAAAGGTGAAACCGACACACTCATCTTGAGGGTAACCAACAGATGTCTAACTGAACTTTAAGCCCACTAAACAGCAAGTGATTTATAGCTGGTATTGTTAAAAAAAAATCATGATAATAGTGTGAAGCTATTTTGAAGAGCATTTCACTAAGAAGAGAGATTATGTAAACAAAAACCATAATTCCAAATTTAAAAAAAAAAAAAAAAAAACACCCACAAATGAAAACTGACCCAATAGGAAATCAAAGTGTGAAAAGATTTGTCATTGGTAGGAAAATTGATACTAAACTCTCCCCACAAAGACAAGCAAGAGCAGGACGATTTCGTGGATGAATTCTACTGTGTTCTTAAAGGAAAATTAATATCAACAGTTTTCAAACTTTAAACATATGTATAAGAAATGGCTCTCGGACTCTGTATATGCATCAGCATTATCCTGCTAGAAAAGTCAGGCAAAGACATCACAATAATAAGAAATTACAGATCCTAAATTAATAAGAAATTACAGACTAGCATCCTAAAGATCCTGATGCAAAAATCCCAATGACATTGAAGAAAACAGAAATCAACTGCAAAGAAGATGGCGTACCAGGACCAATTACAATTTATCTCAGATGAATGGAAGTCTGCAGCTGACAGGGGTAGAGAGGTGGGGACATGAGACAGAGGCCTGTGATAAGGAAGGCACCGAGAATCAATGGGGATGACCTTAGCCCTGAGTCACAGCATTGGGGATATGGAACCTGAAGAGGCTACCTCCTGTAGCCAGGCAGGAACCCCCGTGGAGCAATAGGGACACCAATTCACCCACAAAGCTTCTAACCTAAAATTTATCCTGTCTACCAGAAATGTAGAGATGGTGGATGGAGCAGAAACTGAGGAAATGACCAGCCAATAACCAGACCAACTTGAGACCCCTCCCATCAGCAAGCACCAATCCCTGACACTACTAATGATACTTTGTTATGCTTAAAGACAGAAGTCTAGCATGGCTGTCCTCTGAGAGGCTCCACACAGCAGCTGGCTCAGACAGATACAGATATCCACAGCCAGTGAACGGAGCTTGGAGATTCTTATGGAAAAGTAGGGGGAAAGATTGCAGGTCCTGAACAGAATAGAAACTTCACAGGATGGCCAACAGAGTCAACTCGCCTGGAGCCTTGGGCCTCTTAGAGTCCAAACCACCAACTAAAGAGCATGCACAGGTTGAACCTAGGCCTCCTGCACATGTGTAGCAGATGTATAGCCTGATCTTCATGTTGGTCCCAAATAAATGGAGGTTATCCCAAAAGCTATTACCTGTCCATGGGATATGTTCTTTTAGCTGGACAGCCTTGTCTGATCTTAGTGGGAGAGGATGCACCTAACCCCACAGAGTACCAGAGTGGAGGATTCCCAGGGGGCCCCATCCTCTCAGAGGAAAATGGAATGGGGAGGGGGAAGGATTGTGTGAGGGGATGACCAGGAGGGGGCAATAAGTGGGATGTAAAGTTAATTAATTGGGGCTGGAGAGATGGCTCAGTGGTTAAGAGCACTGACTGCTGTTCCAGAGGTCCTGAGTTCAATTCCCAGCAACCACATGGTAGCTCACAACCATCTGCAATTAGATCTGATGCCCTCTTCTGGCTTGCCTGAAGACAACTACAGTGTACTCATATATGTAAAATAAATAAAATCCTTTTTTAAAAGTTAATTAATTAACTAATAATAAAGATTTATCTCAGAAGGGCAAAGGATTCAATACATAAAAACAACCACCATAATACAAAGCATTAATACATCAAAGGGAAAGGCAATGATTATCTCAAGTTGTGTACTTAACATAGTTGATATCCTTAAATTATTCAAAAACATGGAACAAAACAGAATGTGTCACTAAAGTGTGTTTAGAAAGCACTGCAGCTAGCCTGTGCTCAAGCATCCAAGACTAAGACTGGAAGCCTTGGTCTTAAGATCAGGGACATGAGAAGCTTGCCTGTGTTCACAGTACCCACTGAACACTGGGAGCAATTCAAAAGAAACCAAAAGAAGATGGTTGCCCAGGCTAGACAGAGCAAAAATCTATTCGGAGATGAGCAGAACGCAAATGTAGAAAATCCAGAGGCCTTCACAAAGAGTAACAGAGGTAACACACTACCTTACAAAGTTTTGGGATACGTATAAACACAGACATGTAAATTATTTAGATAACAATTATCTCGTATACTAGCACTGAACAGTCAAAAATGAGATTAAAAACTCCATTACATATTTAAAATCTAGCAATACATTCCACCCAAATATGGAGAAATATGACTCCAGCTGTATATGTAGGGGAGGATGGCCTTGTAGGGCGTAGGTGGGAGACAAGATCATTGGTACCCTGAAGGCTGAGCACTGGGGGGGGGGAATCTGAGGGTGGGGAGGGGGGCTGGGAGTACGTGGGTAAACACCTTCATAGAGGCAGGAGGAGGGGGGATGGGATACGGGGTTCCTGGGTGGTGGGGGAAATATGGTAAGGGGATAAAATTTGAAATGTAAATATTATATCCAATAAAAGAGGGGAAAAAATAGAAAAGCGGTTAGAACCAACATTCTTAATAAAATGTCAGCCCTCTTTAAAAAAAAAAACTATCTTGATACTAAAAGTTGTTTTGAGAATTGTATATTGCAGAATGATCAGCCTTGGTGTATCTACTCAACAAGCAAGCTCGGCAGACCTGCTCAAACCTCTGAGGTCCGGGAATTCCATCTGGAGGCAGCGAAGACACAGCATCAGAGGATTGTCAACTTGCTCTCCGCCCCCCCCCCCACTCCTCTTCTAATATCTCAACGCCCATAATCAGCTTGAAGAAGCTAATGATGAGTCAGCGCCCCTATTCCCTGGGCTTGGGGACTAAGGTGGTAAATGTTGGGCTGTCTCTCTAGGGAAAAGTAGTGGTTTTGTCAGAATAGAGAGGATTAGCTAGGGTTTATTGCATAGCCATAACCTATTAGTAGAAATCTGTATAATTAATATCAAGATGAAGATATAAATTCTTAAATGGCACCAATTTATTTTGTTTACAAATTTTAAGATTTTCATTGGCATGAGCTTCTTAGTGATATAAGAGTGAGATGAATATTGTTACTCTCATAGGCATTGTACCAGTATAACACACTTAGGAATACAAAGCTTAGACCCAGTCCTTCTTTAACTTTTTTAACTGATTTGAGATGATCAGCCTGTGAGTTAAGGGACTATAGTAAATTCATGGCTTGGAGTTTATTATAAGGGTGTTCTCTATGTTTTATTTAGAAATAGCTGAGTGGAGTTAACAGGCAACAGTCCAGATTATCTTACATGGATAGCTGGTTTTCAAAACATCAGAAATCCTTAGAATTGACATGACAAACATTTCAGTATTGATGTTCATTTTCATTAGAGACCTGTCTGCTCCGGACAGCTTCCTATATTGAATTCTAAGAAGAAATTGAGCATCCTTGGAGTTACTCCAGTTGTGGTGAGACAGCCACTAGGCAAGAATTGCCAGTTTCCTTCTACAGACAAATTACTGTCCAGAAAAGGACACACTTGCAGAATAGTCGACTGATTATATCTGCCTAGACAGAGTAATCAGCCCTTAATACTTCTGCAGCACTAAGGTCTGTCAGATGATCCTGGGCCAGAAGGCAGAAGAACAGATGCTCCAACGTTTTGAAGTAGAGCGAGTGTCCAGGTGTTCAGAGGTCTCTATAAATTGGCTAAGTCTTAGAAACTATGATTTGTGCTTCCCACAATTATAGTTAACTCAGTCATTCTGGATTTCTGATGGGGTTGAAAACATATAGCTATTGACCTTAAGAGAAAAGACTTGAGTGGATGGTCGTCAGCTTACATTCATCCTAAAGCCAGGTTCAGAACTACATGTTTTAGTTAGAATAGATGACAGAGGAGCTGGTTAGTCAACAAAAGGATGGACTGGGTATTAGAACTATCCTGTACCTCACTGGTACAAATTGGCATAATTATGTTCTAATTGTATTTTGAGAGAAAAGTTTCATTTTAACAGGAAGGGTGATGTGTAGGAGGAGCTAAGGTAGGAGGAGTACTGAGAGGAAGAAAAGGAGTAAGAAGAGGAGAAGAAGAGAGGAGAAGCTAGGTGAAGAAAGAGAGAAAGAGGGGGGAGACAGGGAGGCAGAGGTTCAAGTATCTCCACCAGTCAAAGATAGATGTTATATCTAGGTTGGTCAGTGGGTTACACCTCTGATTGAACAATTCCAAACTTATAAAGCCTATGATTAACATTATTTTTAAAAAGTGTATAAATGCAAAAAGGAAAAGGGGGCATGGGATAGGGGTTTCCTAAGGGGGGTGCGGGGGGGAATGGGGAAAGGGGATGCCATCTGAAGTGTAAATAAAATATCTAATTAAAAAAAGAAAAAAAAAAGAAAAAAAAAAGATGTGCCTACAAACCAGTGGTTCTAATGATAATTTCTCAAAAGAGTTTCCAAAGCATCTTGGGTATGTTATAATACCATTAAAAAGCACATATCATTTTCTATGATTTTCTTGCCTATAATACTAATCTCTTAGATATAATGAAAGTGAATTTGCATCTTGCATACCATCCTGTTGGGATCTGGAACTTGGTTTGATCCATTACTAGTTATGTGACATTGAAATATCATTTAACTTCTTTGTATAGTATTACATTGTTATACTATGAATTTTCAAAATGTAAATTGTTATAAATTCTATTAATTGTTCTAATAGAAATATTATCTATTTTATGAAATTTGTGGTGTTGTAAGTGAATTATTATATATCAAGTATGTAGAAAAGTATCATTATTAAGTTTCTATTACTGTGATAAAACACCATGACCAAAACTAACTAGAGAAGGCAAGGATTTACTTCACCTTACATTTTATAAGCTCATTACTAAGGAAAACCGGGGCAGGAACCTGAATGCAGGAATAGGAGCAAAGGCAATGAAAGATTACAACTTGTAGGAGAAAAATGCAGGTATGACCCGGAAGCCAGCCTACTTGGCACACTGTGCTTCTAGATCAGATGCATGGCACACTATGCTCAAGATGTCAGAACACAGAATTCTGAAGTAGCATGAAAAACCAGTGGCTTGCCTGTGGGCGAATCACCACTCTCCATGTCTCCATGTCTCCATGTCTCCATGTAGAGACCATAGTGGTATAAATGTTCAATATCCAATCTGAGGTAGTGTGCTAACCAATCACAGTTGATATGCTTCCACTATATATGTCGTTGTTTATATGCAATAAAGCAGATGCTGTCCCTTGGGAAAAAAAAAAAAAACTTTGCTTTACAAAATTAAATAAATCTAGAGCCCAGCCAGGAAATTCAGCTTAAGAAGCCCCGCCCAAAAGACTAAATCAAGGGAGAGAGAGAAAGGAGCAAACCACGGGACACCTGTGACACCCTGAGACACAACAGACTTCCCACAGGTTCCTGGGAAGGAAGCATGTGATAAGAAGCAGTTGAGGACCTGTTTTCAGAATCTTCTTTCACGGTGCCTGAGAAGCAAGCATTTGTGTACACCCACCCAACCTTCAACACTGGGGCACTGGTTAGGCACTGTGTGACTATTCATCGTTTCCCTTCTCGCTGTGAGCAAGTCTCTAAGGATGATAAAGGGAGAAATGATGTATTTGGGTATAAGTTCAAGGAGATACAGTCTCCCATAGAGGGGAAGGAAGGCAGCAGGAATGTGAGACAGGAGATCTCATTGCATCCTAAAGTAGAAGGAAGCAGAGAAAAGAGGATGTGAGTCTGGGCTCTAAAACCTCATGATCCACCTTCCCCTTGTAATCCATCTTATCCAGTCAGGCTCCATATTCTAAATAATCTATAGCGGTGTTGCTAGTTGAGTACTAAGTATTCAAACACATGAGCGTATGGGGGCACGTCACACTAAGACTGCAGTAATGAGCAGGTGCAGTCCTCAGAATCTAACAGGTGCCCATTTAGAAACAATCAATCAGTGAAGCCTAAAACCTGAACCATCAGACATTGACAGTAATCTCCATCCACGACTGGATGTGTTATGCCACAACCAGCTACCTCGTAGAAATGTCCATGTCCTCAAAGAGCTTCAGAAAGTCTGAAGATTGAATAGCCTCAGGCAGATGCACCACATCCAGAGGTGCATCCAAACCTGCCTGAGGGAGTCACACAGTGACTATAACTCCCAAACACTGACATTTTATACCCATAGACATGCCCTGAGTTTAAAGTACTCACCTGTAGCCAGTACACCTTAACCAACAAAAATAGAAAACTCTGCCAGGATTGATGTGTTTATTAAAAAAGAAAGAGAGTATGTTCTGTGGAGGTGTGTGCGGCGAGGTATGAGGGAAGGGTGTCTCAGCGGGCCCATGTCAAGGCATCTCTTCCTCCTGAGGGACCAGCCACACACCAGTATAGTATAGAATAGAGTTTATTCAGGGCATGGGGAGGGGAGTTAAGAGGGTAGTAGAGGCAGAGAGAGAGAGAGGGAGAGAGAGAGAGAGAGAGAGAGAGAGAGAGAGAGAGAGAGAGAGAGAGAGAGAAGAAGAAGAAGAAGAAGAAGAAGAAGAAGAAGAAGAAGAAGAAGAAGAAGAAGAAGAAGAAGAAGAAGAAGAGAAGTAGAGGCTGACCATGAGCATGTGGAGAGGGGGAAGGGAACGGGGAAGGAGCAAGGGGACAGAGGGATCAAGAGATCAAGAAAGCAAGAGCAAGAGAGAGAGGAGGGGTCAAGCATCCCCTTTTATAGTGGGACAGGCCTACCTGGTTGTTGCCAGGTAACTGTTGGGGTGGAGTTTAGACAGAATGCTAACAAGGACAACATCTTGATTACTGTGAAAACACCCAATAAAAAGGGTAGAGATGAATAACCCATCAGATGCAGAAATATCATCATGAGGTCACAAAAGGCTAACTAACATGACATCACCAAGGAAACACATCTACCCTAATGTGAGGAAACCTGTAAACTCCCTGACAAAGAATTCAGGAAACTATTTTAAAGAAACTTAACAAAGGTGTGCAGTCATCACTGAATTTATACTGGATAAAGTAGGCATTAGACTAAAAGCATAAAAAATGAAACAAAAATTATGAAAAAAGCCCAACAATAAGTTCTAACCATTGCAAATGTGTGCACACCCAATACAAGATGACCTGACTCTAAAAGGGGGCCACTACAAAATCTAAAGGCAGAAATTGAATTCAATATAATTGTAATGTGAATGTCAGCATTCTACTTTTATAAGAAACAGATGATTCAGATATCATAGGAAGCCTTTAGATAAATGTAAAAGATAGATCAATGGTACTGTTGTGCATTTACAGACAAATTTATTCAACAGCTTCACAAAACATTTCTTCTTGTCATACACAGGATGTAGTCCAGGGTAGACAACAGGAAAGACCACCAGGGTTGAGACCACAAATCCTAACGGTGAAAATTCTTACCAATCTCTTCAGTGGACTTCGTGGAATAAAAGTAGGAATCAACAACATAGCACACTGTACAAATACTAAAACTACAGGAGACACTTTACAGGCAGCCTGTGGTGGGCTGGGATGTGGCTCAGGGTTAGGGTATGTTTTCAGCTTAATGCCCTGGGTTTTAATCCCTCTTCAAAACAGAAACAAATAAGAAGTAAGTACTGGGTTGAGAAAAAAAAAGTTATCAATAAAGATCACTTGTTGCTCTTGCAGAGAACACAGGTTATGTTCCCAGCACCCACATGGTGGTTCACACACATCTGCTCCAGGGGACTCAGCGCCCCCTTTCTGAACTCATGGACATCAGGCATGCATATAATACATATACACTCATAACAGGCAAAACACTTGTGCACATAAGGTAAAATAAATAACTTCTTAAACACAAAAGAAAATACCAACACCAGTAGATACCATGAAACAATCTAACAAGGAAGCCTTACAGCAAAAAATCCCAAACAACCTAAGCATAAGACTCAAGGATCTAGAAAAGAAAGAATAAGCCATATCCACTGTTAGACGAAAAACATAATAATAATAAAGAGAGAATAAGTACTGTGCTCTGTGATCACTGCAGGGAAAGTGGCATTGTTAAAAGTTACAAAACACTTAAGGTCTGTGAAAGCTAGCTAGAAAAAAATGAAGCTTCCTGGTTGATACCAGACTGACTTTTCAATGACCTGTACGTGGTGCCTTCAGAAACAGTGTCTTATCCTCAAGTTCTGTAGGGTAACCAAGAGCAATAGCAATAGACTATAGTGTTTGGATGGGCCTATGGGACCCCAGGAATCAATAACTAGAAAGAGGATATCCTATATCTGGGGCAAGGCTTTTTCTTTGCTAGAAAATGATGTCTGGATGAGGCATTATCCTCCTGTAGTAGGGTAACTCCATTATAACCATATATATATATGGTTTATATATATATATGGTTTTTTATATATATATGGTTTTTTATATATATATGGTTTTATATATATATATGGTTATATATATGGTTAACCCCATATATATATGGGGTTATATATAAAAAAGATATATATCTTTATATAAGAAAAGATATATATCTTATTATATATACATGTATAGTCATATATACAGATGTGTATATATAATATATGTAGATATGATACATAACCACACACACATATACATATGCATATACATATATATTCTACCACGTCCTCCCAATCACTTCCTGTTCTATTATTCCCCTTTCCCATGATTATCATCTGCATTCTATCTTTTTATTAGAAGCCTCACTCTTTGGCCCCTTACTAGTGTTCTGTTTTCTGTGAGTATTCCAATTTAAACATGTCAAAGACTCAAAACTAGTATCTATACATGAGAGAGACCATGTGCTGCTTGTTGTCTTTGATCTTTAAGAATGACTGCTTCTAGCTCCATCCATTTGCCTCTAAATTTCATTTTTCTTTGCAACTGGATAATGCCTCATTGTGTATATGAACTACATTTTCAATTATCCATTCATCCACGGAAGGACCTCTAGACAGGTTCTACTTTCTGGCTATTGTGAACAGAGCAGCAATGGACATGGATGTGCAGATACGTCTATAGGAACCAGCATGGAGCACACATCAGAAGTGCAGTCACTACAAGAGGGCCACTGCCTCAAAACAAAGTAGAGGGGGAAACCCCACTACTGAAAAGATGTGCTCTGACTTTTCCACACATGCTGTGGCCCATGTGCACCTACATTAATAATTCATAACACATACATACACCATTTTAAACCAATGAAAGATCCAAGCATCACTTCGGACATTTATAAAGTTAATCCTAGTATTCGTGTGATTATGAAGGATTCCCAGAAACGTAAGCCATATGAACAGCTAGACATATCCTCCTTTATTTCCAACCTTACCACAAAGCTACAGGAAACTAAGCAGTGTAATACATATTGAGGGTAGACACAGAGATCTGTGGACCAAAACCGAAGTGCAAAAATCGTCTCACACACAGTCATCAAGTTTCTGAAAGTGGCCCATGGCCATTTGTTCAGAAAGCCCAATGTCCTGAGTTAGGTTCTGGAGAAACTGAGTATGAACATGGAATGTGTAGAACTGGTCCTCTAGACACCAGGAACAAAAGTTAACTCAACACCCACCATATCCCTGAACACTGTGCTGAATGACCAAAAGCAGGAGGTGATGCTGCAGGACTTTGGACTTTCAAAGTCAAGCTTTAGATGTGACACCAAAGCACAAGGAAGTAAACAGATAGCAAACACCTAATCAAGGAAGTTGAAGCTGTCATTTTACAGATGGAAATAATAAGGGTCAAGATGGGGCTGTGAGGCATGTGAAAACAAAAGATGAGCATGCAGAGTATGCAAAACAACTGATATCCCAAATGACAGGCAGCCTGTCTCTCAAGTTGATGCCAGAGCTGAACAGACACTTATCCAAAAGACTGAGGTGAAAAATACATAAGAGACTAGAGAGGAAAATGAGAGAGAGAACACAGGCCTTGTGTGTCACCCATGTAGCTGTCCCCACAGACATTGGTGATTCATTGTCTACACAGTGGAAAGCCATCTTCTACAGAGCCAAGCCAAACTGGAAATTCCCAGATATGGATACAGCCACACCATACCAGCGCCTGGAAAACCATGTGAGCTGCGAGCAAGTCCAAGTCAGCCTGCAGATGGTGCCCCAGGTCGGTCCTCACTGAGCCTCCAGGGAACTCTCACAGGGATGCTCACAACCCACCAACCAGACCTCCATGTGTCCTTGGACAAATGCTGGACTGAAGCAACTAAGGTCATGGCAGTCTCTGGATGATATGACCTGATGACTGTCGTCATCTACCCTAAAAGGAATGGTGTGGACAGATACAGGACCACTCTCATTAGCCCTGACATAAGGGATCACAGGGCAAGTGCAAGGGTCTACAGATCAAAGAACCTGATTTCCTGCATGTCTGCCCTTGAGCCTTTGACTCCACACATATTCTGAGCATAAACACGCCTCTGCACTTGGTTTCTGGGGTTATGAGGACTCTTGTTCCCCATATACAGAGAATAATAGATACTGTTCTCAATTCCCTTTACTCAAGTCACAGACCGGACAGGAACCATGAATGCAGAAGACCAAGCTAGATAAATGCCCACTGGGGTAACCCCAGGCCTCCTGGAACCACTTCTCAGTGATAACGTGGACTAATGTCATCCATGATGAACAGGACAGGATTCCATTGACTCTTCCTGAGGGGTAGATGGTGAGTCCATTCTTTATATACAGACATCCAACACCTGGATATAAACAGTTATCAGCAAATGATGTTCCTACATGTGCATACAACCTGGGTGTAAGCTGGACGGTCACACTGCTCTAGGAAATTTGTATTGAACTTGCAATGAAAAATGTCAGACTCCACTCCCCGGCATGCCACAAATTTCTTTTCCTGATTCCCAGTGTCTACTCCATGGTAAGCTCTGGACCACTACAGAGCAGTGCCACACTCCAACTGCCTGCACAGGACATTGGCTTCCTCCTTCATCAACTCACTTCTGGAGCAGGACGTTTTTACTCAGCACCTCTGGAGTCCCAGTACAGAGACTGCCACCGCTGCCCAGCCTGGCTTCTAGTACGATACCCTCTAGTAGAACAAAAGGGAAAAAATGGTCCTGGAAGCCTGTTCACATGGTAAAGTGACCAAGATATACAGACTAACATCCTCATCTTGAAGTAGCATACAAAGAACTCCTGGTGCTGGCACCACCCTTTGCTGTTCCCTGGCATGACAGAGGTGACACTATCATCCTCCTGGGATTAGTGTCATGATATGAGTACACACAGTAGATAGAGTGGGTGCCAAAGGAGCCTGGTCAGGACACCTGTCTCAAGCATTAGGTAATTCTCCCTAGTTAGAGTTGTAACCCAAATACCAAGAGGGTATATACAAGCCCTAAGGTGCTCCCTGAAGTGCTCCAAGACAGACAAAAAAAAATAGAGCTTTGTAGCTGAGCTAGGAAAGCAGTAGCCTTCAGAAACAGACGCTGAGAGAGGGTCCAGAGAGGATGGGAGCTGAGCTCTCTCAGGACAGAGAATGGAAGCTCTCACCTAATCTCTCACCCGAGAATCTGTAGGGAGAGGTACTCACACCGGGCCACACCTGCCCTCCTCCCTTGGACACTTGTCTCAATTCCTTTAGTTCCAAAGCACAGAAGGAGGTCCTAGAGACCAAGATCTTACCAGTCCTTAGCTGACTCACCTGAACAAGAAACTGACACTATACACTGGCATTCACAGCCATCAGAGGGTCCCCAGGACCCTGGGGAGCATTCCCAAATTGTGGCTTCCTCACCATGGCACTGGATACCATAAAGCCTAGGGGCCTCTGTCTCTTCGGGTCTCAAAATATGCTGGTAGGTATACTGTGCACGGCCACAGCCGAGCTGTCTGCAGATCACTAAAGCTTCCTTCAGGCCCCAACTTGGGTCCCCACACACCAGGCCTTGGTGTCCACCATACTGCACATGCAAGTTACCACTACAGGAATTTAAACTCCCAATGAGACTCACAGAATCCTCTGCAGATGTACCTTCAGGGGCAAGAACACAACACAGGGAGCAAATGTTTGAGGTTTTCATTGAGAGTCTTCCATTTTTGTAAAGTTCATCTTTACCATTCATCCAAATTCTTCTTTTTCCTCAAATTTCTGTACCATTAACATTGCACTGCAATAACATCAGTCACTTTGCTTAAATAAAAGTGAAGAAATGAACACAAACACACGCACACTCAAACAAATGCACTTTAGTCATCACCAGCCTGTGCCATTCCTGAACGCTTGTCACCTATGTTTCATATTCCTGTGTGTCCCTGACACCCAAGGCCAGCACACACTCACCAAGAAGGAGGCTCCAACAGGTTAGCATCAGGGGCCACAGCCCAAGAGAGGACAGTTCCATGCCAGATCTCCTTGGGAGTACAGTTCCCCAGGCTGACGATACCAGAGCAGGCAGAGTACCTGTCTCTGCCTTCAGGCTTCTTGTGGATTCTAACTCAGGGTGACACTGTTCTGAGGCCAGAGCCTTCAAGCAACCTGAGATACTCCCCCCACATCAGAGCTGTCATCTGGCACCCAGAGCAAGCACTTACCCACTGTGCCAAAGCCCAGAGAGCACCAATACTGTGGGGCTTCCTGTAGCTGGTATCCGAACAATCCAAGATATGAGGACAAGGAGTCTCCTCCCAGCAAGGTCTGAATGGCTATAGCTGCCAAGGAAGGACATCAAGGGCCTTTCTCTGCCTCACACAGAAGATCTGGATGAAGAGCTGAGACCTTCCTAGATCAGTTTATTGTCAGTAGCCAGGCTTGGCAATTTGATCAAAGTACTTAAAAACATGTTTTCCCTGTCCCCAGATGCCAGAGGGGTATGCCTCCCTGTGGTAACATGCCTACCTAAGAAATGACCACACAAGCAAGTTCACATCAAGAGATTGGAAGGTACACTAGCAAATGTGTAGACAAGAGGACACATCACCATTAAGATCACAGTTCCTCTGCCTACCTGATGATGAGCCACTACAAGCCATTGTTTGTCAAGGTGTTTGTGGGTTTGTTTGTTTTTCTTTAAGAAAGAGGGAACATAAAGTTGGGTAAGTAGGGAGGTGGTGAGAGCCTGAGAGGAGTTTGAGGAGGAGAAGTATAATCAAAATATATGAAAATGTTCATTAATAAAGAGAGGAAGGAGAGAGAGAAAGAGAGGGAGGGAGGGAGGGAGGGAAGGAGGTGGTGTGAGTTGATTTGTTTAGAAACATCTACACTCCAACATTCATCCCTGTGCTGTCCACAATAGACAACCTGTCTGTATTTCAAAAATAAGTCAATAAGAAAGAAGTCTATGTGCACACTGTGGTATTCTACCCTTTAAGAAGTAGGAACTCCGGTCATCTTGAATTTGGATGAATCCGAGGGATGTAGTGTTAAGAGGCCAGGGACATAAGGTAATTAGCACATGACCACACTGGCAGTCACAGAAGCTAAGTAGCATTTTGGTTACCAGGCATCTTGGGTTGGGAAGATCATTGGTATAGATGGAAGTGGTGTTGGTCAAAGGGCACAGTAGTTTAATTACAAGGTAAGTATAAGGTCTCCATTGTATAACATAGTATAACACTAGAAAAGGATTTCAACTATTCTCACTATAAATAAATGATAATTATGTGACTTAATGATTATATTGATTACCTGGATTAAATTTTGTACAATGTGTACACATCAAAGCAAGTCAGATACTTTAAACATATTTTTATTTGGCCAATTGGATCAATAGTAACAAAATTTACTACTAAATTAAAAATACTAACATAACAAGAGATTCAGAAGAAGAGTGCATATCTGCCAACAGCGCTGTTGTTTAGGTATTGTTTGGGAAGCCACATTGTAGAAGTACCATGGGGCAGTGAAGTGGGCAATGGGAGGGGTTAGAGTAAGGAAAGAAGAAAGGGGGAGTACTTGATGTGATTATATTTTAATTTCTAAAGAGACTGCATTATGATCAGTCTTCAGAAGACAGAGTGGCTATTGCCATAATTGGGAATAGAAGTATGAGGAGCTATCAATTTCTCATCAAAAGACAGAAATGGGAAAACGTACTCAAGGTATTATAAGAAAAAAATAACAAATAGTAATTCTGGGCTAAGATGATAATAGTTTATAAAGGCCTGGAGCACTGCCATGAACACTGAACCAGACTCTGACTCTTCCAGAGCCCAGCTAAAAACAGCTGGACGTGGCGGTGCATGACACAGTGCTGGAAGGATGTCTTGCTTAGGGTTTCTATTGCTGTAATAAAACACCATGAGAAAAGGCAGCCATGGAGAGGAAAGTGTTTTTGTTTACAATTCTACATCAGGCCATCACTGAGAGAAGTCAGGGCAGGAACCTGGAAACAGGAACTAAGGCAAAAGCCACGGAGATGTGCTGCTTACTAGCTTGTTCCCAATTGTTGGGAGCCGACTTTAGCAGAAATCGGCTAGATCAACTTTGCAGCCATCTGGAACCATATACCCTGACGAAAGAGTTGGTTTTCAATAGCCTACAACAGCTGAAGCACACTCTGATATCCCACATATTTTGTGTTGCTGTTTACTGCCCCCAGCTGCAAGGTGCACTTGGTTGCCATGCCTGCAAGGCATGCAGTTCACGTGCTGTCCACGTGCTATCTACACCATACATGCTTATAAGGCGCATGTGCTATCCACGCCTGCAAGGCATTGCGGTGCACGTGCTGTCCACGCTATAGACGCCTGTAAGGCTTACGTCATATCAACACCTGCAAGGCACGTGGTATCCACGCGCCTACAAGGCACGTGGCAAAAGCCTATAAATAGCTCAAAATTCCCTTCAATAAACGAGACTTGATCAGAATCTCTGTCTTGTCTCCATTCTTCGCATCTCTTCCCCTTTATCCTCTCTCTCTCTCTCTCTCTCTCTCTCTCTCTCTCTCTCTCTCTCGCTAGACCCTGACCCTCGGACAGGAACGGGCAGTACAGGCTGCAACACCCAATGACTATGTCAGCCTGCTTTCTTATACGTCCAGTCTGCTAGCCCAGGGTGGCACCACTCACAGTGAATGGGCACTGCCGTCAGGAAAATACACCATGGGCTTATCCACAGGTGAGTCTGGTGGGGGTGTTTTCTCAACCAAGTTTTCCAAATGACTCTAGCTTTTGCTTTTGTCAAACTGACATAAGACTAGCCAGCATGTCCGTTTGCTGTTTTGGTTTGGTTTTTTGGGTTTTTTTGTTTTGGGGGGTTTTTTTGGGGGGGGGTTGTTTGGTTTTGGTTTTGGGGTTTTGCCATATTTTAGTACATTTTTAATGTATTCTTAAAAGTTGTTTGTTGTTTTGTATTCTCATCCTTAAATTTATCTTTACTTCATTTTACTATATTTTAGGACCATGTTTACTTCATCTTCGACACGTTTCTACTTTTTATTCTGTTCATGTGTATGTGACTATATGTGGGATTGTACACCTCAGCAGTGGTACCTAAGGAAACCAGAGGAGTGTATCAGCTCTCCTGGAGCCGAAGCTGAGGAGTTTGTGAGCTGCTAGGCATGCGTCCTAACACCTAATTGCTGAACCGTCTCAGCTCTCATCTTTTTCATTTTCATAAAAACTTTTAGCTGGGCATGGTAGCTCACACCTTTAATTCCAGGAGGCAGAAGCAGACAGCTCTCTATGAGTTGGGGGCCAGTCTGGTCTATATATTGAGCTCCAGGCCAATAAGGCTACAGTAAGTGACTTTGTCTCAAAAAAATCGATTAATGTCTTCCTCTTTTCCTTCTTTTTCTAACATTGTTCTCAAACATTGTTTCAGTTCTGCTGCTCTGTACTCCATTCTCGCCCCACCCTGCTCCCTTCCCTGTGTCTCCCTCTCGTCCCACTCAGCTCATTTTCACATTAACTTCACTTTAAGTTTACAGCATTTGCCATGTTCTTATTCTTGCTCATGGTTAGTGAGTTTGTGGGTTTTAATTTATTTCAATGTGTTTTTATATCTTGTTCAATTTGGTGGGGTTTCTATCACATCAAGTTTTTTTTTATTTTCTTCTTGAGGAACAGTAAGAATTGAGTCCTCAGCAGTAGCTTTCTTAGAAGATTCCAGGTAAAACTGAAAGAGAAATCCAAACCAGTAAATACACAGTTGTCACAGATAAATATAGAAAAATGTAATAGAATGGCAAAATAACCAAAACGCTATAATTCCTCAACTACTGAGATAAAATCTATGGATAAAATACAGAGTAGTGAGGTAAGAGAAGGAAGTCAGACCTGGAGAAGAAAGACAGAGACAGACAAGAAAGTCAGCATGGTGGGTGAGAAAATCAGCATCAGGTGGAACGTCAAAACACCAATGAGAAACCCAATTTCAAAAGGAAAACTAATATTTTGAAAAAATAAATAGAAATATTGGAAATAAAAAGTGAGTGAAGCAAATACATGCACAGTGGAGAGCATCTCCAAAAGATTAGACCAAGCAGAAGAAAGATCACTGAAAACTTCAAGTTCAAGGATACACCCATACTTCAATAAAGAAAAAATAAATGAACATGGTCACAGATTCCAGAGATGTGGTCAAAAAATCAAGCCTAAGAATCCATGAAATAGAAAGAATTGAGATTTAAAATAAACTAAATTAAATAATGACACAGAATATCTAAACTATAGCAGAAAATTCCTTCACAGAAGGAAAGGAAAAGACATCCAAACATGAGAGGCATTTATAAGCTCGGGAGATATGAGCAGAAGAGCCTTTCCAAGCCACATTAGAGACACAAAGACACAAAACAACAGAACAATGTTAAAAGATGCAGGGGGGGATGCCAACTCCAGTAAGAGGCAAACATGTCTGCTAGTACTAAAGCTATAAACAGAAACTCTAAAAGTCAGGAAACCCCCAAAAGCAAATAACCATGATGATGTTGATTTTTAAATATGTTTTACTTAAAATAGAACTATATAATTTACCCCTTTCCTCCCCATTCCCCCAGCTTTAAAACTGAGATCCCCTTTTCTTTATTGTTGGTACATACATATTTGTGTGTAAATATATACATACATACATACATACATACATACCCTAATGAGTGCAGTTCTTGTTGGTGATGTATATATGGTTTTAGAGCTGACCAGTTTGTATTAGATAACTTATTAGGAAACCTACCCCTGGGAAAGTCTAACTCTCCCTCCCTCCGCAGTTATTAGTAGCCAGTAGTTCTTTCTCTAGAGGTGGAACACCATGGACTTTCCCCCTTCCTCATTAACCATAATATCAACAATGATACTGGCACTGCTCCAGTCTTGTTTTATAGCTATTTCTAGGAGAGAATCCCCCTGCGGACTTTCTGTTATTCTAGTTCTTACAATCTTTCTACTTCCCTGTACTGCAAAGCTCCCTGAACCACGTATGCTGGAGCTGAGACACTGATGACTCCGGGGGGGGGGGGGGGGCGAGCTCCCAAAGCTCACTGATCTCTATGTCACATCCAGTTTATGTATGGCTTCCTGTAATGGTCTCCATTTGCTGTAAGGACAAGCTTCTTTGGTAAGAAGCGGTAGCTACATGCATACGTCGGTGTAAAGACAAGATTTAGTACTTGAGGAATTGTGATCTAGCAAAGTGGCAGTAATAGATGAAGGCCTCTAACAGGCCCAAACATGACAAACAAGGTGCCGGTGAGACCTGCCCTTACCCCATACTCTTGCTAAATAAACCACTAGACTCCCCATTAGATTCCTTGTTTGGTCACTTCCTCATTCTGACTCATTCGTGAGGCTGACCACCAAGGTCCAGCTATCAAAATACACTGACTAACCTGTCCAGTCATAACCTACCAACTTACCCTAGCAGACTTCCCCTTTTTTTCTCTTAAAACCCACTCCTCCTGAGCCACCTGCTGCTATTTCTGCCCGATTCAGATTCAGCCGTCCTGTCTCCATCCTGCTTAATAAAAGATCTTTTTGTATTGGAGATAAGTGTTTGGGTGAGGTCAGTGCCTAACCAGGGGCCCAGAAGGGGTCTCTACATGTGAGTGCCACTTATTGTACCTTTACAGAAATCTTGTCACACTGATCATTGGTGTGCTTCATAGGTGTCACACCTCAGAGGACTATTATTTGGCAGCTTGAATAGGCAGCAGGAAGGCTAAAACGCAGGAAAGAGGCTGGAAGGTAGTTACAACTCAAATAATCTAGTCCTCTGACCTAAATGTGCTGTATCTTCATCAATAGTGGCTTACCTTCAACTTCTGAGAAGCCACCAAGGACAATAGCAATGCCCTGTATTGTTTGGAGAATCACCCGAAGTACTCTGAACCACTCAAAAAGAAGTTTTTGGTGCCTTGTATTGGGTTTTTATGAGTCTATGGTTTTTGTAGGGAGCATTGTCAACTCAAGTGATGTAACTTCCTTTAAGATATAATTTTAGGCAAATATAGGATAATATGATGCTCTGAGGCTTTATCAAACAACTTTAGTGTTAATTTTCCCTCATCCTTCGATGTCTTTGTGTTGACCCCCCTCCCTCCTGCCCAGTTGGATATCAACTGTATCCTGTTGTTCCTTCAACAGTCCCCACTCCCCTGCCACCACCCACAGTGCCTCACCCTTCCCTGTGCCTGTGATTAGTCCATGTTGCATACTCTCATCTGAAGTTTTGAAGCTAGGAACCCCAGGTGAAAAAGAATACATAACATTTATCTTTCTGGGTCTGGATTACCTCACTAATATGATCTGTTTAGGTCCATCTATTTGCCTGCAAATATCATAATTTCACTTTTCTTTACAGCCGAATAGTATTCCACTATTGAAGGACATTTCTGTTGCTCCCATTCCCTGGATCTTGTGGTTAGAGTGACAATGAACATTGCTGAATAAGTCTCTGTGGAGTAAGATGTCAAGTCCTTAGAGCATATGCCAAAGTGTAATATAGCTGGGTCATACTGCAGATTTCTTTTTAGCTTTTTGAGGATTCTCCATAGTGATTTCCATAGTGGCCACACCAATTTTCATCTCCACCAACAGTGACTGAGGGTTCATCTTTCCCCACAGCCTCACCGGAAATTCCTGTTTTATTGTGCTGATCTTAGCCATTCCAACTGGGGTAAGACAGGTGGGATTCACTCATGATCTTCTGGCTCCAATGGGCTTGGGAACATCCACTTGTCATGATCTGCCCTCCACAGCACACAGAGCTTGCCTCATAGACTCAAACCCCATTCCACAGCTACTGCTGTCCTTTGTGGTCATCTACCCTATGGCACTGGCACCTCCAAAATTCTGGGGTCACCATAGCAACTGGACTGAATCTTCACCAGTAGCCTAGACTAGACCATCTTCAGAGACTCTAATCCTGCCACATGGTGCCAAGCCTCAACTTCTTTCTATGACCCCTTAAATGATAGGGTTCTCATACTGCCAAAATCAATATCACCTGAGGAGGCGTTTACACATCACCAAGTCTAGAAGCCAGCATGATATGCAGCCTTACCTCTTCCCTACTCCCAGACCACAGATTCTGTGTCCTGACCCTGTAGAAATACTCCCCAGAGATGTTTTTTGCCTCAAAGATGCTCATCTCCTTTTATTGCAGCTGACTTCTCCACCCCATCTAACTGGAATCAATTGTCCTAATAAAGCAAGATTTCACTTCAGTAATTCTGATCTTTTGTTAATTACAGTTGGTTCTTCAGGCCTAGGCTGACCACAAATTCTTAATTCAAACTATGACATAAAGAATGTGGCAGAGTCTTTGCTTCCCTCTGAAACCTTCTGAAGCCAGGCCTCCATTTTCTGTTTTGTTTTTTTTTTTTTTTTTTTTTTCAGCATCTCTGGATTTCAAGCTCCCACGACAGCCTATTAAGCCCTGAGTACTCAACAACGTTCCTAGCCCCAAACTTCAAACTCCTTCTATGAGCATCCCCCATAAACAATATAAGCAGATGTGTCCCGCTCTCTGGTACCAATTCTTTGTTCTAGTATGGTTTGTACTGCTATGATAAAACATCATGACCAACGGAAACTTGGAGGTGGGGGCTGTAGTTGGCTTATAGCTTACAGTCTATCATGAAGGGAAGTCAAGGCAGGAACTCAAGCAGGAACTGAAGTACAGGCTGTGAAGGAACACTGCTTACTGGCTTCCTCTCTATGGCTTCCTCAGCCTGCTTTGGTATACACTTCAGGACCACCTGACTTGCGGTGGCACTGTCCACAGTGGGCTAACTAGGTCCTCCCACATCAATCATTAATCAAGAAATGTCTCCACAGACTTGCCCACAAGGAGTCTTACGGAAGTACTTTCTCCATTGAGGCTTCTCTTCCCGAATGGCTCTAGCTATGTCAAGTTGAAGATAAAACTAGCCAGGACATGGTATAATGGGGCAACAATTAGATACCACAAGCTAACAAATGAAAAGCCCAGTGTCAGGAATAGGCTATTTCTTCCAGAGTTGTTGGCCACTGAGGTTAACCTCCAGATCTTGACAGCAAGACCCTACTACTAAAGACATACTTAAATCATAGAACATGAAGAAATCAAGTGGATACTGACCTGGAAACTTTATCCCTACCACCCAGCTTTCATTATGCTGGAAGGTGCTATGCATGCTACCAGAACCACAATCATCAATCTTACCCATCTACAAGCACAGAAGCTATAAAAATGATTGGTCTGGCAAGATGTGACCATTAGCACAATGATGGCATGGATATTATGGGAGTAACTGACTACTTTCTAGTCGGATAGAAAGTCTACTGTACAAGATGAAATGTGGTATCATTATAAAACCAAGAACCTATGGCTCGGCAGATGATAGCATCTGTTTTATTCCTAATAAATTAAGTTTATCAAAAAAATTGCACAAGATCTACATAGAGGGGAGTAAGCCACATATCAAGGGCTTAGGATATGGTCTATAATGATCACAGCATCACCCAAAGTGTTCTGCAGATGCAATGCCATCACTATCAAACCCTGAGCAGGTTCTTGGAAAGGTAGGAAATTAAGCCTAAGATTCTTGTAAGAGATGAGGATTCCCAGAGACCCACAACCATATGAGCAGCTAAATACGTGCTTCCTCACTTCAAAACTTACAGTGGAGTTACATGAACCAAAGCACTGAGGCTAAACACAGAGACCAGTGGAGTAGAAATTATAGTAGAAAAATCATTACACGTACTCATAATCATCGAATTTCTTAAAAGGCTATGACGATTCATGTAGAAAGAACAATGTCTTAATGAATATCCAGGCGGAAAGTGTGGATCAGGCCCTCCCCACACTGGAAACAAAGTGACTCAAGACCCATCAAAGCCCTGGACATAGCGCTAAGGGACAGCAGAAAGCAGGTGATGAAGACACAGGGCTTTGGATTTTGCGATGTCAAGTTTTAAATGTGACACCAAAGCACAAGCACAAAGCATAAAACAGAGATTTGGATCAAGCAAACTTGAAGCTGTGTATACAAAAGGATTTCATCACAGGGGAAGCAACACACAGGATGGATTCATGGGGCATGTGTTAACAAGGGTCTGGTGTACAAATGAGCAGAACCACTCAAAACTCACAGGCCACCTATTTCTGAAATTCATAAGAGAGCTGAGCAGATATTTGTCCAAAGGTGAACAAGGATGGACAAACCTGGAATGTTGGGAGCCGACTTTAGTAGAAAGCGGCTAGATCAACTTTGCAGCCATCTGGAACCATATACCCTGATGAAAGACTTGGTTGTCAAAAGCCTATAACAGCTGAAGCACACTCTGATAAATATATTGTTTATCCCACATAGCTTGTTTTGCTGTTTAGTGACCTCAGCTGTATGGTGCACGTGGTAAAGTGTTTTCACCTGTGTTCTCCTGCTTGTGTATATAAATACCTCAGAATTCCCTTGAATAAGGGAGACTTGAGAAAAGAGAAGAGAGACTTGATAAAGGAGACTAGAGACTTGATAAAGAAGAGACTTGATCACACCCTGTCTTGTCTCCCTTCTTCGAGTCGCTTGCCCCACACTCTCTCTCTCTCTCTTGACCAGAGCACTTAGCCCCAAAAGCGTTGAGGCAAAGCGTTGAGGAAGAGTACGGCTCGGCTCGCAACACTGGAAGGCTAGAGATGGTGAGAAGGAGGCCAAAGAACCTATGAGTCCGAGGACATGGGTCCTCAGTCACTGATCCAGCTGTCCATGGTCATCACAGCACAGACCCCAGATCCCAGACCCTGACCACATCACCACATCATATCACACACTACCAATCCATAACCTGACTTTCCCCTGAAAAAATTAGTGAAACATCTTGGTCATGACCACAGCAGTGCCCAGGATCTAATGACCAATGGAAGATCAGTGAGTCGTTGCCACACAGTCTAAGACCTGCTTCTACACAGGCACTGAGTCCTAGCCAAAATAAGAACTCCCAGATGTGGATACACTACCACCACACACCAGCTCCTGGAAAATCATGTGAGCTGTGAGCAAACCAGGTCAGCCTGCAGATGGTGCCCCAGGTCAGTACAGGGAACTCTCACAGGGGTGCTCACCACCCACCAACCAGACCTTTGTGTGCCCTTTGGACAAATGCTCTACTGAAGCAACTGAGTTCAGGGCAGTCTCTGTGCAGGTACTGGGTAATGTGACCTGAGAGATACTAGTTGTCCCCAGAAAGGAACGGTGTGGAAGGATACAGGACCACTTCCATTAGCCCTGACACAGAGGACCACAGAGTAAGTGCTGGGCTGTCTATGGACCAATGACCTTGATCCCCTGTTCTGCCTTCCCTCGGACTCCATGTGGATTCTGAGCACAAACACACTTTCTGGTCATTTGGTTTCTAGGGAATCACTGCCATCTGTATCCTAGAAAGGGTAATGAGCACGACTTTCAGGGGACACATTAGAGTTTTCCATAGCTACCTCTTGGTGGCAAAGTGGATTGTTCTCAACTACAAATCTGGGGTAAGGGTTCTATTGACACTACTGTGGAACAGATATCACAGGCTCTTTTCTTCGTATCCATATACACAATATGAAGACTAAAATACTCAGCGTGGGTGTTCCTACCTGTACACACAACCTGGGTGTAGGTCAGAAGGTCACATTGCTCTAGGAAGTTCACATTGATCAGGCAATGTAAAATGTTGGTCTCTGTTCCCTGGCATGTAAGGTACTTCTGCTCCTGATTCCCATTAATTCCATGGTGGGCTCTGGACCATTGTAGAGCAGTGCCACATTCCAGCTGTCTGCACACAACACCAGCCTCCTTCTCATGCAAGTCACATCTCAGGGAAAAATTGAAAATCCCAGTGGCCTGTGCAGTCCCAGCACAAGGACTGCTACCACCAACTAGCCCCATTTGTCGCGTGGTACCACCTGGTGGCATAGAAGAGAAACCGAGTCTTAGTATCCTATTCCTAGAGCAAACAAGAGGATAGGCACTAACTATCCCACATTGAGTCCTTGTCCAAAGTGCTCCTGGAGGTGTGCCCACCCTTTGCTGGTTTTCTAAAGTAACAAATCCCATCCTTCCAGGGAGAATGGACCAGGACTCTTGCCTCCTACACCTGTAGCTAACTCCTTGACTGGAGCCTTGTGCATACTGAGAATGGGGACATTTTTTCTAGTAATCGTTATTAACAATGGAAGTAGCTAACTTTTAAAAACTTAAAGATATTATTTAAAGTTACTGGGAAAGTGTCTATAGAAGATGAAAACCCAGCTTTCTTAAGACTCCAGGTGTAATCTATATTCATACAGGCCAGACCCTTCCCTGGGCAAATGCCTTAATATGTCCATACCAAGACAGAGAAAGAAGTCTCAGGGACTAAGGAGCTCAGAGTCTCCATCTAACCTACCAGAGCAGATAATCACAGCCACACACTGGCATTTGCAGCCACTGACGGGCCCCCAGGACCCCAGAAGGCACTCTGAGAAGGTGGGTTCGTCGCCATGGCACTGGGCATCATATAGCCAAGGTTGCTTCATCTCTTCAGGTGTCAAAATGTACCGGGGCATAGTCTTCACAGAGCCACAGCCGAGCTCTCTGCAGATCACTGAGGCCTCCTGCGTGCCCAGGCCGTCTGCACACATAAGGCCCCACTTCCCACCGTATTGCAAGTGCACTTGGCCTTCACATTTGTTATCACCGCC
The DNA here is from genome assembly GCF_011762505.2 of Arvicanthis niloticus. Taxonomy (NCBI): domain Eukaryota; kingdom Metazoa; phylum Chordata; class Mammalia; order Rodentia; family Muridae; genus Arvicanthis; species Arvicanthis niloticus. The sequence continues at coordinate 106,945,029 of NC_047658.1, read as the reverse complement.
CAGGAAATTCACGAAGTTCTCAAGAGCCAGATCTTCAAGAATCAAAACAAAACAATAATAACAACAACAACAAAAATAAACATACGGATAACGTTCAGTATTTCATTTGAAATGCTTCATAATTAGACAGCTCTTCTTCAGCTGGGCTTGGTGCCACATGCCTTTAATCTCAGTATTCAGGAGACAGAGGAGTCCTATCTGCGTTCTAAGTCAGCCTGGGTCTACAGAGCAAGTTCCAGGACAACCAGGGCTACACAGAGAAACTGTGTCAAGAAAACTGAGAAGGAGGAGGAGAAGGAGGAGGAGAAGAGGAGGAGAAGGAGGAGGAGAAGGAGCAGGAGGGAGAAAGCTCATCTTCACTACTCATCCTAATCCCTCCTTTTCTTCAGATTTCTCAGTCGTAAATACTCCACATTGTTACGGAATACAAATGGTTGCTTTGATGACATCAAAGTTAGCGAAGAAAACACACATATAAAGTGAGGCAACAGACATCACCAGCACTGTGCCATACCTGAATACAGTCACCTATGTGCTATACACCTGTGTTCCTGACACCCAAGGCCTTCACATAGCAGCACACACTCACCAGGAAGGAGAGTCCAGCAGGCCAGCATCAGTAGAGGCCACAGCCTGAGAGATAACAGTGCCATAACAGGTCTCCTTTGTAAGTACAGTTCCCCAGGCTGATGGCCTCAGATCAGGTACCTGTCTCTGCCTTCAGGAAGAAAGTGAACTTCAACTCAGGGTGACAATATTCTGTAGCCAGAGCCCTTCAGCATTATAGGCTCCTCCCCCACATGAGAGCTGTCATCTCTCACCCAAAGCAAGCGCTCATCCACTGTGCCAGAGCCCAGGCAGGGCCAGCACAGTGGGGCTTCCTGCAGCTGGTTACCAAAGCAGTACCAGCTGTGTGGAGAGCAAGCAGTCTCCTCCCAGAAAGGCCTATATGGCTGTAGCTGACAAGGCCAATGTCAGAAAAGACATTAAAGGCCTTCTGCCTCAAACAGACAATCTGGCTAAAGACCAGTATTCTTCCAAGATCTTTGATGTCGATAAACAGAGTTGGCAATTTAATCCTAATGCTTTCAACATGTTTGCCCTTGGCCCAACTGGAGGAAGAGTGTATTTCTCTCTGAGGAGCCAGGCCTAACTACTGGCCACACAAGCAAGTTCACATTACCAGGGCAATAGACAAACTAAAGAATGTATAGACAAGAGGACATGATGTCATCAGGGTTCAAGTGTCTACATATTGATAAGCCTTTATGAGTAGCTGATTGTCAAATGGAAAATATGCAATGCATACTGGCCAACTTTGCTCATCGGGCTCAAGTCTGTATTACTGCAAACTGAGTTCTCAATGAATCTACACAGCACAATTTCAAGAGTTGATTTGTAAGAGGCAGAGTATGGGATAATTTTTAGTTTCTTTTATGCCTTGTCTAACTACATAAATTTTTTCTTTGTATTCTTCTCTCACACATTACATTCCCAACCACAGTTTCCCCTCCCTCCAATCCTCCCAGTCCCCCCCCCATCTTTGTCTTCCCCAGACACACTCCTCTTTCATTTCCCTTCAGAAAAAAAAAAAAAAAAAGCAGGTCAGATTCTAAATGTGTATCAGTTGTGTAAACAAAATAGTCTCAATAAATAAAAAAACATATACCCACAACAAAGTGTACAGCATCCAGAAGAAAATAAAAATTCAAATATTTTTAATGTAAAATTATTAAGAATGACAAGGTGGAGGAGGAGCTCACCAGGCCACACCCGTACCTGAGGAACTATTGGTAGTTGATCACTGCTGGAAGAGGGATTAATTTTTCTCTTTGTAGATATGGCCACTGATAGGCTGCTCATACTCCAGTTGATGGCTTTAATCTATGGACATAGCGGCAGCCCTAACTAGACTCAAGTGGTTAAAATAAAATAAAAGAAAGCATGATATTAAGATAGAGGCGCATGGACTGAAGAGATAGCTCAGCCATTAAAGGTTAGGCTCACAACCAAAAATATAAGACAGAGGGGCATTTAGGAGAGCCTGGAGGTTGTTGGAGGGGCAGAAAGTGGATATGACCAAAATATATTGTATACATATATGAAATTCTCAAAGAATAATTTGTTTTGAAAAAAGAATGAGCCTAGCCTTTAACAGCTGAGCCATCTCTCCAGCTCAAAGATTTCATGTATGTGAGTATACTGTCGGTATCTTCAGATATCCCAAAAGATGGCATTGGATGCTCATTAGAGATAGTTGTGAGGCACCATGTGGTTGCTGGGAATTGAACTCAGGACCTCTGGAAGAGCAGTCAGTGCTTTTAACCTCTGAGCCACACTTCTCTGGATGTTTTAACTTTGCATAGTGAGCTTATGAATTTAAAGAATGCTACTCTGATGAGCATTGATGCTGCAGATAATGCTGATAAAATTATCCGTGGCTTGAGATCAGTATTTCCATTTTGGTTAAGCATGAAAAATGGCATATAGAGCTTGATCATGCTAGCCCTGGTTGTCCTGGAAATACTTTTATTCCTTCCCATCTTGTGAAAGCTTGTCTTTAACAACATCAACATGTTGGCACCCAAAGTACATGACTTGAAACTGAAAAATGGACCCCTCCCCCCAGACAGAGTTATTAATTTAACAGGCTGGCAAGCCAAGGACAGGTAAGATTCTGCACAGAACCTTACCAACCTTAGACAGAAGTGCATTGCTTTTGATAATGCATATTCCACTGCAGGTAAGGAAGGCATTCTTGTCAGAATGATCTAAGACAGGCTCAGTTTTGTTTATGAAATAAAAAGGGGGAGATGTGGAGAGCTTTGGGGGCTGCTTGGCAGGAGTCTGACATTGGCCAAGGACAAAGAAATGGACTGCTTGCCGGGCAGTGGTGGCGCACGCCTTTAATCCCAGCACTTGGGAAGAGGAGGAAGAAGAGGAGGACCAAAGTGGGGGTGCTTGGGTCCTTCTTATAAGGAGTAACAAAATACTCATAAGAGCAAATACAAAATGTGGAGCAGAGACCAAAGGAGGGGCTGTCCAGAGATTGCCCCACCTAGGGAGCCAATCCATAATCAGTCACCAAATGCAGACACTGTTGTGGATGCCAGAAAGTGCTTGCTGACAGGAGCCTGATATAGCTGTTTCCTGAGAGGCTCTGCTAGAGCCTGACATATACAGAGGCGGATGCTTGCAGCCAGCCATTGAACTGATCACTGGGTCCCCAGTGGAAGAGTTAGAGAAAGGCCTGAAGGAGCTGAAGGGGTTTGTGGCCCCACGGGGAGAGAGACAATACCAACCAACTAGAGCTACCAGGTTGGCCACCCCACAGGAAGACTGACAGTGTCAACTAACCTGGACTCCTGGGAGCTCCCAGAGACTGTGCTGCCAATCAAAGAGCATGGTCCGAGCCTCCTCACCCCTCCCCCAAGAACATATATAGCAGAGGGGCGCCATGTCTGTCCTCAGTGGGAGAGGATGTGCCTAATCCTTCATAGACTTAATGCATCAGGGTGGGGGGATACAGGAGGCTGCTCTCTCAGAGGCAAAGGGAAGGAGGGATTGGAAGAGGAACTCTGTGAGGAGGGATGTGGAAGGGGGCAGCATTTGGGATGTAAATCAATCAATAAATAAATAAATAAATAAACAAATAAAGCAGCATACCCTCCTTAAAAAGACTTTAAACAAGTGAAGATTTCTTTTTGCTATTTGGATTTTATTTTTATTTATTTGTGCCTTGCTGGAGATTAAACTGAAGATCTCTTGTATGCTAGGCAAGTGCTGAGCCACCAAACTACAACCCTAACCCCCAAGTGATCTGTTGACACCTGAATCTTGGTCAACTTGACCTGACAGTATAGCACCGTTGTGACAGGGCAAGGCAGTACAAAGGTTCCTCCATCTTGTATTCTTGTCATCTTAGGTTTGGCTAGAATTTGATCTTCTTGATGATAACCCCATGGAAAATTACCCAACTCCATTCTATGGACCTGAGGTCAAGATGCCCCAGCTAAGTTATCTTGGCTTCTGTTAAATTGCCTGCTTATACAAACCTCCTCCTCCAGCTGACTGGTTATTTCAGCTTCTGTTAAACTGTTTGCTGCTGTGTAAAATCTGAGATACCGGGATGTGGTTTTGCCTTTATAATTTTTTACTCTAAACACTCAGTGCTACACTTGGGTCCCAAATACCTGAGTGTGGTCCCAGCCAGCTGAAAGACTGAATAGACTATAAGACAAAAAGAAAAAGAAAAAAAGAAAAAACGGCAACAGCATCACAAGTGTGATGCCACACTGGCCGCTCGGAGCATCCCCCGGCAGCAGCATGGGTTTGCCTGGATGCCAGCTACCATGAAGACGCAGTACAGATGCAGTACAGAGACCTAACAACAGAGATGGGCCCGTTTCCCTGAACAGGAAGAGGTTCTGGTAATATAGGGGCTACCTCATTACACCCATGACGAGAGCCCTCAAGTTTGCTGACCTCACCCTTTGTCCAAATCATACATACTTAAATCAGACCCCAGAAAATAAAAGTCTCCCCTACAGGGACTTTTGCCAGGCTACTCCACCAGACATAAATAGAATGTCTCACGTGTTGAAGAAACAACTGAAAGGCATTTTCATATGTTCCAGCTTTATTGGTGCAGGAGTTGGAGCCACTGCTATTGAGGGTGCTCAGGGGATTCAAGAGATTTCAGCGAGGACCACAAGTCAATGTGGGAAAGGAAAGAGATGGAGGCAAAGCGAGCCCACAGCCAGGAGGCCAGGGTGCAGCTAGAGAGGACACAAGGCAGTCAAGAGCCAGAACTTCTTCTCCCTGGGAAACTTCAATGGGCTTGAGGCTTTTTTTTTTTTTTTTTTTTTTAAAACTTTTTTTTTTTTTCAACTTTTTTTTGGTTTTTAGAGACAGGGTTTCTCTGTATAGCCCAGGCTGTCCTGGAACTCACTATAGACCAGGCTGGCCTCGAACTCAGAAATCCGCCTGCCTCTGCCTCCCAAGTGCTGGGATTAAAGGTGTGCACCACCACAGCCCAGCTTTTTTCAACTTTTTAAATTGATTCTTTGTGAGTTTCACATAATTAACACCAGTCCCACTCATCTCTCCATCCCCTTGTATCTACCCTCTGCCCTTGCAACCTCTCCCCTAAAAGGAAAATTTTTTAAAAAACAGACAAACAAAACAAAATGAAAAAAGCAAAGATAGAAAACATTTCATTGTGGAAGCTGTAGTGTGTCACAGTGTGTCCTACAGTGTACCCCTCATCCACACATCTTCACTTGCAAATGGTCTGGTTCAAGGCCTCTGGCTTCTGACACACCATCAAATTTGATCCTCTCCAAGACTCCTCCAGGTCATCCTGTTATTGCCCTGAGTCGTGGAGATCCTGCAGCTTTGGACCAGCAGGACTGGCAAACAGTTTACAGATGGTGTAGATTTTGTGGGCCGACTCAAATTCTGGATCTGGGCCTGAGTGGTAGCTGAGCTGGGCAGCCTGCCGGCTCTTCCACATCACCATCACCAGGGCAAGCTCTCCTCCACTGCCCTGGCTAGCCCACCCAATGCTGCTGTCAGCAAGAGGTAGAGTCATCTCTCCAGTTCTTATGTCCTTGGAGCCAGCTCACTGACACAGCTCCACTGTGCTGTCCAGGGGAGGTGCAGGGCCCACTCACTCAAGTGCCGCAGCCAGCAAGGGACAAAGCCAGTTCTCCCACTCCCATGACTTTGGAAGCAGCTCTCTTGACTGCTGCAGGTGGTGAGGGGCAAAGGGTGGGGGATGACATCACCTCTAAACTAGTGCCACATCAGGGCAGACAATTGACAGGGTCAGTTTTCTCATGCTCACACCGTCAGGGCCTGGCTTATCCACACTCCTGCCACCAGGGCCAGGTGTCTACTGTGCTGCCTGGGTGAGGTGCAGGGCTTGCTCTCCCAAGTGCTGCAGTTGGTGGGAGGTTGAGTCAACTCTCCAGAGTGCTGCAGCCAGTGAGGAATGAAGTCAGTTCTGCACAGCCCTTGGTCCCAGGCAGCTGCCCAGACCAGGGACATCTGCATGGTCTCTAGTAGTAATATGAGCCATAGACATTGACACTGACCCCTGCTCTTGGATAGCCATAGACCCAGACATTGTCCTCAGTGGCAACAAGTGGGACTTCACTATGGCCTCAGGTGGTGAGTCTGGCTACTCACAAAAGGCTATTCCTCTCCACCCCCGAGTCTCCAGTTCCATCTCTCTTTATAATGCTCAAACGGTTCCACTTCTCTTTCTCTCCCATCTGTATACTACATAAGTGCATGTTATAATGGCTCCTGCTGTGAGTGAGCCATGTGACTGGTGGGTTCTCTGGGGGATCTCTGCCCACACCACATGCTGTGATAGCAAGCAGGCGTCTTTGTGTCTACAGCCTGCCATGTGGTAGCAGGTGGGTCTTGGGGCGTCTTTCTCTGTCCCTGCCATGTGTCATGGCAGAGGGCAGGTCTTGCAACTCTGCAGCTTTTAGCTGAGCTGCACTCAGTCCATCATTGTTCTAACATCATATTGAGAGGAGCCCAGAAGAGAAGCAGGTATGACATGAACTGGGAGGACCTAACTCACTCCATTTTAGAACAGGCAGCCATGTTAGGCCTTAAAGCTTCAGTTTTCCAAGGAACCTGGCAAGGTTTCTTGGGGGAAAACAAAACAACAACAACAAAAAAAAAAAAACAGTGGGCAATTAAGATAGAGCTAGCCAGCTCAAGGCCTGAGACATTCCTAGAATTTCTCTAAGGCCTGACCCCCCCCCAAAAAAAATAGTAAAGCGAATATAGCAATCAATTAAATATGGACTAACGTAACTGCTGCTTACCTAGCCAATCACATTAAAAATGATCTCACCATCCCTAAAGTTCCCCTCACTGTGCATAAAAGGAGCCTGCAAGCTCATCTGGCCTTCGCCATTTTGTATGAATGGCTGACCCCTACATGCTGGTTGTTTCTGCTTTTGCACACTATTTGAGTCTGGGGTCTTCCACCAGTGATTCTCAGACCCTTACAAACAATCCTGTGAACTATTGGAATGTCACCTGACTCTAAACCATCCAGAATTTCCTGAGATCAAAACCAACATTTTAATATTTTTCCCACTATGTAGGTCCCCAAATCCACCAGGATTCCAGGGGCTGACTCTACCATGGCAACAGGAGAGATAAGAGAGCTCATACCAAGAGGCTCTACTTTCTACTATAACGGTACAGTAGGACACTAGAAGACTTTAGTGTTTATAAGAACCTCATGGGGGTCTATTTTTATCACATAATAGATCCTAACACACATGAGCAGTCTGCATGAAACAGGGAAGCAGATACAAGAAAACAGGTTCCCAGGGAGAGTGTGGTAATGGAGAGGATATATGGAGGTATATGTTCCCAGACGGGTTCATCTATAGAGAAGGTCAGACACAGTGGCCATTAGTAGATAGGCAATGGATGGAGGTGGACATGGTAGTGTGATCATGGTCTGTTTTGGTGAGAAAAGGGGCCTGAGATTGGACTAGACTTAGAGGATGTTGTCCTGGATAAAGGTTGCCACTGTTAGTCCTGGGGGTATAGTCACATACATTTTTGGTCTTACGACTATTAAACAACAGTTTCTTCTGAGACTGAAACATTCTGTCCTTGCAGTGAAGTTCCTTAAGCAGGAAGGTAAACAACTCAAAACAGCTTCAGGAAGTCCCCGAAACTGACCAGATTCACGAGGCCCCATCCCTGCCAGAATAAGCAATGAAAGCTGAGAGTCCCTCTCAGAGGAGTGAAGCTGATCTGCAAAGAAAACTCTCAGACCAAACCTGCCTGGAAAAAAGCAGAAACCAGGTAGCTGCCTGGAAGAGGTTTAGGTCAACTGAGGCACCTGAAAAGGACACTCTCTAATCTGTTAAGCTGCCTACAGGCTGTGCAGTGTGCGCCATGTTTCCAGCTTTGTGAGCTGTCACCCATGCTGGGGTGAGCTTTAGTGAAGCAGCTGTTATTTGAGTCATTTCTGCTTCTGTAACTCCTTACCCATAGTCACGTAAGTAGCTACAGTAAAAGTCATTGGTTCGCCAAGTTGGACTTTGGTGGCATCTGTACTTTGTTTTAGCATGAGATCCCTATCTGAGGTGAGTAGCTATGTATGTTGTGTCTCCCCAGTAACTTTTGTCACACAACAACCCTCAAGTTTCCAGAGTATGCTGAGATCAATACAGGACAGATATGAGAGCTGTAGTGTCATGTGCACTGACCTCACAGAGGGAAGAAAGACATGCCTTCAGGTGACAATAGAGTCAAGGCCATGCGTCACTGGGAGGCCAGTTCCCTCTCAAGAGAATGTGGGAATGGTGGGTATGAATCCTGTAAAGCACCAGAACAAAGAACAATAGTCAAAGGTCAGGGGGGAAAAATGGAGCCCAAACTAGAATGAGAGCCATGGCAGTATCTGGTAACAGTCTCTGGAAAGACTAACAATTGAACTGTGAGTTCAAAGTTTAATAATATTTGCTTAATAAAAGAGGGCTAGTCCTTAGTCTCCCAGGAATAGGACAGTCTTGTGACCCCTAAGGCATACAAAGACAACAGGTGTCAGGACAGGAACTGCTACAGTCTTCCTTCCCAGAATCAGCATTGAGCTGCAAAGAGTCCAACCTGTTTAGAAGAAGAAACAATCATTGTAATATTCAAGCATTTCACAGGCATCTTCCACTCTAGATTTTCCACTGAAGATCAAAGTCACAAAAGGATGGACCATGGAGATTAGGTGATGAGGTAATGACTCAGGTGACAGCTTGCTACTCACCTCATCCACCTCTTCTCCCTTACTGTCTATCCAGAGTCCCTCCTACAGCCACTATCAGCAAGGTTACAAAGGGGCATAGTGTGCAGCTCATAAAGAAGCCAAAGGAACAGCAAGGGCTACTCTGACCTTGTGCCCATTCAGTTGAGAACTCTAAGGATCAACCTTGAAAGGGTGGAGACATGGCCCAGTGTCCAGGACCAGTGTAGGAGCAGGGGTCAGAGACACTGAGAAGTAGCTGTTTGGTCCTTCAAATGCAAGCACAGCCACCATCAGGAAGCAATAAAGCAAGAGTGTGATGGATCTCTGGGCACAAAGGGACACACCTATTAAGCTCAGAAGTGCCCATTCTGCTCCTCATTCTCTGTGAGCTGATCCTCTGCCTCTTCAACATCATCATAATCCTCTTCTGGCCTAAGTTGCCCGGATACTGTGTTCTCCTCTTTCTTCGGCACAGGGACAACTTCAATGTCCTCATAGATACCATCTGACTGTAGATGACCCAACATGCCAGCACCTGTGAAGACCATCCCAGAATCTTCTAGAACAAGCATTCCTCTAGTTTCAGCCTACCCCCTTGGTACCTGGAGCCTCCTGTGTGTGTTGTAACTACTCACTGAGATCAACCCCTTACTCAAAGGTCTGGCATCCCACCACAAGACGGCACAAGAGATGGAGGGAGACATGGAGAAGTCCTGGATGTGCAGAATATCATATCTAGCCAACTCAGTAGCATAGAGAAAAATACCCCAGCATCCTCCAGACCACACCTTAGGGTTCCCCAGACTCTAACTCAGCAGAGAGACCTGCTAGAATGCAGAGCAGTGCCAAGAATGAGATATGCCTACCAGGGTCAGGATCTCATACAGCATCCCCAATTTCCTGTCACACTTCCCCCAAAAACCATACCAGCACAGGCCATACCCATTCTAGCATCTCTGATGTGGCGCCATTGGGCAATCACAACCAGGAAGGCAATGCCCAAGAGGCAGCCAAGCACCAAGCAGGCAATCTCCGACAGGTTCCAGACCTCAGCAACGGGTGGCGGGGTCAGGGAAGGAGCTGTGGGGCATAGAGACAGCTGTACTTTCGCTGTTTAGAATATTCTAACCCAAGGCTTAAATGACCTCAGCCTTGCAGATAGGGATTGGGGCACCCAGAACAGCTGGATATTCAGAATACCTGGGAGCAGGTTGCTGCTCATGGGAAATGGTCTAAAGGTTTATAGGGCAAACTACCCAAAAAGGAGGTCCCGGATGCCCCATCCCAGATTAGAGAAAGTAAAAAACCCACGTGTAGATGCCATTGGGAAATACAATAGGAATGTTCAAGGGTGAAGAGTGGGGGATGGGAGAAGGATAAAAGACACCGATGTGAGCACAGGACAGGGCTTGGGGTCCTCACTGCCTTACCCTCTACTTTGCATTGGGCAAAAACTGTCCAAGACAACACAGCATACTAAAGCCACCCAACGTAATCCCCAAATTGAAGGCCCTAAAAAGTGAGGACTGGTGACCTCTGCTGCCCCTCCATTTCCCACACAACAGGCACAGGGGAGAGAAGAAGTTTTCATCACAAAATGATGAGTCAGTCTAGATCTGATACTGGTGGTGTGACCGTAATGGCATGGGTTTCCAAAGTGGGCCAGTCAGGATGGAGCTCCACTGCCAGCCCTCTGGCTGATGGAGGCGGGGAGGCTGGATTGAGAAAGAGACACTTACTCAGTTCAGTGGTCGTGGAGACACCTGCAAGAGAAATGTGAGATGGGGAAGCCTCAGCAGAACAGATAGGCCACACCTAACAGGAAGCCTCTACCGACTACTAGCTTAGCATGGATCCCATAAGGTTATAAGGAGCTCCCAGTGGAGCCCTACATCTCAAGGCCCAGTACCTACTTATGAGTCTGAGTATAAAGGACAGCTAAAGAAATCAATGTAGCAAGCCGGTCCCTGCTCCTACCTGCTGCCAACTCACCCGCACAACGAACACCTGCATCCTCCTTGTGTGTGCAGTCTCCATGTCCCCAGAGCTCAGCCTGACAGGCCTCCAGGGTCACCTCACTGCCGAGGCACTCCACCTCATCCAGCCACACAGGCCCCACACCAGGGCCAAAGGCTGCTCCTCCCAAAGCAGCCAAGGCCTGGCCGCAGCCCAGCTGCCGGCACACAACCTGAGCATCCACCAGGTCCCAGGAGTCGTCACACACTGTGCCCCACGAGCCTGCATGCCAGAGCTCCACACGTCCGGAGCAGCCATCTGCACCCCCGAGCACACGCAGTGCATGGTTCTCTGGAAAAAAAAAAAAAAGGCAGAAGTCACTGTGTTGACCCTCTGAATGGGCAGGTGGACAGGAGGAGGCTTGTAGATGCATACCCAAGCAGCCAAGTGGAGAAGAGCAGTTAGGGGTCTGTGCAGGGTCCTGGGTGGGTATCTGTGGCAGTTCTAGAAAACAAACAGCCATTGGTGTAAAATGCCCTGTGATGCTTGAGATGAACTCAGCCTCCAGCCATGAAATTCAATGGCAGGTGCTTTTGGTGGCTTGTCAGGACATAGAAGCCTCTATTGGGGCCGACCCTTGGGCTATCAGCACCCACCTTCACAGTTAATCCAGACCTCCTCCTCCTGGGTGCAGGAGTGTGGGTTCCATGGGGCAGAAGGGCATTGCCATAGGGTGGCATTGTGTAGCTTTCGACACTTGATATTATCCACCCAGGAGATTCCCAAGCCAGCCCCAAGGGGAGGTCTGTTCTCCAGCCAGCCCTGGTCCCCACATCCCAGCTGTCTGCAGATGATATTCAAGGAGATGTCTCTGAGTGCGTTGCTGCACACAGCACCCCAGGACCCATTGTAGAACACGTCCAGCCATCCAACACAGACGCTGGTGCCACCTCGCAGCCTCAGAGCCACAGATTCTGTAGAAAAGGCACAGGGAGACCTTCCTTCAGGCTCCTTTGACAGTCTCAGAAGAAACAGGCCAACCCAAGAATGTCACAGACACATAATAATAGCATTTGACCCAGTTATGCCCTGGCATCACTTGCACATGGGTTTTTCTAGTTTCTAGCAACTATGGAAAGCAGAACAGAGGTCCCTTGGAAGTCTAAAAGTTGGGCCGTATAACTCAGCAGCCCCACTCCCGGGTTCTCGTCTAGTTTGAATATTAAATGCCACCAAAGAGATTATTAAGGGCTTTCTTTGTTCCAAGGTGGTGGCAGTATTAGGGGAGATTCTAGAGACTTGAAGTGGGTCCAGAATAAATGAAGCAGATAGCGAGGGTGGGCCCTTGTTCATGTCTGTCTGCTTTCCGGCCACTGTGAGTGTCTGCTTTCTTCTACCTAAACATTACCCAAAAACCAACCATTTACTGAAAACTCTGAAACCAAGAACCTACATTACTCTATCCACTTTTTTAAATATTCTAAGTATTTTGTCACAGTGGTAACCGGAACATAGACATGACAGATGTGTCCAGTGACAGATGAACACAGATGTTTTGTGTAGATTTGGATGTGGATAAAAATATAGATAAGCGCAGGAGAAACAGAGCCAGAAAAGAGTATTTTCAGCCTCCTAAAAACATAGCAAGGGGTTGCAGAGATGGCTCAGGAGTTAAGAACGTCACTGCTCTCATAAAGCACCAAGGTTCAGTTCCCAGGACTCACATGGTGGCTCTCAACTGCCCATAGCTCTAGTTCTGGTCTCCCAGGCCTCAGGGTATACACATGGTGCACATGCATGCATGCAGACACCCACATATATACATATAATGGAATTTTAAAAAGGAAATCCTGCGACTCATAACGTCATAGTGAGCCTGAAGGAAATGATGTTAACTGAAATAAGCTAGGCACAAATATATCACACAGTCACCCTTCCATGTGCGTTTTTTAAGTCAAGTATGTAGAAATAAAATAATGATCAGGGGGTAGAGATGCATGCCTTTCCTTCAATTTTATAGATCGGAGCACTGAAAAAACAAGTTTCTCTTGACAATATGTACCAGTAGAATGTTCTATCCTGGGCTTGGTTCCAGGTCAACATTTTAGTAAAATGTCTTTTCTGGGTTTTTTTTGATGCAGTCTGTCTTGATGCCTGTGCATGTCTTGGCAGCTGCAATTACTGGCACGCAACAGCAGACCCAGCTCAGGTTCTTTCTCTAACTAGGGAAAGTTAACATTGATCACCTAATAAATTATGGTTGTTTTTAATGAATAAACATGTGCACACACCTACTGTGTCTTTAATATCTTATGATTGTTTGCGTATTTCTTTTTCCTTCTTTCTCTTATTTATCCCTGTGCTTTTGCAGTGGGAGCTAGCAGGCTAATATTGGTGAGCAGATTCACATTTGCACAGAGACAGAGATCTCGCTATCTAAAGAGCAGGAAAGCCTGCTAAGGCAGCCAAGAATTCCTGGTGCTTCTCCTGAGAACAATAAGAAAATACTAAATTCAAGAATGATGGCCCCAGACATGATCTGATCAACATAATGGCCTCAAGGGTGTTCTGGAAAAAAAAAACTGTGTTCTCCAGAACACAGTAAGACAAAATCAAAATTAAGAATTGGAGATATCAGTTGGGTATGGAGGTACATGACTTAAATTCCAGCACTCAGAAGGCAAAGACAGGACAAGAGCATTCTAGTGAGACCAGCCTGGTCTACATAGAGTTCCAACACTGCCAGGATGAGAAAGAAAAATCCAGGCTTTAAAAAAAAAAATGGAGTTGTCTCAGCTGTTTTTATTCCCTAGCTATAGTAGACAGAGCATCTGTGAGCACTGACAAACAAGTATCTCTGTAGCAGAATACTGGCTCCTTTGCTATACACCCAAGGAATAGTATTGCTAACTACATGGTAGATATATGTTTGGCCTTTTGAGAATTCTTCACACTGATTAGCTGTCCTTCAGCTGATGTGTGGATACTAAAAGCTCATTGTCTATGCACAGTGGATTCTATCAGGGGTAAAGGAAAATGATACAGACCAGTGACTGGAACTGGAAATGCTTTGCTGAGTGAATCTCAAACTCAGAAAGGCAAAGGTCACATGTTCTTTTTTTTATGGATCACAGCTCCAAATCTTTAGATTAAAATATATAACCTGAGGTAACTGAAAGCCAGGAGAGTAGAAAGGGATTGTGAGGGCAGAAAGAACTCTTCTAGAAAAAGGACACAGGTTTGTAAAGTGTGGTAGAGGGACAGGGGAGCTTAATTAAGGAGACGGAGGGGGGTTATTATATAGGGAGAGGGAGGAAGGAGAGACACATAACACTAAGGATGTTTGAAAAGCCATAGGGAAGTATTTCATAAGTTCACTTAAAAGTGTGTGTGTGAATGCGTGTGTGTGTGTGTGTGTGTGTGTGTGTGTGTGTGTGTGTTTACACGGAGTAGGAATGCAGATAGAGTTCTCTCTCGAGCTGGAAGGGTAACCATGCATTTGATACTCAGCTGCTAGTCCAGAGACGGCACCCACCTGAGCACAACACTCCCGCATCCTCCTTGTGTCTGCAGTCATGTTGGCCCCAGCCTCCTGACTGGCACTTCCACAACGAAGACTCATTTCCCAAGCAGTGTAGCTCATCCATCCAGATGTGCCCAGTCCCTGCCCCAAAGTGAGCATTCCCAGGAGCATTGAGGGCGTGGCCACAGTCCAGCTGCCTACAGACCACTTGTGCATCCTGAAGGTCCCATGAGTCATCACACACAGTGCCCCATGAACCCTGATAGAATACCTCCACACGCCCAGCACATCGACCTGGGCCCGCAGCCAGCCTCATGCGCAGGCTCCCTGCAGAGAGACCAGGTCAGACATAACTGGATATCACGAGGGAGGCTGTGGGAGTGGAAGCTACACACTCACCGGAGCACACCACTCCTGCGTCACGCAAGGTCCCAGCAGGCACCAGCAGGGACGTAGAAACATTGCACTGCATCAGGTGAGTCTCAGAACCCAGGCAGCGCACCTGGCTCAACCCCACAGGGGCTCTCCTGAAACCAGGAGCTGGAGCATCATACGCTCGCTGTGCCTCTCCACACCCTAGCTGGCGGCACACCACACTGGCACCATGCAGGTCCCAGGCATCATCCAATACGCGGCCCCAAGAACCATCCCGGGAAATCTCTACGCGTCCATCACAGTAGCTCTGTCCATCTCTCAGCCGCAGGATGTCTTGGAGTCCTGGCAGGAACAGGCTCAAGAGGAAGAAGACAACCACACCGGACAACCCCACCCACTCTCAGCCACTGCCCACCTACGGACCTTCCTTCCCACAATCCTACTATTTCCTGCACTCACCTGAACAGATGGTGGAAGCTGTATTTCCCGGGACACAACCGTGGGCCCCCAGGGTGCTTGCTGGACAGTGAAGCAAATGGGGCTCTGTCCCCACACAATGAAATACATCTGGCCAGATGGGGGCATCCCCGTCACCAAAATGTCCTCCTGGAGGTATGGATACTGCATTGCCACAGTTGAGTTGGTGACAGAGAACCATGGCATTTGCTAGGTCCCACTTGGCAGCACAGATGGGTGCCCAGGCCCCTTGCACTTGGAGTTCCACGCGACCTTCACAGTCACTGGTGCCGTTGACCAGCCGGAACTCTGCAGAAGAGGCCATGTCAAAACTGCCCCATCCCAGAGGCCCAGTTCATAACCCTACTTCTGTGCATAATGTGATAAAGCCCTTCTCCCTGCAGATCCTCACCCACCCGTTCATCAATAGCCTGCCTCTGCCCAGCTGCAGAGGAGCCAAACAAAGCCGGCTACAAACCCCTGTGCAATCAGCACTCCTTCCATAGATTCTCTTCTACCTGAACCAATCAAGTTTAT
Organism: Arvicanthis niloticus; assembly: GCF_011762505.2. Classification (NCBI taxonomy): domain Eukaryota; kingdom Metazoa; phylum Chordata; class Mammalia; order Rodentia; family Muridae; genus Arvicanthis; species Arvicanthis niloticus. The sequence goes on along the minus strand of NC_047658.1, from coordinate 106,929,394 downwards.
CAGGAATATGGTCATTCTCCTGACCAGAAACACCTGTGTGGGCGCTGCTTACAACCATCCAACGTGGGCCATGGAGGGAGGGAGGTATGTGGAAGAGGTAAGGACTTTGCATGCAGAAGCTGCACTGGGACTCACCTGAGCAGGTAAGTACAACATCCTGGTCGTGGCCACAGTGGTGACCAGGCTCCCGAGGGCAGTGGAACAGCAGAGACTCGTTCCCCACACAGTGGAAGGCTTCTAGCCACACAGGCCCTGAGTCCTGGCCAAACTGAGCACCCCCAAGTGTGGACACAGCCACACCACACCCTAACTCCCGACACACCACGTGGGCTGTGGGTAAGTCCAGATCAGCATGGCAGACGGTACCCCAGGTCAGTCCCCGAAGAACCTCCAGGCGTCCAGCACAGGAATGCTCTCCACCCACTAGCCGGGCCTCCACGTGTCCTGTAAGGGTAGATATCCCTTCAGACAGGAGGCCAGTGCTCTTGGGTCAGTAGCCCTGAGCTGCCTGTCTTCTTATACCACAAGAGTCTTCAGGCAGGGAAATTCCTCTGCCCAAGCAGTGTTTTGGCACCAGCAGAAACTGGCAACTGGAGGTCAGGGGTCAGACTCACCTATCCTGCCACTCACACTTGTCCCAACCTCTGCCAGTCCGAGACAGTGGCACCCACATCCTCAGAGGTAGTATCAAGCCCCCCAGGCCATATGAGTACCCTTTTGTGGCTACCATGGTGGGTGGCTTGTCCACCTCTTACCTAGAACAGTCAAGCAGCTGTGACAGCCAATGCCACGCGTGTGTACTTTAGGACTAGGAGAGACTGGTGCGCAACCCTCACCAACATGATTGGCCATGAAGCAATCACAGATGAAACACCTTAGACCCATACTGTCAGGACTCCCTTCCCAATGGTCTTAGCTAGAGTCACACTGGCCTAACCCCAGCCTGTTGAAGTGATACCGTCAGACCTGGTCACACTGCCATCTACCAGCTCACAGGTGGTGCCAGAGCTTTCAATGCAGAGTTCAAAACTACGATTTTCCTTCAGCTTCTCAACCTAATCTGTTCTAAACAGCAAGCTGCGTGAAAACCATCCATGAGAGTCAAGGGCCAGTCCTGAGCTGTTTGGTACCCAGGCATCATCTGGGTGCCCCTGGCATCATAGGATGGCAGTCTTACCTGAGCAGACAACTTCTGCATCCAGCAGCAGGTTGCAGCCACTACGTAGCTTGTTGTTGAGTCTGCAGTTGCGGATGGTGGGCTCGGTGCCCTTGCAGGTCATGTACTTACTGACACCCACATCTTGACGGGGGGCCTGGAGGGCATGGCCACACTCCAGCTCACGGCAGAACACTGTGGCCTCCTCCATATACAGGCCACAGAGGCGGTCCACCCCATTCACATTCCTGATCTCGGGGAGTCCTGCACAGGGACTGTGGCCCTTCACCAGCCGGATCTCCCGGAAGGTGCCATCTAGGGAGCACAAGCCCAAGTTATAGAAGGTAAGGGTCTATCAGTCACACAGCCACGTGGAATCTGCACTTGACTGAACGATAGATCTGTCTGTGTAGCAATACGCATTTTTCCCAGTCACATACTATAGGCCAGAAGCCTGCAAGGAATGACAACTGAAACCAGCCTACTCTTCTACAAGAAGACAGCCCTGGCCCTGACTTGGCCATCTTCAGGGAACAAGGACCTGGTATCCATCAGGCTTTATTTAAGCCAGTGGCTGTGGTCACCCTCTTAAAAGTCTAAATCAAATATTAAAGTTATGTTTTTATCATCTTTAATTGCCCGTGCTTGTGTATAGGCATGATTGTGTGAGTACGAGTGCCTGTGGATATCAGAGGCATTGGCTGCCCTAGAGCTGGATTTACAGGCAGTTGTCAGCTACTCTCTGCAGACGCTGAGATCCAAATTCACACCCTGTGCAAGAACAGTACTTGCTCTTAACTGCTAAACCATATCTCCATCCCCTAATGCATTTTTGTTTTTGTTGTTGTTGTTGTTGTCTTTCTCTGTGAAGCCCTTAGCTGTCCTGGAACTCACTCTGTAGACCAGGTTGGCCTCAAAATCAGAGATCCACCTGCCTCTGACTCCCAAGTGCTGGGATTCTAAAGACATGTGCCATCACCATCCAGCTAAAGCATTTTTTAATAAGGCCTACAACATGGGTGCTAAGCCCCAAGATGACACGGGATCCTACTCCAGCCACAGGACACCTGGGGAAGTCCAAATGAACTCACAGCGATAGCTGATGGCCAGAAAGTCAACTTCCAAGGGAAAGCATTTGCCTCTCAGTCATTTAACTGGAAACTTTAGTACATGTTTACTGGGCTCCTGGACCCATCTGCAAGATCAATAACCACTCATGGCCTTCATTCTGTTGTCCTTGTTCTTTTTGCCTCTCCCTGGAAGCATAAGATCCATCGAGCAGGTTTGTTCAAGGCTGAGAACAAACCTAGAACAGCACTTGTCATCTTATCATCTAAGAATTTGTTGAAAGAGTTAGAGGAATCCAGAGAGGAGAGATGGTAACATCTGACAGAGTGTCCCCATCTGGAACCTCTGCTCCCTCATTCCCTGCCTTTCACTAGCTCCTCCAGCCCCCAGCTCCACTTACTTGCACAGAGAGCCACCACCACCCACTCATGGGGGCAAGCACGCTGACTCCATGCCCCAAGGCTACACTCCCAGAGAGAAGACTCATTGCCCCAACAGGATACATTGTGTAGCCAGGGCTGGACCATCTCTCCAGGCAGGGGTACGTATTTAGGAGCACCCACGGCAGGGCCACAGCCCAGCTGTCTACACACCACAGAGGCCTCTGCCAGTGTCCACTCCAGGTTGCATAGATGTCCCCATTCCCCTTGGTGTCGAACCAGCACCACTCCGTCACACTTGCTCTGTCTGTGTGCCAGCCTCAGATTGCCTTTGTCACTTTCAGAAGATGTGCCTGGTGAGAAGAACAGATCCAAGCATGGTTTGAGAGACAGAAGCCACAAACCGTGTTCATCCTGGCTCATTTCTAAAGCCTTGCTTTAAGTCCTCAATTGGAAAGGTGACAGGCGGGGGTCACACAGAGACCAGACCCCTGTTTCACATCTCCCAACATACTTCTGACTACCTCCAGCTCTGAATCCCAAATGTTGCAATGAGGCCCAGAAAGAAAATAAAATACCTTTGTACTGCTGGAATGACTCCTACCCAACACTGCTCCCAAATGTCACAGGCCCACTTCCACTGCAGGCCCTGTCCTCCAAGCTCCCCACAAGTCTTCCTTACTCAGCCAAGCCCACCCATATGGTCACCCACTGTATTGTGTTCCGTGTCCACTCGGCTAATCTCTGCACACCACCACTTCCATTTTTGACTCCTGCCTCCACTGTGCAGCCTTTGGATGCCTGGTTCAGCCAGCACACCACTATCTATTGATGCTTCTGTCCCAGCATTGCTTCCAGGCCTCTGCATAGCTTCACCCTTGTCATCCACCGTAACCCCTGCTAGTGCAGAACAGACACTTCCCCAGGAGTGCAGAGATATGGTCCCAGTCAGTAAAAAAGGAGACACCTCCAGAGCCACTGGTAAAGGGTCTTATATGACAGTGGGAGAAGAAAGACAGGACCTCTTACATTTCTCTCCCACCTGAAGGAAGCTTGGGCCTCCCCCTAGGTTATCCATCACTATACCCCCCCATCCCCCTTTCCCTGCTCCTCCTTGGAAGTAGGCCTTTCCTCTTGCATAAAGGCAAGTCATTAGGACCTGCAACCCCATGCACAGCTGTCTTCAAGTCCCAGCCTGTCTCACTCTCTGCAGCTGTCCCCATTACTATTGGGTGACTTCAGTTCAGCACCATGGTCACCTCCTTTCTTGGCCCCTGGACAACCAGGGAGTGAATGGGTTTTCTCAGTCAGCTTCAAGGGCCCACAATCTGCTTTCCTTCCCTGCCATGTCCTTCATGTCCTTACATATTCTCTCTCTCTCTCTCTCTCTCTCTCTCTCTCTCTCTCTCTCTCTCTCTCTCTCTCTCTCTCTATCTCTCATGCATACACACACAGCCTGAATTTACTGCTAACTCCCATGCCTTCCCTTCAGTCAGCCCCTCTGTATTCTCTACCCTAGAGTGGCAGCTCTGTAAGACTCAGTGTTGCTCAATTACCAGGCTCTCTCACTATCCTGTGGCCCCAACACAGATTAAGAGACATTGGACAAAGAAGTCTCTACGGGACTGGAAACGGTGTTGCATTCCCCATGACCAGGCTTAGGCTTAGCCCTGCATCTGGGCTCTGAACTCATGCTTAGGCTGGACCTGCACATTTGATATTAGAGAAAGACCCTCAAAGGTCAAGACCTTTGCATCTCACAGTTCTCCGGCCCTGGGAAGTCCAACCATCCTCAAGCTGAGTGGGACAGCTGGTTATAGCTAGAGAGTCTCATGCCATAGGGCCTGGACACCCAAGGCCTACTGCTTCCTCAATGTTATGTGTATAAATAAGCAAAACAAAAAAACTTACCAGTGAGAGCTGCCCCGAGAGTGAGACGAGCCACCAAACTCAGAGTCCAGAGTGGTATCCTCATAGCTGCACGGAGTCCAGAGCTTCAGCTGTAGTGATAAAGGAGATCTTGTCCCAGAGCCAACTTTAGAGATGTAAGAAAACCATTACCCCAAGTCCGATGGGTATAGCAAGAGCCTCTCCACAGCACATTAACAGCTCTATGTCTCTGTCAGTAGCAGAGCAGCCAATGACCTCGCTGGTCCCAAGCACCACCAGACATGAGCAAGGGGCTGTGGTGGTTTCCTCCCATACTGATAATCACTAAAGGAGAGTCTCACCCAGACCCTATCTCCAGACAGGTGGCCCATCTGACTCCAGCAGAGTGGAGTTAAGGCCTAGATCTGTGTGCCCCACCCAGAACCTACCATCAACACAAGCAGTGAACCCAAGAAAAGTGTTTCTTGCTGCACAGGTGGCATCCTTGGGGATTTGTAGTGTTCCGACAGAACAGAAGAGTGAGGCAGACCAGATAACTTTTTAAGAGCTCTGGAAAGAATGCTGTCGTTGGTATACAGAGTCCACAGAAAGGGCAGCACAGAACACCAAGCCTGACCCCTGAGTAGGCTCACCTACTTTGAAGATGTAATGGATCCAAGAGTCTCATAACACAAACTAAGATGTCTGAGATCTGCAGAGAACTGCCCAACCTATGAAAAACCAGGAAACTCACAACGCAGTGATAAATGTGAGGACCATCTGCAAGGACCTGAAAACAGACGCCTTGAAAAATGCTTCTGCAGTTGCCAATTCTCTCAAAACAAATGGAAACAAACAGAAAATCTCAGTGAAAAAATTATAACCATAGGACCAAGGTGAAGATGTTGTGAAATCTGAACTCTTGTTTTTATTTGGTGTGGAACATAGGGCAAAGTGTGGCAAATACCACCACTCGTTCCTATGAGGTCGGTTCTTTAAAAAGTTAAACAAAAGGTGCTCAGGAATTCTATCCTGGACATTTTAGATAAAGGAATCACAAAAATGTGTGTGATTCTTTTATCTGAAATGTCCAGAGTGGGCAAATCCATCAGCACAACAGGTAAACTGTTGAATGCCAGTGGGCCACAGGAGGGTGGGATGAAAAATGACCAGCAACGGCACAAGGTTTCCTTCTGAAGTGCTAACAGGATGCTAAAATGAGCTGCTACAGATAGTCCACACTGTGCACTTGGAAGAGCCCACACATACAATATATGAGATCTATAGCTCAGTAAAGCTATTACTTAAAACAACAAATAGATGTTATAGATGTAAAAGTAAAGTAGCCAAAAACAGAGTGGAAGAATTCAGACATAGATCAGCAGGATGGCCTCGGTGAACTTGAAAGTCATCAAAATTTGCTCAGTTTAAACAACAGAGAGAAACTGAATCTCCAGGATCTGTGGGGCAGGAGGTCCACTGCTTGTTTTGAATGTTTGTGCAGAAAGGAAAGGATAGGCTGTGGTTCTGCGGATGCACTGAAGGGCATAATGGCTGAAAACTCCCCAAATGTGCGAAAGGTGCAGGCTTAGAGATTCAATAAACAGACCCTCAATAGAATGAATCCAAAAGACACCAAGACACATTGTAATTTTTAAAACTCAGGAAACCTCACTAAAAACAGCTACCCATAAAGTGTGTTGCCTGTAAAACAATGGTTCCCAACCTTCCTGATGCTGCGACCCTTTAATACAGTCCCTCATGTTGTGGTGACTCCCAACCATAAAATCATCTCATTGCTGATTCATAACTGTAACTTTGATATTGTTATGAATCATGACATGAATGTCTGATGTTCAGGATATTTGATATATGACCCCTGTGAAAGGGTCGCTCAGCCTTCAAAGTGGTCACAACCCACACATTGAGAACCCCTGCTGTTAAGAACCACTGAATGACAGAGAATCTTATCTGACACAGAAGCCAGTAGAAATGGAACTGCCATCAGCCAACTCAAATCCTATACTTGATTTAAAAAAAAAAAGTGCCTCCTGGGTGAAGGGAAGTAAAGAGACTCAGATGAAAAGACCCAGAGCCCTGCCCTTTCTGGAGAAAGCTCCCTTAGCAGGAAAGAGAACAACGTAGAGGAGAAGGCTTCAAGTCCTGCCTGTCACATTTTATTTATGGAAAACAATGTTAAACATCCTTAGCCTTCGGAGAAACACACATTGAAACAATGCTGTGATTCCCGCTTCACCCAAGTCGGAATGGTTATCATCAAAAAGTAACCATGGGGCAAGGACCCATATGTACTGCTGGTTGGGGTATGAACTTAGTCTTTCAAAAGACTAAGAAGCAGAACTACCCTACGACCTAGCACTATCACATATGGAAATGAAACTGAGTGGCCCTGAGTCACATCACAGAGAGACTTGCACACCCGTGCTTACTGCTGTACTGTTCATCATAACCAAGATAAGGAACCAGTCTAGACAGCTATCCATGGAGGAATGTGTAAGATATATGCAAATGCAAGGGGCATTATTCCATAAAGAAGAACAAAGTTGTGTCTTCTTTAAAAGTATGGCTATAAATTGATACAAGTAAACAAAACCACCCAGGCTTGGGAAAGCAAGTATCATGTCTTCTCTCATGTGTGTCAGCTAAATTTTAAAATATACATATTTAAGGAATTAAGAATATGATTCAGTGGATGAAGTGTCTGCTGCACAAGCATAAGGATCAGAGATCAGATCTCCAAAACTGATATAAATGTTAGGTGGAACTGGAGGACTACCTGTAATCCAAGCTCTCAGAAGGCGGAGACAAAGGGTCCCTGTGCAAGCTGGCTATCTAGAGTGACTATGTCAAGGAGCTCTGGGTTCAACTGAGAAGCCCCATCTCAATGCATAAAGTGAATCTTGATCAAGAAAGATGTCTCACATTAACCTTGGGCCACCACTTGAATGCACACACATATAGGTGCACACACATATTTAAATATACATTCTCATGTTTGAATATGCATATACATACAAATATACATCTATGTCAAGATGGTAGAAAGGGACCACTTGGAAGAAGAGGGGAATCACTGAGAGGGCAAAGTCACATGACAGAGTGATGGAGGGGAAGTAAGACCAAACTAGATTATACATTTGCACTAAACTATCATAATTAAATCTATCATTTCTGTAATGATACACATTAATTACACATTAATGAAAGAAAGTTATTAAGAGAACTTTAAGAGACCAATGTTCATTACAATGAACATTTGCAAGAAAAGATGTCTGAAAAGGAGTGTACTGTATGACACACCACAACACACTGCAGCTTCCATAAAGAGATTTATTTTGTTGTTATTGTTTTCTTTTGAGGAAGAGATTGCAAGAGTGGAAGTCAGATATGAAGGAACGGAGAGATGAGTGGGATTGAGGTGCATGATGTGAAATTCACAAAGAATCAATTTTGAAGTTTAAATAAATAAATGAAAAGAAAATTTTAAGAAAAAACTACAGCAAGTTTATGCAAGAAATTTATAGCTATACTGGGGATAAAAAGTGAACACCTGAGTCCCTCGTGTCATAAACATGTAATGAAGATTTTTTTGAGCTATGATGTTGTTTGGAAAATAAAACATTTTAATATGAATTTTCAGAGTCTACACCAAGTCAAAAATTGAACAATTTAATTTGCTTGTTGAAAGCAAATTAACACCATCACTTTACATGGGCAAACAATAATTCTACTTTGAGGCGTATTTGGAAGAATTTTTTTTCTAAAACATATTGTTTCCTCAGGAATTCAAACGTCACAATTTTTTTCTATCGATTAATACAGTTGGTGCATTTTGGTTTTTTCCTTTTATTAAAAATAGAATCTTTCCTCAGACAACACATCTCGATCATAGTTTTCATCTCTCCACTCCTTCCAGTTCTTCCCTACCTCCCCTCATCCAAAATATATAAAGAACTCAAGAAACTAGATATCAAAAAAGCAAATAACCTAATTTAAATATAGTGTGCAGATCTAAACAGAGAATCGTTAATAGAGGAATCTTAAATGGTTGAGATCCCTGCTGGTGAGGATGTGGAATAAGGAACACTCCTCCGTTGCTGGTGGAACTGAAGACTTGTACAGCCACTATGGAAATCAGTATGGCAGTTCCTCAGAAAGTTGGGAATCAGCCTACCTAGAGATCCTGCTATACCACTCTTAGGCATATACTCAAAGGACGCTCCGTCTTACCACAAGGACACTTGCTCAACCATGTGCAAGGCAGCTTTATTGACAAAATGATATCATCAAGTAAAAAAATAACTTGATACCACTCACCCCTCAAAAAATTAACAAGTCAAAACTTTAGCCCTACAAAGAACACACTCCTATAAATAAAGATAAGTCACAGACACAGGGGCCCAGGTTGGTAGCTCAGGAACAGAGTTTCTCAGGCCTTGAGAGCAGACACAGCAGCAGGAACATAAAGACTATAGGAAGACCAAGGCCTCTGCCTCCAGGCTTTCTGTAGGCACTTGCTCTCATGACTCAAAGATGCCCCATTTGAGTCAGTGAACTTTTATATCCAGTTTTCCATTTTTGTAGATTATAAGTAGGTAAATCATAGTGAAGAACGACAAGAGAAAAGTATCTTTGTGTATCAAGGGGTTTCAAGTATCCAGAGAATTTAAGTATGTGATTATAAAATGCAGGAACCAGACCATGCATCAGGATTGGGTCATGAGTGGATTGTCTCTGTAAAGCAAGAGGAACACAGAGCAGGCAGAGACTCTCCAGCCAGCCTGGCATGGACCCTGGTGAAGCTGACCTAGTAGAAGCTCTGACTAATATAACTTGAGTAGTTGTTATTTTCTAAAAATATTAATATTGTGCCAAATCATTTAAAAAGCATTACTAGAGACCAATTGAATCATTTTATCATTGTAAAAATGTCTAATTCTCCAAGAATTGTAATTTCTCAAGCACACAAGGAAATGACATAAAAAAAAATTTGTGGGTGCTCAAAACTAACGGAAATGCAGCTGGTAGGAGATTTTGACATACCTGTCAGCAAGTTATACCGCAATCACAGAAAAAAATCAGTGAGGAGATCAAAACATTCCAACAACAAGGCTAGCAAAATTGCAAAGAGACGTTGTGGTCAGTACATCTGGCAGCTGCTAACACATCTGCCCTGACTGTGCAGACATCTTCCGCACATCCACCACATCAAAGTCCTGCAGACCCAGAGCCCCAAACTAATTAATCTTCACCCTAAAGTTCATGCAGAAGAAAATGTCGCTGCTGGGAGATCCAGAGAGACATGAAGAACAGAAAGATGAGAAGCATTCCTGCTTGGAAGGGTGTGGCGTCAGACATTCCTGCTTGAGAATGTGACGTCAGACAGTGCAGAACAGGGGCATACAGCCAAAGATACTGTGGGGCTCACACTATGCTTGCTTTCTTGTTTCTTTCAGAACACCCCCTGATCAGGTTGTAAAATGTCTCTGGAGTTGGTTTGGTTTTGTCGGGATGTTCTGTAGCTTCTACCTGTCTATTGGGGTCCCAGCTCCATCCCAAACTCATTCTGCATATGGTGTGAAATAGACAGTGGGCCTCTTGGTTTTCCCAAGTGGATATTAACAGTGCTGTCTTTGCTGTCCCTGGGTAGGATTTTTGCCCTTTGGCTCCATCAGCTGAGTATGTAGATGTATTTCTGGAGTCCCTTGTGTTCTATTCATCTGCTTCCCTGCCTTTATATCAGTGCCACACTACAATTCTTATTGCAGCTCTAAGTATTAAGATAAAATAGTCCACATCTTAGCTGGGTAGTGGTGGTGCACACCTTTAATCCCAGCACTCAGGAGGCAGAAGTGTGTGATGCCAGCCTGGTCTACAGAGTTCCAGGGCAGCCAGGGCTACACTGAGAAACCATGTCTTAAAAAAAAAAAAAAAAAAAAAAAAAAAAAAAAAAAAAACAACCTAGTCTGCATCTTGACATTTTGTTCTTTTTCAACATTCTTCTGTGGCCCATCTAGGTCCTTTCCATGTCCATGAAAATCACAGAAGTTCTGCATAATTAAATGCTGGATTGCTTAGGCTGTGGCTCGGTAGTACAGCATTTGTCTACCACAGGTGAGGGCCTAGGGTTAAACCCAAGTACTGAAAAAAGTAAGTATTAAATAATTACTGTATTTGTAAGTGAATATATGTACTTCATCTACATCAGTTGAATTCTGTTTGACTCCCCTATCTCTTTTCCCTTTGAATTAAGAACTGAGACAGGGCTTTCCAGGTCCCAGAATTCAGCCAGCAGGTCTCTTACTGACACACTCTCTACCTGGTCTTCCCCCAACACAAGCTGATGCCTCTAAATGAGCAGAGCTACACTCGGTAGCACTTTAAACAGTCCTGGGATGGGGAATGCAGATAGTCCTGGCAGAAGGTTAATGTTTTGAAAACTGTCAGTGCCTGTGGAACCCAGGATGTGACAATGGCCCTAAAGCATGTTCCCCTCACCCACCTTCTACTTCAGCTACAGAAACATGTGTCATGTGTCCATCAAGTAATAAGGATGTTTCATGGGTTTTAAATTTTATTTAATTTATTGAAAATAGCATGCACACACACACACACACACACACACACACACACACATCATGAAGTACACAGAGCAGGACAAACTTCAGGAATTTGTTTTCCCCTCACACCACGGGCCTCCAAGAATCCAACCCAGCAGGACGTCAGGCTGAGTGTTGTTATCAGCAGAGGTAATTTTGTTAATTATCCCAAGCTTAGCCCATTCTTGAGAGAAACAATATTTCTAATATGTTATCCTTTTACAGGTTGCCAACATTTTATTAGAAATTCTCTGTTCACAGGGGATATTGTTCTGTAAATCTATTTCCTCAACAGATTTTGATATCAGGATTGTGCTGGTCATGAAAGATCTGAGACATGTCTTTTGATACATTTCACCAGTGAAGTTCTTTGGACTTAGACTTTCCTTGGTGCAATTTTTTTTTTATTTTTGTTGTTTGACAGTTTCAAACTTTTATATAATGAATTCTAGTCATGTTCACATGCGCACTCCGCAGCCCCTCCCACTTTGTCTGGAGCACTCCTCAGCAAATCTCCCTCGTGTTTTCATGTCTCCTTTTTGTATTGTGGCCACAGAATTTAACTAGAGTTTTATGGATGGAAAGTTACTTACTGGAGCAAGGGTAAATCACCAGTGGCCACACAGAAGAAAATGACGCATACTGATGGCTTCTCTCCCCCAGGAGCCTACAGAGCACCTTCTGGCAATGTGAAGGCCACTGGGAAAGAAGCTTCCAGCTCTGCTACAGCTCAATTTATCTATAAAGATGGTACCTGTCTATGACATGTGGTATCTTCAACTACAGGACCTTATCATCAAGTTCTAGTGGACAATCAGGTGTAATGACAATAGCCTGTATTATTTTGGGGGTTCACTTGGTCTTCCTTCATGGTACTGGGATTTTCATTTAACAATCCCTGCATTATGTATCCATAGGGAGTGTCTCCATTCAAACTCTATTTTGAAGATTATAGTTTTAACAAGCTTATAAAATCATGGGTTTCCATGTGACCTTTTTACACATCATTAGTTTTTCAAGATTTATTTTTATTTGTGTGTGTGCACACACACTTGCAAATTTGTGCCATGTGGGGTGTGGGTGCTGCCCATGGAGACCAGAAGAGGGCATTTGGATTCCCTGGGGCTGAAGTAACAGGCAGTGGTGCCACCTGGAATAGGACCCAAACTCATCTTCTGCAGGAGCAACAAGACTTCTTAACCAAGCTGCCTCACATACTCCTAATACTACCTTATAGTTTCTTTTAAGATTTATTTTAATTTTAACTGTGTAGGAGGGGTGTTATCTGCTGTGTTTTATAAAAAAGAAAAGGAAGCCAAGAATATGTCTGATAGAGGCGTGGTATGGTAAGGTGGAAGGGGGTGCATCTGCAGGCCCATGCTGCAGCATCTCTTGCCGCTGAGGTACCATCCACACGACAGCATAGTATAGAATAGAGTTTATTTAGGGCATGGAGAGGAGAGTTGAGGAAGTAGAGACAGAGAAAGGCAGAGAAAGACAGAGAGGAAAAGAAAGAGAGAAAAGAGAAGGGAAGGGAAGAGAAGGGAAGGGAGGGGAGGGGAGGGGAGGGGAGGGGAGGGGAGGGGAGGGGAGGGGAGGGGAGGGGAGAGGAGAAGAGAAGAAGAGAAGAAGAGAAGAAGAGAAGAAGAGAAGAAGAAGAGAAGAAGAGAAGAAGAGAAGAAGAGAAGAGAAGAAGAGAAGAGAAGAAGAGAAGAAGAGAAGAAGAGAAGAAGAGAAGAAGAGAAGAAGAGAAGAAGAGAAGAAGAGAAGAAGAGAGAAGAGGCTGGCCATGAACATGTGGAAAGCGAGGAGGAGGGGAATGGGGAGAAAAGGGGTAGAGAGGGAAGAGGGTAAGAAAGTGAAGAGGGAGCAATCAGCCCCTTTTATACTGAGTCAGGCACACCTGGCTGTTGCCAGGTAACTGTGGGGCAGAGCCTAGAAGAAATGAGAATATCAGATCCTCTGGAACTGGTTACAGTGGTTGTGAACCTCCCAGTATGGGTGCTGGGAACCAAATTCAGACTCTCTGAAAAAGCAGCAGCAACTAATCTTCCTCCTCCTCCTCCTCCTCTTCTTCTTCTTCTTCTTCTTCTTCTTCTTCTTCTTCTTCTTCTTCTTCTTCTTCTTCCTCTTCCTCTTCCTCTTCCTCTTCCTCTTCCTCTTCCTCTTCTTCTTCTTCTCTTCCTCCTCCTCCTCCTTCTCCTCCTCCACCACCTTCCCTTCTCCCTCTTGCTCCATCCCGCTCGCTCCAGCCGTGCTTGCTCTGCCACCCCACCACCCGCTCTCTCCTGCCCTACCCCCACCCCACTCTTTTCTACCCTCTCACCCTCTCCCTGTTTAGACTCTTCTATCTCCAGTGACCTCCCTCCATGTTCATGTTCAATGTTTCCTGTGTGAGATACATGTAGAAAGTTTTTAAAATATTCCATTGACATATTTGGTGCATATAGTACTAGGCTTAATGAAGATACTTTCATATAACTAAATCTTATACTTTGGCCATATTCACCCGACTCACCTCATTTTTTCCATCCCCTCCTTACTAGTCAGCATCATTCCCCAGCCTCAAATCTTCCTCTATGTCTTATATGTATGAATAATTTGTCTATATACAATCTAGAATCCACAAGTGAAAGAAAACACTTTTGGTTCTGTGTGTTTGTTTGAGTCTGGTTTTATTTCATGTAATATGATGGTCTCTAGCTACATCCATTTTTTCTGCACAGAACTTAATTTGTTCTTTACAGCTGTATAAAGCTCCATTTTGTATATGTTTCATGTCTTTATCCCTAGGCTGATCTCATAGCTTGGGCAGTGTGAGCACTGCTGCAGAAAACTGATATACAAGTATTTCTGTGAAATGCTGGTTCGAAGACCTCTGTGTGAGTACCCAGGAGCAGTGTAGCAGGGTCACACAGATTTCCAGGAGCAGTGTAGCTGGGTCACATAGACAGGAGCAGTGTAGTAGGGTCACACAGATGCCCAGGAGCAGTGTAGCAGGGTCACATGGACAGGAGCAGTGTAGCAGGGTCATATGGACAGGAGAGGTGTGGCTGGGTCACATGGACAGGAGCAGTGTAACTGGGTCACACAAATGTTCCCCTTTTGTTTTTTTGAGGAACCTCCATAGTGGAAAGTTTTTATTACAAATTTAATTTCTTTGATAAATACAGGGATATTCAAAAAATCTATCCACAATTAGCTCAGTGCTTCTGAATGCATAAAGTTAATCTTCATGGATAAACTTATTGTGATGAAACTATTTGTAAATTTTTTATTTTACTTTTAGCCATTAGTGAAATCCACAAGACACCCCTCTTCAAACTCTCAACCCCTACTGATAATTTATAGGGTTTCTCTTTTATTTTAACTAGTCTTAATAGGATGGAATTCGTTTTATTAACATTTTATTCAGTTGACCTCCAGGCTTGTTGATAATCCATATTTTACTTACACTTATTTATTCATTATTTCTTGTTTCCTGTAGGTTAGATTTAATCCGCTCGTCTCCTTCTGTTTCTTAAGACAAAGTGTATGGCTTTTACATTTTTCTTCCATTGAAAGGACCACCCCAGAGCTCTGACTTTCCCTCTAGGCCACATTAGCTGCATCTCCAGACTGATTTCTTGAGGGAAGACAGCCTGGGAATCTCATAACCTAAAATTACACCTACCATGAGTCAAAGTATTTTTCTTCTATGTGTTTGCATAAAATAAATTAAAACATTGTGATGTGAAAGTAAAAGAAATTAAAACATTGGAGGTATAATAACAAGACTATACTAGTGTTCATAACAAAATTACTCCTAACTGCCAAAAACTGAAATATCTTCATTGTATTCTCAGTGCTGTGGGGGCTAATCAGGAATAGGTAACAATGGAAAATGGTATCAAATTTTCCCAAAACGCCGCAGGTATGTGCAACATGGATAATCAAAGCTTCAGACTGAGTGGTTTTACTCATGGTGCATGTTTTGCAGTTCCAGGAAATAAAAAGTAGGCTTTGGTACCAGGAAGCACCAGTGGTCTCCTGGGGGCAGAAGGAGGAGGTGGCAGCCCTGGGATACTTACTATCTTGATTGCAGTGGCGGTTTCATGGGTGTGCTCTTGAGTCAAAATCACTAAACTGTGTAACTGTTTGTGGTTATTAAACGTCAACCAAACCTCCTTAAAGCTCTTCTAAAGAAATAGGAGGTCCCACCCAAAGGAAACGCCAGACCCAGACCACAAAGCAGCCATATCCCTTCAGCTTCCTCTGACCAGCATCTGAGAAAAGCTGACACTAGGAACCAGTCTCTGTTAACTTGCCACATTGGAAAATCCAACACAGAAAAATCATCTTACTATCATAAGAGGTACAAAAATAAATAAAATTCAATGGCCATTTATGATCATAAATAAACACAGCCAAGTGTTTGCAAACAGAGGCGAGAGGGAATACGCACCCACATCAAACATCTTGCTTCTTGCTCTTACAGATTTGACCAACTCTGCACCAAGAACTGGAAAACTGAACAGGAAGATGAGCAAAATACGTACCAGACGGTTAGACAGTGAGCCATAACCAGATAATGTCACTGAGGTAGAAATGTCAGGAGAATGTACATAAAAACTAGATGTCACAGCAGAGTCCAGCTTACTGAAGACAAACCTACATGAGCCAGCTATGGGTCTTCACATGCATCACACATTGGATCAGAAAATTAGTTCTAGACAGGTCCACTTGTAGAAGCAGCAAAAACAAATCCAATATATGGGAACTAGCCCCATGAAATATCTGAGATACCTTTATCCAGAAAGCTGAGAGACACTAAAGGGAATGTAAATAAATGTGGGAGTACATCAAGTTGATGTGCTGGAAGCCTCCGTCTACAAAGATGTGGAATTACGGGAGCACAGAACTCCACAAACTGACCTACGATACACTTGAAATTTTGCATGTATAGGAATCTCTTCCCTGCCTAAATTGTGTAGAAGCATGTTTGAGATTTGGTGTGTTCACTGGGGTCTTCCCAGAAGTAGAGAGGGCAGGGAGCAGAGAGGGTGGGCCTCTTTTTGCCTTCCTGGGAGTTCCTCTAGCATGGGCATGAAGAAGAGAATGCTGGTGTGCTCTAGTAAGGGTCAAAGACAGAAAGAAGTCAAGTCTTAGAGCTGGGTCTTCAGCATTCTGGCTCCTCAGATAGAAGGGTACAGCTGCTTCAGTGCTGATATTAGAAGCCAAGAGAGAATGGTGGACAAGAAGAGCAAAGGGAGACTTTGGGCACTAGAGAGATCTGGGAAGGACCAGGACACCATGCAAAGATTCAGGGGGGCCTCAGGATGCCTGTGGGCACAGATAAGGTCACTGAAAACAGGAAGTTGTTCCCCACCTTATGGCTTCTTTCTGAGAAATGGGGTTGGCTAAGAGTGAGAGAGCCTGTTGGTAGAGGGGGGCAGAGGCCTAGAGGCTGGGGCAACAGTGCTGGAAGCTGTACCCCCACTCTTGGGTTCTCAGTGGGAAGGGGCGCCATTGTGGAGCAGTGGCTGAGGATTGGACAGGACTATAATCTCTGCACATTCAAGTCTCATTCCAAAGGGCTCCCACTATGCCAGCTCACCACCACCACAAGGTTACCCATCTCATCCTCACACCTGAGACCCCCACAAAAACCAAGATCGCACTGGATCTGGGATCATAGATGTGGCTGAGGAGCAAAGGAGCAACCAACATCTGTAAAATGATTTTGATGCAGGCATTATGGAGCCAAAGATGCTGGTCCCAGGCAATCCCTGAGGGTTGGACTGTATCAGCAATCAGATCCAAGACCATATGATAAGTTGTGGGTCCCCCTAGTCACAGAAAGCTGGTCCACTGTCCTCTGTAATTGAAATGGCCTCTCTTCTGCCTGTACATGCCAGGGCTGAAACCAAACCTCCTTGTCAGACCCAGACACTGCCTCCCACTCACTACCCACTGTCCTCTGGTCCCTTAGCTCATATGCAATATTGCCATGGACCTTCAAGTCAAAGCTAGCCATGGGACATACTTGGAAAGATACCTGCCATATCTGCCATGGTCAAGGGGCACAGATAGTGCACCACGGCCCCAGCAAGGGCAGAGCCATGGATGTGGTCTTCCCAGTGTCTCCTTTAAAAGCTCATCCTACCCTGTAATCCTGAAAATAGACTGCCCAGGGGTCAGGAAAGTTGGGATAAAACAAAACAGTTCTGAGCAGGCAGGTAGGAAGAACCTATACCCACGGCCCTGAGCCTGAAGAGGAGCAGGGGGCAAGGGGCTCAGGACCCCAGGTGACTTGCTCCTTAAACCCCTGGTAGGTGTTAAGGGGTCTGTTTGCTCATGTCATACCTCCTACACCTGCCCTGCCCCCTGAGGTCTTTGGCTGGGGCAAATGTCCATTGTCTCCTGGTACAGCCAGTCTGGCTGACAAGCACCGTCTCAGGGGACCACCTGAGGATAAGGTAAAAGCAACCTACCAGAAATCACCCAGGGACAGATTCAGGGAGTGGCCTCTGCTCCTTCCCCCGGCTCCAACCTTTATCAGAGCTCTAGCTAGGCAAGACCTTTTCTGTTGGTTGCTCTGCCAAGAGCCAGAAGAGCTTCACGCACACATGCCCAGTCTATCCCCTAGAAGCACTCTGGGCTGAGGCAAGATGGGGCAGCAAGGCCTGCAGCTTCCCAGCTCACAGCTGACTTCCCCATGCTGAGGTGCAGGGTGAGGTGGGACCTGAGAACATAGAATCCCAAGTCCCCCAACCCCCCACCAGGTGAAGTTACAGGATGCCGGAGGAACTCCTGTTTCATCTCTGGCCTTTGATATTTGTCTCTACTGTGAGGGGTCTCTTTTATTGAGTGGGGTCACTTATGCAGCCAAACTCTGGGTTTATATCCTCCATGTTCTGATCTTGTTGCAATAGTCACCAAGAATACAATCACCATCCAAGGGCACAACCCACCTCCCTCTCCGGGAGTGCAGCGCCTGGGCTGGTTTCAGCTGAGACTCAGGGAATCTCGGGAGCCTACAGTCAGATGTCTGGTCATCTCTACCCAAGTCCTGGTCTTCAGCTCCCTTCAAAACAATGAGCCACTGTTTCTCACACTGAGTTCCTCCTCATCTTCAAGATTAAGGTCCCAGAAGCAACACCGACTCCAGGAAATCCTGAACAAAGCCATGAAGCCCTTGGTGCCTTCTTAGTGGGCTGGCAGTCAGAACAGACTCAAACTCAGATCCACCACCTAAAAAATTTGTTAGCACACACTCAGGTGAGAGCTTGTGGGGTACAAGTACATGTGTTCATGAGTGTGTCTATGTACAACCCGGTGTATGCATGCACATGAGTGTGTCTCTGAGTCTATGTGTGCCTGCATATTGTCATGTGTATGTCTCTGCACTTGCTTATATATGCCTGGGTGTGCACCTGTATGTAAGCCTGCATGTGTCTGTGAGCAACTGTGTATGTGCCTGTATGTATCTGTCTATGTTACACCTGTATGTGTACCTGCATGTATCTGTGTGTACATCTTCATGAGCCTGTACATGTATTTGCACATGCTTCATCCTGGTTGTGTGTGTGTGTGTGTGTGTGTGTGTGTGTGTGTGTGTGTGTGTGTGTCCAGGTGTACCTTCACATGTCTGCATGAACCTGAGCTGCAGCCTAACTAAGCAGTAAGCCTGGAACTGATTTCTGGTGGCCATGCTCCTCCTGGGAAGATGTCCACATGAAGGGGCAACATGTCTGTGTTTTTGTAGTTATTGCTGTTTTGAGAGCTGTGATTATCCACAGTCTATGGGAATGAGCTGGGGGCTATTGAGGCTAGGAGGTTGGTGTTTATTCCCTGGGCTATCTGTGTGTGCCAGAGGTGGATTTGCCTGGGGGCATATCTGTCTATGTGTCAGGAATCTGCTGTCCTTGTGAGGGCCTATGCTCTGTATGTGTTCATGTGGCATGTAGAGAAACCTAAGTGCCCTGTAAGTGAACCTAAGTTTAAATAGGAGATTTGAGATTGGGTTTTAGGTTTGGAGGAACTTGTGTGCTACATGTGAACTTTCTGGGTACTGCCCATGGTATCTCCAAGTCCAGGGCAGGAAGCTCCACTGCTCCAGGCTCAGCAGCCCTGGGTCCCCAGCACCATTCGTTTTATCTCCATCTGTCTGTGTCAGGTGCTTAGGCAGTGTTCCCATCACATAAAGCAACAGCTACCCCTTCTTTCAGAGAAAGAAACAGCTGGAAGAGAGGGTATTTGTCCCATGAACACAGCTGATGGGCAAGAGAACCTACCCAGACCCTTCTGTTGCATGGTACCCTTTATACCTCTGCTGGCAATGAACTTGTCCTCTCCAACCAGCTCAAGACTGGCCTACAGAGTCATAAACCTCTGCTCCATGGAGCCATCAGGGCAGGTAACCTGTCGGGCTCCCTGTTCCTAGAGCATGCCTTCCACTCATCCTATGAATAGATGAGGCAGGGACAGTGTCTGCTATGGCTTGTCCAGGTAGCCATTGGGAGTCCTACCATAGACCTGGTTGACAGACAAGTCCAGGGATTGTGGATAGGAGATGTCCTGTTCAAAGTTATAGCCCAAGAAAAGGGTGGGGTGTGAGGTCAGCCCCTGTCCTAGGATTCTGCTGCATCTGCGGTCTCTAGAAGAACTGCACACAATGCCCCTTCTTGCTCAGGCAATGAGCAGCATACTGTGATAGGCTGGAGGCACAAAGTTCTTGAGGCAGAAGAGATGGTACCTGAGAAGCCTAGGCATGGCTGAAAGGCCACCTGCCCAGGAGCCTGCCTTGCATTCTTACTCCAAGGGCCACTTTATGGGATGGAGAAGTGACTGCCCTGAGAGTTTTTTTTTGTTGTTGTTGTTGGCTCATGTCAGCGTCCCCTCCAGCACCATCCTCTCTACTCCAGGCTCAGCCCTGAGGCTTAGCTTGGGCCCTAGTCTGGGAATACCTTCCCAGGACACCTGGGGACTACAGAGTGGGTAGTGGCTGGGTTCTGTGTTGGTCACTGGTTGTGTTTATTAACAGCAGTCTGGAGACAGAATGGAAATGGAGACAAGTCTGAAGGTTGGTCCTCAGCTACACCTGGTCAGATACATTCTCTGTGAAATAAGCCAGCATATCCAGCAAACTAGCTGGCTTTCCTTTGCAGTCGTGTGGGGATGCATCAAAGACAGCTAAGACGCTAGCCATGGAAACAAGTAGAAAGTTTTCCAGCCACTCCAAGTGAATAGGTTTATTCATGTGTTTGTATTTTAAGCCTAGTGTGTACATGTTCTTGTGTGTGAGTGCAGGCTCATACATGCTGCGGCACGTATGTAAACATCAGAGGACAGGCCCAGGTGTTAGTCTCCTTCCATCTTGTTTGAGACAAGGTTCCCTGTTCACTATTACATATACCAGACTAGCTGATCTGTGAGCTTCCAGGGATTCTCCTATCTGTGTCTCCCATCTCTCTACAGGAATGTCAGGGTTACAGGTACAAGCTACTATGTCCAGCTTTACCTGAGTCCCATGGATCCAAACTCAGATTCTTATGGTTAAGCAATAAGCACTCCACCCACTGAACAATCTCCCCAGTTCCCAATACATTTATTTTTAAATAAATCCAAAGGCCCTGACTAAATGCATTTCAGAAGGCCCACCCTAGGAAGCACCTGAGCGAGCAAAGGAGGTGATCCCAGCTCCTCTACAATGTAGGAAAAAAAATCCAACTTCTACCTTCAGTGTGACTGTCTTTCTAACAACTCCACCTTCTGCAGGGTTTCTGGGTGCCAGTCATGCAGAAAGGTGGAACTGAATCCCATGGGACAAATCTTGCTAAGCCACCATTACTCTGGCCAGACTGGCCCTTCCCACTGACCACATATCCCCTCCCATGACCTCAGGATTTCTACCTTGTTACCTTTCCTCAAGCCTGAACACTTGCTCTAAGACGACTTGATCCCCTTCTGATACTGATAGCTCTGTTCATGTATCCCTGGGCCTCAGGTGACCTCAGTCATGGCCTGTCCCTAACTTGGGGGATGTGGCCTGAGCCTCGAAAAGCCAACCTGGAGCTGGAGAGGGTCCTAGGCTGCCATCCCAAGTGTTATTTCTAGGATATGTACTTCAGGATGGACAGCATTTGTCTGATATGTACTGAGCGAGATTGCAAGCCCTAAGTAATAAGCCTGGGTGCCACACCCAGTGTGAGCCGAGCTGCAGGCTGCAGGGATAGCAAGCTGTGTTATATGAGGATGAGGTCTCTTCTGTACTCAAGAGAACTCAGTTCACAGGGCTGGTGGCCTCACCCATACCTAATTCTTCCCCCTTGGCTCCCTCAGGTGGAGTCTTGGCCACCATGTTTGCCAGGAAGAACAGCTCAGATGTGACTGAGTTCATCCTTGTAGGATTCTCAGGCTCCCTGGGACTTCACATAAGCCTTCTAGGACTGTTCCTGCTGGCTTACATGCTGACTGTCACAGAGAACTTGGTCATCATCACAGTCATTCGTGCCAGCCCCTCACTGCACAAGCCTATGTACCTCTTCCTCAGCAACCTGTCCTTCCTTGAGATATGGTACATCTCTGTCACAGTGCCCAAGATGCTGCTCAGTCTGGTCTCACCCAAGTTCCAGCACATCTCCTTCACAGGCTGCATGGCCCAACTCTACTTCTTCTTGGCACTGGCCTGCACCGAGTGTGCGCTGTTGGGTGTCATGGCCTACGACCGCTATGTGGCAGTCTGCAACCCACTTCGCTACCCAGTCATCATGAGCCCCGGTCTCTGCAGCATCCTGGCTGGTGGCTCCTGGTTGTCTGGCTTCACCATTTCCCTGGGGAAGGTCTTCTTCATTTCTCGTCTAGGCTACTGTGGCCCCAACATCATGAACCACTTCTTCTGCGATGTGTCCCCGCTTCTCAACCTCGCCTGCTCTGACATGTCGATTGCAGAGCTTGTGGACTTCCTCCTGGCGCTGCTCATCCTGCTGGGGCCGCTGCTGTTGACTGTCTTCTCGTACATGGCCATCCTCAGCACGGTGCTGAGCATGCCCTCCGCTGGTGGCAGGCAGAAGGCCTTCTCCACCTGCGCCTCGCACCTGGCCGTGGTGGTCATCTTCTACTCGGCCTCTCTCTTCATCTATGCCCGGCCCCGTGCCCTCTACTCTTTCGACTATAACAAGCTTGTGTCTGTTGTCTACACAGTGCTCACACCCCTAATCAATCCCATCATCTACTGCCTTCGGAACCAGGAGGTCAAGCAGGCGCTGCATAAGGTACTGCAGCGAGCAGCCCAGCTTCTAGGAGCCCCATCCTAGAAGAAACCATGTTCCCCCAACCGTGAATCTGCTTAGCAGTTCATCAGGCCCGAGTTGGATAGACAGATTGGCCCACCCTCCCACCAGCCCCTGAATTCTGCCTATGGCTACACAGCCAGCTGCCATGTCACGGCTCCCAGGTCTGAGGCCAGAACCCTCTCAGGAGCCCTTGCCTGGGCCCATGCAAAGGCTGTACTCATGGGAGAGTTCTTTTCAACCAACCTTAGTCAACCTATAGCTTCAGTACTTGTCACCTGAGGGGAGCAGAGAAGACCATAGCATACCGAGACGTCTGCACACACAGATCTTCTAGATCCGCATGCCATGCAGGAGCTGCAAGTGACCGGCAGCAACCTTGTCATCCCTCCTAACCCAACTCCAGTGCCTTCTGCAGGGAGGTTTGTCTTCCAACAGAAGGGGCCTTGCAGTTGCAGAGGTTAGTAAGAGAAGGGACAAACAGCTTGGGAAAAGAAGTTGAGGTGGGTAGAGCTGGCAAGACTGAGAATGCTCCTTAAGAGAGGCAGCCTCCAGCTCTGCCAGGAGCCTGTGGAGTGAAATATGAAGCCAGGACAGGAAGAGGATCTGGGTTCCATAGCTCTAGACACGGATAAAGTCTGGAATTGGGGGGATGGACTTCTCACAAAGGTTCTACTTTGGGGACCTTCAGACCAGTTCCTAGAGTCCACAGCCTAGCCGACCATAGCACACTGCCCTGAAATTGCTGAGCTGCGTGCTACTGAGCAGGTGTCTTCAGACGGCCCTTACCCCTGCCAGGGTCCAGTCATTAGTATCCTTGCCAATTATAGACCTGGCTCAAGAGGCTGACCAGGGATCCCAGCATCGTTGGAAGAGCCCTTGGGCTTCTCTTCTTAAGGGCTAGGGACAGTGAGGACTCCAGACCATGTCTGCCCTATTGCTCCAGATTTCCATCAAATGTACAAGGACTCCAGGCAATGGGTACATTTTAATTCATTGTGTTTCTACAGGGAACTCTGGGGCGGGGGGAGGAGAGGGGGGAGAACTCATGCCACCTTCACCCCAGCCCTCAACAGAGCTGTATGTGTGAGCCAGGAATTGTGTGGCATCGTGTGTGTGTGTGTGTGTGTGTGTGTGTGTGTGTGTGTGTGTGTGTGTGTGTTTGACTCTAATTCTCAGAAGTACTATCAAAGCCACAGAAACCTAGAAGGTCCGCCTGAACTAGAAACACTTGGAAGCCCTCTGTGTCACTCTTGAGACCATCGCAAAGCACACAAGACATATCAAAGCCTCAGTCGACACATAGGTACTGTGCTTTACTGTATAGAATAGGCATCATGCTGAATAGCAACCAACTCAAAGCTTGCAAGCCATAGCCCTTGTCAT
The DNA here is from genome assembly GCF_011762505.2 of Arvicanthis niloticus. Taxonomy (NCBI): domain Eukaryota; kingdom Metazoa; phylum Chordata; class Mammalia; order Rodentia; family Muridae; genus Arvicanthis; species Arvicanthis niloticus. Next base: position 106,905,642 of record NC_047658.1, on the reverse strand, counting down.
AGAGCACGGGTGTGAGCATGTGAGGACTGAGTCTTCCAATCTTCCTAGACCACCTAGGTATGTGGCCTCAATTGCCCTGGAAGTGATACATGGCCTGAGGGTCTGGGTCCTGATTGTCTACAAAGGAGATTTGAACAAGAGAAGGAGAGAGGAGCAAAGCCAGGCAAATTAAGAGCTCCAAGCAAACATTGACCCAAAGTGCTCTGCTGCTCCCAAAATGGCTGGTGAAAGACCCATCTCTGTATTTGCAATAGAGAGGCCAGAGCCCTGTCCCTACATATCCAGGCACAGGCAGCTTGCCCTACCAACTGATAAAAGATCAGGCATGCAAGGATAGGTGTCTCTAGATCAAAATTCGCAAGCACGCCCTCTCCAAATACCTATAAACTAATGCTCTAAACATGCAGAGTGGAAACCAGCTTGCTGACTCATCATTCCATTAGTAAAGTATATGAACTATCAGCCCTGTCTGTGTGCTGCCCAGCCCCACAGAGACCAGAGAATCAGGAAGCTCACAGCTTGGCTCCAACACTGAAAGCCAGGGGCTGGTGCCTGCCTTCAGCAGGATTGGCCAAGTGCCAGGAACCTGGCTGGGACATGTGTTATCGGGGATGGACAGGTGATTGTGCAGCAGTACAACTGAGTATAGAGCTGGCAGGTCCATGGAGGGGACAAGGCCAGCCACAGAGCCAAAAGGCCTAGGGCACAGGCTGACCAAAGTCTTTGGATTTCCCAGGGCTGATCTAACCTCTGACTGGATACAGCCACCAAATCACTCTGATCAGAGCAGGGGCATGGTCCAGTTTTAATTCTACAAAAACTCTGTGAGGAAAGGAGAGGAGAGGAAGGGGTGGGGGAAGGGTTTGGGAAAGGAAAGAGTAGGGAAGAGAAGGCAAGAGATAAGATAGGGAGAGAGCATGGAAGGAGGACAGAACTGGAGACCATCAGAGAGAAGACACAAAACCAGCACCATTCAGCACTGGTTAATTATTGAGAGGGAGTAAAAATTAAAATCTATAAGCCAGGCATGGTGATGCACTCTTTAATCCCAGCACCCAGGAGGCAGAGGCAGATGTATCTCTGTAAGTTTGAGGCCAGGCTAGTCTACAAAGCAATTTCCAGACCAGCTAGGGCTACACAATGAGACCCTGTCTCAACAGCAACAAAAATTAAGTTCTATGAATGGCACACCAAGGACGAGGGAAGTGACTCGGTAAGGGGTGTGGAGGCCCTGGTTGGGGAGATGGTGGTGTTCACTCATTCCCTGGTGATTCAGAGAGTCTGAAGATGTAAGGACAGGGACAGGGCAGTCCCTGTGAAGCCAGGGACTCCTGGAAACAACACATCATTCCTAACTCAGAGTCATCCTGGAGCCAGACCCTGGGGCTTCTCTGCCCCTGTCCCGTCCTATGATTCATCAGTTACAGAACCTCAATTGATGATCACCAACCTCTGCTGATCTCACACGCACTGAAACCCTCCCTGGTACTCACATCCGCTCTTCTTCAGTGATACTCCATATCCTGGGCCCCTCTGAGTGACATCTTGGGCTCCTACTGCTCACACCCCCAAACTCTTCCACCCAAACCCACTCTCGGTTGAAAGTCCTGCTCCTCACCAGCTTACTCATTCCCACAACCTAACCCATCATGTACCATTAGGCCTTGGGCTGTGCACAGGATGAGTCCCACAATTCCTATCAAGTCTAGTACATCCCAGCCCTTCCCTTCGGTTCCCTACATGGCATACACCACTCAGTCTGGGCCATCATCTGCTTCTGTTATCCCCAGATACCCACACCTGGAAATCCATCACCTGGATCCCCTTCCACCAGCTTGTTTCCAAGCAGCATGACATATGCATCCCATATGTCAGCCTGCCTTCCAGTGAGTATCAGGTCTCCCAAACTATCAGAGCCCATGAGATTCTCCAGAAGCACCCATTCTGTTCACCTGCTATCCAGGATGGATATGTCCAGCAGAAAGCAAAACCCTGTGAGGGTGTCGGTGGTAGGAGCCCACGATGGAGAAGGAGGAGAGAGATTGGTGAATGACAGGGGTGGCTGGCTATCATGGAATCTGCTGAGAGAACAGAGGAGCAGGTCTGCAGCCTGGCATATCTAATCAGTTCCTTCTGCATGTCAGAACCTGGCTAAGCCCAACCCTGACCCAAGTAAACCCAAATGCAGTGGACCAGTAGCCAGGATCCTGACCTGGCTGGCCCAAAGTTCTGAGAGCAGAGAAACAAATCTCAAGTGTTTTCCACTACAAGATCACTCCTCTATCAGATCCCTAGATATGGGTGGCAGTGCTTCCAGGAGAAGCCTAGAATATGCTTCTCTAAGAAATCTGGCGTCCCACAGGCAGAATACTAAGGATCTAGTCATGTGACTACATGTTCTATTGTGTGCCCTGATGTTCTGACTATTGATCCCCAATTGTCCTAGATCCACAAGGTCTTCTGTCATTCATCTTCCATCCTAATGATGGCCACGACATACTCTTTTGTGGTAGACATGGAGTATTTACCAAAATAAAGCCATATTCTAGGCTGTGAAATAAATGTCAAATCTAAAATAACTAGAAGTTGTCCATGGTGTATTTTCTGAGCACCACAGAATCAAAATTTTTAAAAAAAAAAATCAATGAAAGAGAAATCTGTCTAGAAATTTTCCAAATATTCAGAAACAATACACTTTTAAGCAAAGAAGAAATAAAAAAGAGAAATTCGAACATGTTTTTGAAATTATAATTTTAAAATAACATAAAAATTATGAGATATGAGGCTGACGAGAAGGCTCAGGAGACCAGAGGACCCTGGTCCACTCACACAGCAGCTCCCAACCATCATATAACTGAATTCCAAGGAATCTGACGCCCTCTTCTGGCCTCCACCAGTAATACACATACAATCAAGAGTCCATACACATAAAGTAATACACATGCAATCAAGAGTCCATACACATAAAGGACAAATTAGTAAATCTTTAAACACTTCTAATTAATAAGATGCTACAGAAGCAGTATCTAAAGGAAGATTCCTAATACCACACACCTATGTTAGGAAAGCAAAGACGGCTTCAATCAGTGTGCTTGGCCTCCACCATACAAAATATAACAAGCAAACAACAAGAAAAATAAAGTACTGACAGTTGAAGTAGAAATCAGTTACATGTGAATCAGAAATGAGAAATATATCAAGTCAGTTAGGACCAACAACAAGATCATTGATAAAGTCAGTGATATTGATGAATCTCTAGCTAGGCTGATCGGGGAAGACATGAGATCACATGAATGACTGGGGATGAGGCTGGGATAGTGACGTCAGCAGAGACCCTGTGGACATTAGAGGAACACTAAGGAAACATTACAAGTGCTTTATGCCAATAAACTGACAACTTAGATTAAGCAGGCAAACAGCTTGAAGATACAAATGTAAAATCTAAATCTCTTACATTTGTAAGCAAATAAATTTCCCCCTCAAAAAATATTTCAGGAGAGATAGCTTTGTTGGTTAATCCTACTAAGCACCCAAGGAAAAAAATAGCACACAAGCTGGCTGCTCTTCCAGAGGACCCTGGTTCAATTCCAGCACAGCATGGCAGCTCACAAGCTCCAATTCCAGGGGATCTGGCCCCCTCTTCTGGCTTCTATGGGTAATGCATGCATGTGGTGCAGACATTCCTGCAAGCAAAACCACCCACTTTGAGAGTCTTGACAGAGATGCTTCTTTGGTTGTCCTGAGGAAGTATTACTTTCACTCAAAAGCAATGCAAAATAAACAATAAGCCACATTTCTCATGACTACAGATGCAATATTTCTAGGTAATTTTTAGACTGTAAAACCCATGGGTAGAAACAAAGCATAATACACTCTGACCAAGTAAAATGTGTACTAGGCTTAAAAGGTTGGGTTAACATTAAAAAAATCAATCAGCACTTGGAAGAGACAGGCAGATCTCTGTGAGTTCAACTTCTACATAGTAAATTCCGGGCCACCCAGGACTGGCTTCCTGTGTCAAAAACAAACAAACAAAAAACAGTCATGGCTTGGGGGCTAGAGAGACAACACACTAGTTAAGAGCACTTATACTGTTCTTGCAAAGGACAGAAGTTCAGCTCCCATCACCCATAACGGGTGATTCACAGTTGACTGTAACTCCAGCTTCAGGGATTCCAGAGTGAGCATCCTCATTTGGCTTCCACGGGTATCTGTTCTCGCACATGCCCACACACAGAGACACACAGTTTAAAATAGTTTAAGTCTCAGAACTAATCAATACAATTCACCAGTGTAATAAATTTTAAAAGACAAATGCTTTGATTGCCTAATTAGGTGAATAAAAACAGAGAAAATATAACATCCATGCCTGAAAAAAATGCTCTGTGCAAAGTAAGATCACACAAGATGCTCTTCCTACAGGAAGCCTGGCTGACTCCAAACTTGAGAGGAGAGTCAGAGCACTTTCATCAAAGTCGAGAACAGTGCAGTGTTGTGCACCCCCACACATACCTCAGCATTGTGTTGACAGCTCCTGACAGTACAGGAAGGCAAGACAAGGACTTCTCGTGGCTGATGTGATGGGCCATACAGAAACTCTTAATGGAATCTAAAATAAACTGGAAGAGGTCACAGACTCTTCGGCAAGTTTGCAGAATACAAGTCAGATGCTCAAAATTCAAATATGTCTACATGCCACCAACAAGCAATCGGATATTTTTAATTATTGGGGGCAGAATCAAAATCATAAAGTAGCTAAGTATAAATCTTACAAAAGACATCCAGAAACAACAATGAAACCTATTTCACATATCAATTTGTTTATAATTCCCAATTGCTTTGCTAAATTTAATTTCACGTGATTCTTTAATTTGCTGAGAAAGACAGAGAAGAGCTGCGGGAACGGAGAATAAGCCATGTTCCTGATCAAAAGTCTCATTGTCATGATGCCACGTTAGTTTCTGGCATACTCACATCAATCAAAATCCTATCAAACGTCTCTCAGAAACTCCCTAAAGTTCTCATGGAAAGCAGAGAACATGTGCTGTTGAAAGCACCTAAAAGCAGCAACCAAGTCCAGAGACCTTTATGATCATTCTAAGACTTACTAGGAAGCTGATGACCAAGGTAGTGAGGCTGGCTAAGGGAAGACAAATGAATCTCAGCCATGCAAAGACAGCACACCGACCAAAGCAACACAGCCAATGGCTTGGGCAGCGGCTCAAAGGCACTCAGTATACAAAGGAGCTTCTTTTTCCAACAAAGTGTGCTGGAAAAATCAACAAATACCCAGATGTCCAAAAATGGGCTTTGAGGGGCTGGAGAGATGGCTTAGCAGTTAAGAGCACTGACTCCTCTTCCAGTGATCCTGAGTTCAATTCCCAGCACCCCATGGCAGCTTCCAGCCACTATATAACTTTATATCCCCTGGGCACATAGGTGGCAAGTGGGTAGCATACATTCAGGCAAAATACTCAAACAATAAAATAAGTATATTTGAGCTGGAGAGATGGCTCTGCAGTTAACAGCACTGACTGCTCTTCCAGAGGACCTGAGTTCAATTCCCAGCAACCACATGGTGGCTCACAACCATCTGTAATGGGATCAGACAGTGACAGTGTACTCAGACGTATAAAATAAATAAATCTTATTTTCTAATGAGCTTTGACATCTCACATCATCTACAGAAGTAAATTCAAAATAGATCAGAGGATTGGGAATACAGCTTTGTCGTAAAGCACCCCAAAAAGTCAGCAGGCATTAATGTCATGATAGCTCATGATTTCACGTTTTTTTTAAATCCTTTTAAATTAAAAAAAAAAAAATACAATCATAGACCTAAATGTAAAGCCTAAACTTCCGATGGAAAGTATGTATGAACAAAGATTCTACCTCCAGTTAAGCAGAGCCCAATAATAACACAGATAATCCAAGCATTTTTAAATGTACAATTTGAATGAGCATTTTGCAAAGATCATAGAGATATGAGCATATGATGGTGTGATGAACATCTCTAGTCATTAAGGAACCACGAGTTAAAACCACATGAGAAACCACTACACACCTGCTACAGTGGCTTAGATTACAGCCTGGCCACTCAGGTATGAGTGATGATCTGGAGGACCCGGGCTATCATAGGATGTCCGTAAGGACACAAACAGAACAACCACCTTGGAAAATGAGTGGGAGTTCTTACATCTTTAACACACACCTACAATACTGTACAGCCATTTTCTCATAAGAAACATGAAAACAGATAGCCTTGTAAAGATATGTGTCTTTCTATAGCAGCTTCATATAGAGTGACCAAAGAGTGAAGAAAACTCAGATGTCCACCATAAGGGGGCTGAATAAGAAAGTATAATGTGTCTGTATCCTGAGCCACTTATGGAGCCTTGAAAGAATGGATGGAGCACTCGGCCAGTGGGTGAAGCATTGAGCCGTAAAAGAATGGACCATCAATTCACACAGCAGAGATGAAATCAGGATAACTGTGCTGAAGGAAGAAGAGTGATTAAATGGAAGAACATAGTATGTAATACCACCGATACAAAATTTAGGAGGTACAAACCAGTCAGCAGAGATGGAGACAGATTGGTAACTGCCTGCAGTGGCTTGGGGGAAGGTGACAGGAAGGCTGAGGACCCATCTTTCCAGCCAGGGCACACACTAACCATCTTAGTTTTAATGATGATGTCACTGATGGGACTTACATTACATGCAGTTTGCACTGTCATTTATGCTTCTTTTTATTATTATTATTATTATTATTATTATTATTATTATTATTATTATTATTATTTAAAAGCTCAAATAACCACAGAGAAGCAGTCAGATGAAAAAGCAGAAGACGAAAACATTGTCGTGTCCATCCTGTGGCAGTAAGGGACACCTTCGAGAGAGAACCAAAGTTGAAAATAGATACTATCGACAGAGTTTCTCCAGGAAAGCTTTGTCCTGGAATGTAGAATGTTTCCCAGTGAATGAAAATATTCCAAAACAGATACAAGACAACTTCACAGATTCCTAGAAGCATTTGGTCCTCAGCAAAAAGAACAGAGTCTCATTTGGAATGCAGAGTTGCCAGGGTGCAGAAATCTGATGTTGGAAACCTCATGTCTGGAGGAGATTGCATTTGAGAGCAGAGGTGAGGTCAGCTCTTTTTCCAATGCCAGTGCTTAGCCCCATCGTGTGTTAGCTGCACCATGAGTCTTGGCACAGTGAGTCTTGGCGCATAAACAAGATATGAAAAGATCTTGGGGAAAGGAACTGCACTCAGGGCTGGAGAGAGGGCTCAGAGGTTAAGGGCACTGACTGCTCTATCAATTCAGAGGTCCTGAGTTCAATTCCCAGCAACCACAAAGTGGCTCACAACCATCTATAATGGGATCTGATGCCCTCCTCTGGTGTATCTGAAGACAGCAAGTGTACTCATGTACATAAAATAAATAAATCTTTTTTTAAAAGTTGGTATTGGAATTTTTAAAAACTGCATTCACTGTAAGTGAAAATAGATTATCGAAAATAGAATTAAAAATATCTCTATCTCCACAAACAGCATCAAAGACTAAAAGCAAGGTACAAAGCAGGAGACAACCGGTAACTGACAAAAATCTAGGGCTTAGGAAGATACAATTACCTCTGCAGATCAGCAGAGGCTGTCAGTTAGAAAATGGCAATTCACAGAAGATGATGACCAAAGGTCAACTAACTTGCAAGGTCCTGACAGTCGAGGAATTAGGAATGAAACTGAAAAGATACTGTGACCACCGGCAAAGGTTAAAAGACCAGAAATGCAAAGCTGGGTCAAATCTACAGTGACAAGGACATTCCCTCTCAGACACAAGGGTGATCTACAGGAGGTGGTTGGGTTCTGTAAATGTGGACAAGCATAGCCCTTGCCCTGAACGGCTCCCAAGCAAGAGGTCATCTAGCCTATGCAGCCTCAGATATCAAGCACAAGAGCACTCAGTCACGGCGCCTGAGCAGCCAGACCTGAAACAATCCAAGTGTCAGTTAATATACACATTGTATCAGTGTGGAGCTCGGAAACTGAGTCAAGATCACTGACACCTGAGAGATCAACCCCACAGGCTTAGCACTGAGAGAACTAAGCTACACGGCACAGTTATGCTTTGACTCACAAGAACCTGGGAGCTAGCAGCTGGGACCACAAAGGCTACAGCTGCCTAAATAGAAGTGCTATGCAATTCCAGATGTGGTCCTGAACTCTGCCCACACACATAACTCCTCTGTGAGGTAACATGGAGCTGAAATCTGGTTCTTCACACTGTATTCTGGGATGGACTTGGACATGCTATGACGTGGCATTGGTTGGCTCCTGTTAGAAGCTGTTGCTCCCGGGAGACCTTGAGGACACAAAAGTGTCCAGGTGAAAGGCCCTGGGAGAAGCTCAGCTGTCTCCACCCCAGCCTATGCCCAGAGGCCATGTTAGAGAGGAAGCCAGGAGAGAGTAACCTCAGAAACACCCTACAGAATCCAAAGAAATAATCAGATGTTCTTGCTGTGCGTCTATACACTTGCATGGGGTTTGCCATGCAGCAGGAGTGAATACAGATGTGTAAAACATAAAACCAGGCATAGATTACTGTAGACACCAGATGGATGGATAAATATGAAAGAGGAGAATGGTGATGACTGCACTGTTTCCTTTCTCATTTACTTTTCTGTTTATTACATTTATTTATTTGGGGGCTGGAACTTGTCTTTGGCTACATTATAGGTTCTCTTTTCCTCCACCATTCTCCACCCTCTTAACCCCCTAACACTAGATAGGAGAGAGAACAGGATAGAGGGGAAAGGGATGACATTATCATTAGACTACGTCCTGTCAATTAGGGGCTTCGAGTTCAGTTTGATCTTTGCCATCAGTATACCTAATTCCTTCTTCATGTTGTTTCTTCTTTGTGCCTGACTACTGAACCAACCAACAACAAACAAACAACCCACCCCCTCTCTTGGGGCCCTGGTGTGTATATACCCTCTGAAAAGTCCCCAGATTCCAAACGTCACACCATCACAGAAACTGTCTGTAGCTGGGAAAATCACTCCCCTGCTAGAGCACTAGGCAAATCATAGTCAGCTGCTGTGGACAATCTGAAGCAGCCTCATGTCCCCACACCTGGGATTAATATTCCCATAATCTTTTTGTGTTTTATAAAGAAACTAAAATTCTCACTACGAGGAGTGGGGAAGACACCTGTGTCACAGTGTGCACACTAAAGTTGGAAGACAACCTGCACAGACAGGTTCTCCCCTTCTACCATGGTGTTCCAGGAATCAAGCTCAGGCCCTCAGCCTTGGTGGCATGCCCCTTTAACTGCCGAGCCATCTCAGGGACCCTCTTCATGATGCTTGTCATTGCATCTCTCTGTGCTCCTACCAAGATGCTTCCTTCTGTCCATCGCCCTCTTCCCTGATTCAGTTATGCTATCAAACCTATCCATTTCGCTCTGTATCTCAACTTCTGTGGTTTTCAGTTCTATCATTTCCAAAAGTGTGAAGTCTTTTTTTTTTTTTAATTTTTGGGTTTGTTTCCAATGCTCTGCCAAGTTTTTCGATTCCCCGTTCAAACCTCCACATGTGTTCTACACATATGCAGCAAATTCCCTCCATAGCTGCCTGCAGCCTCTTCTTCCTGATCTACAGAGTAACAGTGACCCCTGTGGCCTTAGAGTGAGTGTCATGTACATGATAGTTACTATGGAGTGCTGAGCAGTCATGGTGTTTCCATCATCAGGTAAGACAGTCTGCCTGGGCTGTTGTCATTCAGTTCTGACAACTTAATCTTGGTTGCACATTGCTCAGACATCACTTACTATGTCTGGCTTCCACTTTCCACATGTAAAGCAAGGATGAGAAATCACGGGGATGTAATAGGCAAATGCCACAGATCAAGTCACCAACAATCCCACTGTCCAAGTATGTTCTGTGTGAAATCAGTCTGCAGAAGAGTCGCGATCCTGACACGCAACTTGTCTTTTTCTGTTATTTGAAAGCATGCTAGGTCTTGAGAGAACATGTATTTCTTACAAGAAAATGAGTGTTCCAGGAGTGAGGTGGCCAATACAGGGTGTTTGACTCTGCCAGTCTACAATGGGGCTAATATCCTGCCACATAAGGGGCCTTTTAGCTGTGAGGCTGACACCACTTAAAATGCGTAGCTGAAGACTGGCCATTTCTGAGAAGCCGCAGCAGTTATGGGCAATTGGTTCCAGCTCTTCAGTCCTTGAAGTGGCACTGGAGGTGTCACAGTTTGGCCTCCTCTTCCAAGTGTTCTTGTCAGCCTCTGGCTATGATCCATCACATAACCCAAGACCTGCTTTCTTGGGCTCTCTAAACTGTGAGTCCTCTTCCACCGGATTCTGTCCCTACAGCATGTTCCTGGCCAACAGGAAGTCCACACATGTGCCTCAAAGAGATGCTCAGAGCTGCAAATGTTTCTATTTGCCACTTGCAAAGTTGTTCTCTTGCTATTTGCTTAGACCCAACCTCACCAGAAGAGGCCACCAGGCTGGCTAGATCCAGGGACACAAATAACCTGAAAAGCAGGAATGAGAAAGACTACAGTGGGTAGCAGCCAACTCTGTTCTGTAGGCGCCCAGTGAGACCAGAGCTACCAGGATGTGGTCAAGTGGCCCTGTGGTGGCCTATGGCCTGTGATGGAAACAGGAGGATTTCATCTTACATGGCTGCAATGGCATCTTTACACCATGCCAGTTCTTATTAATATATTCTCAGCATGTGATAAGATTCACTCTGTGGGGTGTATGGTGTGGTGAACGCTGACCACTGTATAAAATAGTGTTATCGCTGTAGTCAGATCAGGAGTGCCCTTGATCCTACAGCTTCCTCTAGCTGGGCACCCAGTGTCCTCTACCCACAAGCTCTGTCTTGCTCCCCGTGTATGTGGGACATTTCCATGCTGCATTTCCATGCTGCATTTCCAAAGTCAACCACTAGGGGGAGAGATAGTTTGCACCCAGCTAACTTAAGGACTGGAAGACTTATCTACCCATCATATATCTACCCATCACAAATCGGAGTATATCAGCTGATATCTACACAACACGGGTAAGTAGGGGCTTCTCTTGTTGCCTGTGCGGGACTATGGTACTTGTCTGACCCAGTACTCTGGCACCTATGACCCAAGACCCCTTAATCTCAAAAGCCTCAGCCCAGAGCTGGACTCATCAGCCTGCTCCCCACAAAGACTCACATACACAGCAACATTTTTAAAAAGTTAACGTAGGTGTGAATCATAGCAACGGGGATCACAACAGCTGATGAGTGAGCACAGATTAAAGGGTGCTTGTGCCAGAAAGGATGTTTTTATATAAAAGACCGTGTATGGAGCAGCTCAGCAATAACTCAGGTGCACAGTATCCCCACAGCAAGCTCGCACAGAATAGCACTCTGGACAACTGTTTACATTATCAGCTGTAGCTGAAGGTACACATCCCAATGGCTCTCAGACACAGCTAACATGTACATCATATAATAATGATCAATGTATTATTTATAGTAGCCAAATAATGGAAGCAATGCAACTGCTCCTAGTCCAGTGGATTAATTAGTGTGGGCTGCCTATGCAACAGATACACTGAGCAATGAGTGGCGGTGAGCCATTCCTCAGGACACCATGGAGAACCTACAGACCATGCAGAGGGAGGTGGGGAGAGTAGAGCTGACCGCTTGGCACGCCAGTTCTCAATGGGGCGCTGTGCACGTGCTCGGTTTATGAAAAGTTATCAAACCCTACCTTTACAAGACGGGCAATTTTCTGAGTGTATGGTGCACTTCATAAAAAGTTTTTACATCTAGAAAAGGAATGTGATTCCTTTACAATATAGGCCATGAAAGAAGGCAGAGATGCCTGAAAACACCCAGCATCCCAAAGAGTAGCTCTTTCTATGGCCTGGCTGTGTCCAAAAAAGGCTAGCTTCCAGGCACATTAGGGAATGTTTTATTTGGTGACAGACAGAAGGCTCCAGGTATGCGACAGGCAGAGGCAAATCCCATGACAACCAGGACACATAGTAGATACTAAGCCAGGACACCCCCGGCCCACCATCTTCCAACTGCCCCTCCCCTGGGCAGTATCTTGAGAGAAGAAACCTCCACATAGATGAATTCATCTCTAGCTGCCTTCTACCCTTCGGCAGGGCCTTTTGCCTAATACATAATTGCTTGTTTAAAATTAATTAACTGCTCTGAAATAATTAATTCCTCAATGAATTTGAACCATTATTAATTGGAATTGTTTTCACCATCCCTGATGATACCCTGGACTCTTTTTGCCTAATGAGCCCAAACCATCAATTTCCTAATGGACCCAGAGTCGGGCAAGGTGGCCCCAAGGCTGCTCAGCCTCTCACAGCCCCTCCTACCTTCTTTTTAATGGAGCCCCAGGGAAAGCCACAGGTAATCCCCTGGCTCTCAGAACTTCTCACAGAACTTGGCTGGGATCTTTGCACACTGCAAATCTGATTGGGTACCAAGAGGTTTGTACACTTATTCCCCAGTTGCCTAAAGACCATGAACTTTTTATCAGAAACAAAGCTCAAAGTAAAAATAATAATAATAATAATTAAAATCAGCATGCCTCACACAGTGCTGCCAGTCCCTTGGGTAGAGCCTGTTAAGAAAGAGGCAAGAATACAGGCTCCCCTGCGTGCTGTGTGGGTGAATGAAAGCAGGTACACGGGAACAGAGCCACCCTCACCGGCTCCCTAGAGGTGAACTGCTGCCACCTGCTGCCTACACAGGCCTATTAGCTGCAACAGCAAGAACAGAGGCTCCATGGCAGAAAAGCCAGGTAGATTTAGGTGTGGCTGGAGCCCTCCAGTAGCCACGGACAGGTGTCTCTAAGCAATACACCCCCCAGCAGAAGACCCTCAACAAACACTTATAGTAGATGAGCCCTCAGTCAGTGGCCCCTTTATGCCTTCTCAGACAGCCTCATGAGGAAAAAATATCCCCTCAATAAATGCCTACTCAGAAAGTGTTCCTAGCCAATGCCTCCTCAAAGAGTCACCCTGAACAAGTGTCACCTCAGTGTGTGTGTGATCAGCTAATGGCTTTTGATAGGGAACCCTCAACACGCATCCCCTGGGCGGGGCTGGCCCTTAGCAGGTGGTCCTTCAGTGGGTACATCTTCTGGTGTGCCTTTTGTCCCATAAGCCACTTGGGAAGTAAACTGCAACCTATCACTGGCCTTGCGGGATAAGGAGCGATTTCTCTGGGTAGCAGAGAAATTGGTGAAGGACTAAAGTATACAAAAGAGGCCAGGAAGCAGAAGCGGCCAGCAGATGGCCAAGTGTATCTCACTGCCCAGGCATCTCACCTGGGGCTTCAGCAGCTCACATTTCCAGCTGCATAGGGAAAGTCTTGAAATGGCCTGCAGGCTCCTGGAGTCTACAGGGGTCCTTGCCATCTGCAACGTGTAAAGCACCCAGCTGGGGCCCCCAGCATCTGTCCATGCTCTAACTGATATACCACACATCCCAGATGCTCAAGGCCATGAAGACTCTTGAGCGTGGACTGTGCTTTGATCCGGATTTAGAAGGTTCCATTATGAAGAACAATCTGAGTGCTGCAGAAATTTGAAGATAGGTGTTCCTTTAGGTAAGGAACCACAGCTGTTTCGGGAGTAATAATAATATTGTTGTCTTTTCAAAACATGCCCTTGATTCAAGGCTCCCTGTGGAGACAAGCTTTATCACTTATCAATGTTGCTTAAGACCGTGGGGTGGAGTGTTTACATCTATTTTTCACACTTCACTATGATGGCATTCTCTCTACCATGACTGATGACATCCAGAAGAGTAAGCTCAGCACAGTCCATGTCAGTAAGATCCTGCCCCTGGCATCCAGGAGTCAGCAGGTCTTATGCCTTTCTCTGTCACCTTGGCTTATTTTCCAAGTAACATCTGACCCTGATTCTTTCCTTCAACCCCACCCTTCAAATCTCTGCCAAAGTATGTGTCCTGGCTAAATGTGATGGTACAGACCAGAAATCCTGGCTACCCCACAGACCAAGACATAAATGTTGTAAATTTAATGCCTGTTTTGTTTACAAAGAAAGTTCAAAGACAAAATGCGCAAGTTAGCAAAAAAAAAAAAAAAAAAATCCCTGCCTCAAAGTAATAATTCAAATAAAATTTATAAGATTGGAAATATTGGTAAGTGGTTAGGAATGCTTGCTGCTCTTTCAAAGGGATGAAATTTAGTTCCCAGCACCCACAGTAGGCAGCTCACAACTGTAAGATCCAGACCCAACCTTCTTCTGGCCTCCTCTGGCACCCACACATACATGGACATTCACACACACATACAACAGAGCAGGGAGAATACCCACAGACGCATAAATAAAAAGATAAAACAAAATTTTAAATAAACAAATGAACTTAAGAATCTGGGAACCATGAGATATCTTAAGACAGAAAGATCTTCAAGGACCTTAAGTAATGGTACATGAAAGCATTGACGATTTGCAGAGAGAAGATGGGACCAGCAAGAGAACAGCAGAAGGGACCGGGAGGGACCTCCTATGAAAATCAGAACAAAGTAGAACACCACGTGTGTATAAAAAACACCGTAAAGAAATCCATTACTTTGTGAAATGACCTAACTTTAATTTAGGGGATGAATATGTACCTTAGTGGTGCCTGTGGAAGGTCATGGGCTCAGCCACAGTTCAAAGGTTCAACCTGCAGGTCAACTCTGAAATCCTCCACAGCCATTTGTCAGGCCATTGTCAAGAGAACTAACTCAGCTCACCATTTGGTGAGACCCTTCGGAAGCTGAAGCCATGGGGATCTAGTCAGAGAGAGCACTAGGCCAGGAGTCTGAATTGTTACAATACTGGAAAACAGTAACCAAGAAAAAAGAAACTGAGAGAAAAGACATGGGAAGGAAGTCCATCCTCATCTTAGGTAACCTGTGGTTACAATGTTGAACTGTTGCCTTGGCTCTGCCCTTGAACTCACTGTGGAACTTTAAGGAACAGAAGGCAGAAGTTAACATCTACATGAGGACTCTTCTGCTTTCAGGAAGTCAGGAAATATCTGGGATCCAATATGTTTACCCTGAGCGTTGAAGGTGTGCCCAGCAGGCCACAGAAGGTGAGACATATCCAGACCCTACACAGTGGCTTCCTACTTCCTCCTTTGAAGATGCGATTAACACTATTCTGCTCCAGATATAGCTATATGTAGATTTTGGTTAGCATGTGATTTTTGCATACTACATGTCCACAGCCAGGCAGATCACCCTGACAGACCTGAGCAGGAGCCACAGAACTAAGCAACCCAAAGCACCTCATCCCAGGAAAGAAGAGTGTTCAAAGGCAAGGTGGTCTCTAAGCTAATGGAACATTCCTATATATAGAAATTTCAAAAACACATGAACAAAGATGAAAATTTTAACATTTAATATAAATTCTGATCGGCTTCATTGTATCATTTTGTTTTGAGACAAGGTCTCCATATGTAGCCCAGGCTGGCCTGGAACTCATGACAATTCTCTTGTCTCAGCCCATCCAAGGGCTAGAATTACAAACATACGTCTCACTTTATGAATTCTTATCTTAAATATGAGTGTGTTCTGTATCTCAGTGGAAGCAAAGGCACATTCTCAAACTGACTCATGAGCTTTCATTCCACATATCCATGACAACACAGAGACAGGACTCCAGAGTCAGAATCCCTGAACTGGAGCAATAGTCACCTACCCCTTAACTTGCCCCTAACACACACAGGGTTATTGAAGTATTTATGGACTGAGTAATTGACTGAATGCCTCCATAAACATTAATTAGAGCAAGGACAGAGCCCCAGATCATAAACAAAATTGGATTAAAGCACACAGTTTCCTTAGGTCTCAAAATTAGTGCTTGCTCAAGCTAATTGTACATAGACTTTAGGAGAGAAGGTAGCCTACAGACAGTACCCTTGTGGACTAAGAACTGCCAAGAAATATGTGAGATCAATATGAAGACTATGACACACTTGAAGAAAATGATGCTAGAGTAACAGATGTAGGTGAACAGCATCCGGAGTCTATGGGTACTGCAGGAAGAACCCTGGGGGGAAACCAAGGTAGTCCTAGAGACTCAAAGATTTAACCCTCAATGAGTGGGTGGGTGGGTGGGAGGGTGGTTGAATGAAGAACATGATAGATACATAATAGATGACAGATAGATAGATAGATAGGTAGATAGATAGATAGATAGATAGATGTGTGGAACAGTGGGTAGGTGGATGCATAATGGATAAGAAGGCTGGTGGATGGATGGGTGTGTAAATTGTTAAGTGGGTGAGTTTATAGATTGTTGGGTTGGTAGAAAGATGGATTGGGGGATGAATAGATGAATGATAAATGGATAGACAAATGGATAAGTGAGTGGATGGACAGATGGACAGATGGATAGATGGATGAGTAGATAGATGGGTGTGTAGGGTTACAAACAGAGAAATAGGTAAATGGATGGGAGGCTAAATGGGAAGTTGGCTTATTGAGCTGGAGGATGGTTGGATGGCAGTGTTGATGGTTGACACAGATAAGAACTACTGACCTGTTCTCAGGATCCTCAGTTTGAAAGTGTTAATACTGCCAAATAAACATGGATACTATCTAGGAGGGTATGACATTCTGGCATTCTGTGGTTGCATTTTTATAAGATTGAATAAGGAAATACCTAGAAACCATCTAAACATATACTAAACCACTAGCATGCAAGGACATGCATGCTTTAATAATAAGGCAACCCAATAGGCTTTCTCAAATCCTTTCAAATTTCACATGTCCACTGAAGAAACTGAATCAATCAAAAGTCTTTAAAAAGAGAAGGCTTCAGACCCAATCAGGTTTCTTAGTGAATTCTGTCAAACATGTTGAAGCCATAGCGCTCTCCACACTCTGTCTAAGGAGAGTGGGGAGGTATTTCCTGAGTCACTGTGCACAGCCAGCATCATCCTAAGCCTGACAAGGATTTTGTGAGAGGGTACTACAGGTGACCGTCTCTCATGGGCACAGACACAAAAATTCCCAACATATTACATTGAACTCTAATAGTACACACAGTTATTATAGAAATAAAAATTAAGTGGTACATATTAGTAAATAAACAAGTGGTTGAATTGTACATGGTTGGGCTGGATGTGGTGCTATACATCTTTGATCCCAGCACTTGGGAGTCAGAAGCTGATGTATCTCTGTAAGATTGGGGCTAGCCAGGGTGACATAGTTAGACCCTCTCTCAAAAAAAAAAAAAAATTAAAACCTAAAACTCTATGTAGGTATGAATGAATGAAGACCAACCAAGGGAGATCCATGAATGCAAACCATCAATCACTATGCAGCCTCCCTGTTGTCATGGAAATGCAGCTCCTACTCACCTGGAACAACACAGCTATTAGCTTTCTTCTTTGTCCTGATTGGATTTTTTTCAACCTGGCATAAGATAGAGTTATATAGAAAGAAAAACTCAAACTGAGATGATGCCTTCATCCAAGTTGCCTATAAGCAAGACAGTAAGAATTTTTCTTGATTAAAGATTGATGTGGGAGAGTCCAGTCCACTGTGGGTGATGTCACCACTGGACAAGTGGTCCTGAGGTGAGTGAGGAAGCAAGTGGAGCAGATGAGGAAGAACAATCCAATAAGCAGCACTCCTCAACGGCTTCTACTTCAGTTCCTGCCTCCAGTTCCCTGCACTGAGTTCCTGCCCTGCACTCCTTTGATGACTGATTGACTGTGATGTGAAACTTCAAGCCACTCCAATAAATCTGTGTGTGTGTGTGTGTGTGTGTAGTCGTTGTTGTATCGTTTCAGTTCTATTTCTTTACAGAGCCCTGACTAATATACTCATCGAATGGGGGAAATAACTAGAAAATAGTAGGTTTTCCGTTTCAGCACTCAATAATCATCTAATTTCTAAACCTAAAAAATAAATTCTGCTCCAAAATTCTGAGTTTCCAAGAGCAGCTAACTTTCTTGGGAAAGGTGAGGCTCCGGAAAAACAGATCTACAGATGCCAAGGGACTCTGGACTCCTGAGAACTTACCGTTCTGAGGACACTGCAGAGCCCATTCAGAACCCTGAGCACTGCGCTGCATAGTCTCCTGGCACGGCTCACAAAACGCTGGGATGTTAGCAGAGATGAGGGGTACTAGATGGCCTCTGTCAGGCTAAGTCCAAGGATTGGAACCTCCACCCAAGGCTGCATCCAAGTACCTTGACCCAAAGTAAGGTGGCCAAGGAGGGCTCTCTCTCTCTCTCTCTCTCTCTCTCTCTCTCTCTCTCTCTCTCTCTACAGACTAGTCTGAACTGCTTTATCTACTAAATTATAAAACAATATTAGTGACATTTTCTGGCCCCTGCTAGATCTAAGCACTTCGGACACACTAAATCATTCAGACACCCAAGGGTTCCTTGAGACAGTACTGTCATGGTTACATTTATGGATGAAGGCATAGGTTCAGAATAGTGTTGCTATGTCAAGAATAAGTAGCAGTGTTTTCCCCAGGAGAATTACCTGAGAACTACCCCGGCCCTTCCTAATTCCAACCAGAGCCTGAGGCCACACAGCCATTCATGGCCCCTGGTCCCTCTGACCTCTTTCTGTACCTCCACTCCCAACAGCTCAAGACACAGAAAGATATGAAATGCAGCAAATATGCCCTGGGACCCTAGTGCAAGCCCAGCACAGGACCTCAGCTTCCAGTAAATATGCCCTGGGATACTAATGCAAGCCCAGCACACGACCTCAACTTCCAGTAAAGATGCCCTGGGACCCTAGTACAGGCCCAGCACAGGACCTCAGCTTCCTCTGAACCTTCTGTGCTTGTTTGTTTGTTTACTTGCTTAGTGCTTTTCACCATGATTAACCTCTGTGAGCATGGACCCCTGATGGCCGGGCATGTCCTTCCTGGAGACCCCAAGTATGGCTTGGTGACATCTGTAGGGTGGTGAAGAGTCTGTTAGGCCAAGGTACAGGCCTAGCAGGGGGTCTGGCAGGAAATGGTGCATAGCTTCTGGTATTTATACTCCTTGGGAGGGATCTCCTAGGGACCCAGAACCCTGTTTCCCTTCTAGAATCTTCCTGAAACTGAGGGCTGGGACTTCAAGCATTCCTGAACAAAGCCATAAAAGTATAAACTAGGATAGGTGTTCCTCTAAGCCCTGTAGAGGGAAGGGTGCTGAACACTGACTGACACTGGTCCACAGGCCAGCCAACACCAGTCCTGCAGAGCAGCCTCTGAGGGGAAATGAACTCGGGCAGTGGCTCACTTCCCCTTCACTGTCCTGCGCAAAGCCTCCTTCACGTCCTTGTTCCTCAGGGTGTATATGAAAGGGTTCAACACAGGTGTGACAATGGTGTTGAGCACTGTGACAGCTTTGGTGAGGTCCAAGGAGCTCTCTACCGAGGTCCTCACATGCAAGAAGATAGTGGAACCATACCAAATAAGCACCACGGTGAGATGGGATGAGCAGGTAGAGAAGGCGCGGTGCCGGCCCTGGGCAGAGGGAATCTTGATGATAGTAGTGATGATATAAGCATAGGAGACTAGTGTGATGCCACACGAGCCCAGAATGACACAGAAGGCTATACCAAAGGACACTAGCTCCACTACCTGCGTGTCCGTGCAGGAAAGCACTATCCAGGGCGAAATGTCACAGAAGAAGTGGTTGATGACGCGTGAGCCGCAGAAGGAGAGGCGGGCAATGAGGGCGGCAGGAATTGTGATCGCAGAAAAGCCACACAGCCAGGATCCCAGGGCCAACCGTGTCGCCAGCCCCGGAGTCATGATGCCACCGTAGCGCAGTGGCAGGCAGATGGCCAGGTAGCGGTCATAAGCCATCACAGCCAGCAGGAAGTACTCGGTACAGCCCAAAGAAAAGACAAAGTACATCTGTGTGGCACAGCCAGCCAGGGAGATGGCTCCACCCAGGGGAGCAAAAGTGGCCAGGGTCTTGGGCACACAGGCTGTGGTGAACCAGATCTCCAGGAAGGAGAGGTTGCAGAGGAAGAAGTACATGGGCGTCTGTAGGCATCTGTGAGCACCCACCAGGGAGATGATGGCTAGGTTCCCAGCTACTGTAAGCAGATACATGACCAGGAAAAGCAGGAAGAGCCCGATGCGCATGCTCCTCGGCCCTGGAAAGCCCAGCAAGATGAACGGTCCTGGTGTGGACAGGTTCTGGCCAGTACTCCAAGCCATTAAGTATTTTGAGGATATGGACTACCAAGCTGCCAAGAAGGGGGCTCAGGGAGTGAGGGCACTGGCCCTTTTCTGTTCTCCGTGTCTACTCACCTTATCCTACAATCCCAGGACCCAGACAAGCCCAGCCCCGCTTGACTGGATAGACAGCATTAACCATGCCGGTGATGGAAGAAAGCTGTCAGCAAATGGCAATTTACCCATTGCTTGTCACCTAGGGGAAGAGGGGACACAGTGTCTTTATTCTGCAGTTTGTCACCTGGTGGAGAGAGGTCCTTATTCCAGAATCAGAGAGCCTAGAAAAAGACAAGAACTATTGGATTTCCACAAGTGAAATTATGAGTGCCTTGATCTTCAGCATTTTCGCCCCGCAGCCAGGCGGGGCTCCTGTAAAACTCTCCTGTTGCCCCATAGAAATGCCCCACATAAAAAGAGACACATTCAACAGTAAAGCCCAGAGGTCACCTCATCCTCTTCTTTTACTCCTCCTCTAGCTCCTCTTTGGCTCAGGCTCTAACCCTAGTTGAGAAAGAAATGAGCCAGCTTTCCTGAAACTTGTATTTTAAAAGCTATCAATCTGAACTTGTGAAATGGCTCAGTAAGCAAAAGCACTTGCTGCTGGGCCTGACCACCTGAGCTCAGTCACCAGGACCCACATGGTAGAAAAAGTGACTCATGAAAATATGCTCACACACAAATACAAACACATACACACATCACACACACCACACACACTCATACTATACACACACAAACATACACACACACAAATATACACACCACACATCACACAAATACACACACATACACACCACACATCACACACATACGCACACACAAATACATACACATACATACCACACATATCACACACACTACACACACAAATACACAGACACCACACATCACACACACATACACACACACAAATACACACACATATACACCACACACATACACACACACTACACACACACAGCACACACATACACACACCACATACACACCACACACACACACCACACACACCACACACACTACACACATGCCACAAATACCACACATACCACATATACACATCACACACACACAAACCGCACATATGCATACCACACACATACACACACAAACACACACACACAATTAAATGGATACATACTAATAAATAAATAAACAATTTTGAGCTGTCACTCTTTGCTAGCCAGAGGCCGATGGGTGGGTCCTGGAAGCTACAGTGTGCATGAATGTGTTGGTGGGTGAAAAGGGTGTTTAGTGGGTCCTATAACCCAAGAAGCCCGAGGTTTCAGCACACTCCCCCAACCCCTTCTCAGAGCGAGCTGCTCCTGGGCTGACCAGGAAGAAGTCAGAAGACTGTGACACAGAGCCCAGAGGCATCTTCCTGCACGTCTCCCTCTTCCCAGCCATACACAAATGCACTATACTATACAACATGCACCTACGCTGCCACTGGATCACCACGCCCCACCTCCTGGACCACCGTGCTCCACATCCTGGGACTTACCCTTTTCCTGATCACAAAACCAACAGTCCCTCACCCAGAAGACCTGAAGGTCCCTTGGGGGAGTTGGCTGCAGTCTCTTCCCCAGATTCACAGCAGCCCTGCATAGCTGTTCTTAAACAGCATAAGTCTGCAACCAGAACATAATGTACTTCCTTAGGCCTATTTCAGATACTTGCTATAGAGAAGTTCCCAGCAGCCTCCCTGGCCATCACCCCTGTAAGTCCATGAGTACCTCCATCACACCAGTGGCATCTGACCTGCTCAGGGAAGCAGTCTTGACTACATGGCACTGTCATCTACCCTCTGCCCAAACTTGGACAAGCTTCTCATTTAGAAAAATATTTTCACTGTTGCCAAAACATAATGCAAGGGCCACAGGGGGAAAGAAGAAGCTGACAAGCCCTGTTTCCCCTGGAAGTTTACACTCTCAAGTGTGACGTTTGCAGTACAGCCTTCTGCTTCTTCTTACACCCTACACATGATGATAGGCCTTGGATTGTTGCATCTCCCTCCCACCAGTGTCGTGTGTGGATGAGGGAGGGTTGCTTACCTATGTAAGAAGGACACCCACATATCAAAGTCACCTCAGTCATCATCCCACACAACTGCACCTGTCCCCTGATGCTCAGAAGAAAAGCTTGAAGTTGGAGATCTTGGTCCCAAGCCAGAGTGGGGGCCACTGCCCTATAACATATGAGACTTGAGTGGGTCCAGAGGAGATATGACTACCCATATGCCCGAAGGTGGCCTGGCTTCTCAGAGGTCAGGAATGAGCCTGCAAGGATGAGAACTCTCTTGTCTAAGTTCTTTCAGGGACAGCCTCAGTCCCTGTTGAGGTGAGAGATGCATGACTTCCCTCCCAGGTCTTCAACATGTTCCCCTAAGCAGCCAAGAGGCCAGAAGGTCAGCATTAGCAATGTCAAACTCTCTGGGCAGGGAGACACCCAGGCCAAGTGCAGAGAACAGCCACAAGCCTGGCTGACCTCTAACTTGCACTGGGGTTTCCTGTGGGCTCAGCACTGCTGCTCTCTCCTACGATCACAAGTTGGTCTGGACATTTAAGGAGCAGTTGAATTCCTCATCCTGCCTTGGCCATCCATCACTGTGGCCAATAGCAGATTTAGACTACAAACAAAGATACTGGGATGTGCTTCCTCCTTGGAATGTGAGAATATCCTTTCGGAAGAGTGGCCCCAGGTTCACAAAACTACCCTGGCTGTGGTCACTGGGGAGTGACCACTACTAGCCCCACCCAGGTCAGACCTGATGCCTGAAGGATCATGAAAGGGAATGGTTGCTCTGCTCCTTGTGATGCAGCCTCCCTTCAAACAGCAGCCACTGAGGTCCTCTAGGGCAGAGTCCTGGTGCAGATAGTGTCTCCACCAAGCTCTTCCAGCAGTCAGCCATGTAGTGGCCAGAACCCACTTGCATCCTGAGGCTGCTGTGTTCCTCTCTAGCCCACAAGCATCTGTTGAGGTGGCAGACAGCAGATGTCTCCACCTGCCTGTGAGAGCCAGGCCAGCCCTGGGCCTGGCAGGAACGGCTTCCTGCACGTGGTTATTTATGTCTCTCCCCGTTCTGGGTCTGTGAGGACACTTTTGCCAATTATGTAGCTGGCAACAGCCAGGCTCTGGGGACTTAGAGGATCCCTGAGGGTAGACCTCCTGCCCCTGGGCTACACCACACTTCTCACCCGTATTGGCTTTCTGCTGGCACTGAAATCCAGGCCAGGTGCCCACACACCTGTGGATCAGCAGCCTGCCATATGCACCACCACATAGGGTGCAGTTTACCTGCCCACCAGATGCTGGGTGCCACTAGAGGATTTTCTGTGTCTCAGTTTCCCTCTATGGAAGTAAGACAGTGACATCCTGCATACTCAGGCAAGTTGGGAAACAAACTATGAGCTGTCCCTATTACAGCACCCCTACAGGTGTCTGGAAAGAGCTGCTGCAACACATACCAATCCAGATTGGGTTTGCCTGGTCTATACTGGGGCCACTCCTCTGAGAGCATGTCTGCTCATGTGGACAGGAAAAAAGTGTGGTCCAGGCAAGGAGCTTCCACTGATGACCATACAGCTTGGGACATGGGTCAACTCTGAGCTCTGTGAGCATCATCATTGAGGCCCCCCAAGGCCCATACCTCTGGAACTCCCTTAAGGGGACCAGGAACCAGCATGAGGTTTACAGCCACAGAGCTGTGTGGAGCTGATCACATGGAGTCTGGGCATCAATG
Source organism: Arvicanthis niloticus (assembly GCF_011762505.2). Taxonomy (NCBI): domain Eukaryota; kingdom Metazoa; phylum Chordata; class Mammalia; order Rodentia; family Muridae; genus Arvicanthis; species Arvicanthis niloticus. The sequence continues at coordinate 106,881,637 of NC_047658.1, read as the reverse complement.
GCAGAGACTAAACAACATGGAATCGGGCCCTGGAGGTAGTACAAATGCCCCTGCCACCTCAGTCCACTTCTTCCCTACAACACTGGGATCCCAGGACAGGGAGTGTTTGGCAGCTGTTCAGGAAATATGTAGACCTCAATGGGCCACAATCAAGAGTCACACTGCCCTGGGGATGCAGCCTCCATACAGGACCCTGGATGCCCTAATAGGTAGCTCATTAAAAATGTTGCAAAATCTCTCCAAGGCCCATCAGTTGGCACCTGCTGCAGGTGCTGCCTGGTCTGAGGAGACACAGGGCTGCCTTCAGTTAGGCTGGACATGCTACCCCCCACCATGATGGAGCAGATACCTCAAGGATGGAGAAGGAAGGTTTCTCGGCACAGATAGCTCAGAAGTTTGGATGTTGCCTGCATGTAGCCTAGGTTTATTTTTCCTATGTCAACATTCAGGATTCATGTCCCAAGCATACCCTAAGTTCCTTTCTCATTTAGCATGAAGCACCCAGCGCTCACATAAAGCTGCAGGCGCCATGCACAGTCGCCCCAGTGGCTTAAGGACACCTCAGCAGTGGGAAACTCTGATTTTCCTAGCTCTGATTGGTGTGCTTACAGATTCCCTCAGACAGTTGGAACATTTAGAATTAAGTCTATAGCTCTGCATTAACATAACCATTCTCATGTAGGGAGAAGCTAGGGGACAATGAACCTGGCACCCATAAGACACCCTACTCTTGGAATTCCATTCTCTATAAAACAGGTGGAAATCTTCCCCATATCTCAGCCCCAGGGTTACATAACAGGATACCAAGGGATCCATGATGTACTAGCTTTGCTTTTGCAAAGAACAGTACATAACAGTATAGATAAGTGCCCTTTAAGGATATGTGAGAGAGAGAGATGGTGGGGGGAAAGGTTGGAGGAGCTAGGGAATAAAAACATCTGCCACAGGCATTAGAACAAGGCCTGTCTTGAACCCATTCCAACTTCTACAATAAGGTGGCAGAAATACATGTGTTTTAGAGTTAAGAACCATGTCTGTGAGCCGTAGGCCTCCCACCCACCTATCCAGGCTTCAGGAGAGGAGTCAACTGGCTTGCATAATTTTATGCAATGGTTGGGGGTCACCACAACAGCAGGACCTGTATTGAAGGTTCACAGCGTTAGGAACATTGAGAACCACTGCCCTGCAGGAAGAGCCTCTCTTCTGTTTTACCATCCAGACCACATAAAACCCAGTGACACAAATAGGAACAACCCATCATAAAAATGAGCAAAAGACTAAAACAGGCATTTCTCCTGAAGGAAAGGAGGACACAGAGGGAGGTTGTTCAGCCCTGTGGGAGGAAGGACAAGGCTTGGTCAGCCTCTCTCTGGCATTGTACTTTGTGTCCTACTTTGCTTCCTGATGATAAACAACATGACCATGAACAGCTTGAGGAAGAAAGGGTTTATTTGGCTCAGAGGTCACAGTTCACCATCCAGGGAAGCTAAGGCAGAAACCTGCAAGCTAGAACTAAAGCAGAAGCCATGGAGGAATCCTGCTTACTGGCATCCTTCCAGGCTCACCTTCAGCCTCCCTTCCCTCCACCCACTTGTGTGGCCTCTATTATCCCTTTGTAACCCATCACGTATAGTTGGTGCTACCATATGCTCTTTTGTGTGTGGCCTTCCACTGAGCAACCTTCCAGAGGCCACGCCCTTAAAGAAAGCTGATTCTTCCTCTCCCAGCAGATGCCAAGTGCCAGCAGCTTCTTTGCTAGGGGTAGGACTTCATATTCACCTCCTTTCTCCATGCTGAGGTTTTATCTGGTTTGAGCTTGTTGGGTCTTGCACATCCTGTCACAACTGCTATAAGTTCATCTGTGCAACTGCCCTGGTATGTCTGGAAGATACTGCTTCCTTGTAGCTATCCACCACCTCTGACCCTTACAATAACTCTTTCTCCTCTTCTAAAATGATCACTAAACTTTTGGAGGAAGAGATGGGTGGTGATTTAAATGAGACCAGCCTCATAGGCATCTATGTTTGAATCCTTGGTCTTCAGTTGGTGGAACTGTTTGAGAAGGATTGGGAGGTGTGGCCTTGCTCAAGGGGATGAGTCACTAGGTGGGCTTCTCAAAGGCCCACACCATCCCCAGTTAACTCTCTCTGCCTCTAACTTGCAGATAAGATGTAAGTTTCAGCACTATGCCTGCCTGTCTGCCTGCTGCCTGTCTGCCATTTATGATAGTCAAGAACTCACCCTCTGAACAGCAAATCCCCAATAAACTCTTTCAGTTGCCTTGGTCATGATGTCTCTCCACAGCAACAGAAAAGTAAAACAGGGTATGATGTAGATGTCTCAATTAGGGCTGAACATTCCACAGACTCATTATTCTCTGAACCTTAACTAATGATGGGTCTCTGTGTTGTCATCTATTTCAAAATGAAGCTTACCTCATGAGTGCTGAAAGATGCATTAATGTATGGGTATAAAGATAAATCATCAAGAGTCAGTGTAATACTATGCACATTTATCAGAATAAAGTAGTAGGTTCTCCAAAAGGCCTACAATTTGTTTACCCAAAGGTTCTTGTATGTAGCCCAGACCCACAGTGAGCTGGGCCGTCCTACATCAATCATCCCACATCAATCATCAATCAAGAAAATGTTCCCACAGACCATCTAACTTAGGCAATTCTTCAGTTGAGGTTCTCTCTTTCCAGGTTGTCAAGGTGACAAGTAAAGCTTTTATCCCTTGTGAGCAGCAGTTCTCCAAGCAGAGAGTGTGTATAGAAAGCATCCAGATAGTTTGAATTCCACTGAAATTGTAGACAAATGGGATGTCAAGGTAAAAACACAAAAAAGCCACGGGGTACTGGGTCATCCTTTGTCCTTTTTGACAGACACTTGTTACTCTGTGTTCCTTCAACTACTATATAAGGAGCTAAAAGGAAGCTGGGCTTGAGGGTTAACCCTGGCATTGGTTAGTTCAATGGCCTACAAAAAGATTTCAAACAAGCAGATGATGGAGGAAAGGAAGTTGGTGCAGGATGTGAGTGAAAAGACCTACAGCAAGGAAGGAAGATTCTGAAAAATCAGGCCAGCGGGCATGGCATTACAAGCCTGGATCCCAGCACTTGGGAGGCAGAGGCAACAAGTTCCAGAACAGACAGGGTTCTGGAATCTAATCGAAATGTTAGAATGATGAAAAGCCCCAGTACGTCAGTGTGGAAAGCAACACCAGTAGACCATATCAAGCAAAAGAAAAAGCATTGGAGACTGAGGGGAAAGCCAAAGAAATATTATACTCAGATGAATAACAAAAAAAAATAGCATCCATGAAATGGCTCAGAAGGTAAGGATACATGTCACCAAGTCAAATTACCTGAATTCAATTCCAGGAGACCACATGGTGGAAGAAGAGAACTGACTCCCAAAAGTTGTTCTCTGACCTCCACAAGTGCTATGGAACTTTCAGGAACTCTAAGACATGCTCAAGGGACCAAACCTAAAACTCCATGAGCTGCTGAGGAAGTAAAAGAGAGCTTTTCTAACATGTATAAAGCCAGGGTCCAACTTCCAGCCCCACATAAGCTAGACATAATGACCCTTGCCTAGTACCCTCGGCTTGGGAGATAGAAGCAGGAGGAAAAGTTCAAGGTTATTTTTCCTATGTAGTGAGAGTTCAAAACCAGTGTGGGATTCATGAGACCATGCCAAGAAAGAGGCAGAGGAGGAAGAAGAGGAAGAGGAGGAGAAAGAGGAGGAAAAGGTAGAAGAGGAGGAGGCAGAGGAGGAGAGGGTAGAAGGAGAAGGAGAAAGAAAAGAATGAAGAGGAGAAAGAGGAAGAAAAAGAAACAGCAGCAGCAGCCAGGCGGGTGGTGGTGCACACCTTCGATCCCAGCACTCAGAAGGCAAAGGCAGGAGAATCTTTGTGAGTTCAAACCCAGCCTGGTTTTCAAAGTGAGTTCCAAGACAGCCTGGGCAGTTACACAGAGAAACTCTGTCTTGAAAATAATAATAATAATAATAATAATAATAAGAAGAAGAAGAAGAAGAAGAAGAAGAAGAAGAAGAAGAAGAAGCATAGAAACTTATTCGTAGAAGAAATTTTCCAAAATTTAGGGTACAATAACAGACATTCAAATATTGGAAACATTTAGAAGCCCAAATAGATATGACTAATAAGAACTCTCTATGTCATAGTTAAAATGCTAAGACTACAAAAGAAATAGTATAGAAAACTTCAAGAAAATGCCAACTCACAAAGGCAAGCCTATCAGATATCAAACTCCACAGCAAAAATTCTAAAAGTTATGAATGGACAGATATAGGTCAAGCCCTGAGTGTTAGTGTCTGCTAACATGAATTACACTGTTCAACAGGATAATCTGTTTGTTTGTTTGTTTGTTTGTTTGTTTGTTTGTTTGGACAGAGTCTCATTTTGTACCTTTGGCTGTCCTGGGACTCTGTAGGCCAGGATGACCTTGAGCTCACAGATATCTGCTTGTCTCTGCCTCCCAAATGCTGGGATTAAAGGTGTGCCCCACCACCACCCGGTAGTGTGACCATTTTTAAGAAATGCAGAAATAAAGACTTTCTAATAAAAGCACAGACTAAAACAATCCATGACCAATATGCTGCTAAGAAAAGTGAATATTCATAGCTGATGGGTGGAATATTCTCTAGATGCCTGTTATGGCCTTCTGATCTGTGGTATAATGTAATTATATGTTTTCTTTCTTTATTGATTTTTCCCAAGAGATTATCAACTGATGACAGTAGTATATTGAAGCCACTTACTATTATTGTATTATGGAGTATTTGGTCCCTTTAGGTACAATAAGACTCATTTTATAAAACTATGAGCACTGGGTATTCCAATGTTCAGGGACCAATTTTTGTTTTATCTTCTTGAAGCATGTCTCCATTTATTAATATGTAGTAGTGTTCTTTAGCTCTGAGTCTTCCCTGAATTCTATTTTTACAGGCTTGAATACAAGCTGCTTCTGCTTATTTTGGGCTCTTGGTTGCTTGGCATATAATTCCCCATCCCGTCATATTCAGTTTATGTGATCCTTGCCAGTGTGAATGAACTCCACCCCACATTCCCTTCGCCCCATTTCCTCTCCTATCCCCCCACCACTTTTCCCTCCCTACTTTATGTGCTTTTTAAATATCCACTGAGTCATTTAATGCTATCTGTGTGCACATGGCTGTAGAACAGTCACTGGAGCATAGGTAGTCCCTCTGAGTCTGCAGCACTGAAGAAAATTGACTCTCTTTCCCCCAGCAGCAATCAACTGTCAGTAGTTCCTGAAATAGGGATGAATTTCATGAGCCCCTCCCCCACCTTGCTAAGATTTTGTGCAGATACTGTATGATAGACTTTTCCTGGGGAGACGCAACACCTATGTCTACTTTCTTGAGAAAGCAAACCCATGAGAGACCAAAGTCCAACTTGATGAGCCAATGGACTTTATTGAAATAACTTATAGGAATATGCATGAATGGTTACTTACAGGAACAGAAATTACTCAAAGACAGCTGCATCACCAAAGCCCATCTCAGCATGGGTGACAGTTCACAAAAACCGGAAGTGAACTGTACAGCCTACAAGCGGCTCAACAGGCTGGAGAAAGTCCTTTTCAAGTAGCCCACTTGGTCTGAACCTTTTCAAGGTAGATGGGCTAGTTTTTTCTTTCCTCTAGGCAGTTCAGCTGGTCTCTGCTGCTTTCATGTTGTTCTGTTGGTCTCTACGTCTAGGCTACCTGGATTATCTAAGAATCTTCAGTTTAGTTTCACTGAGTCTCTCAGCAGTCTTTTCTGTTTATATAATCTTGGGGAAGGAAGGGGCTAGAAAAATCTGGTCAGTTTCAGGGACTTCCTGAGGCTACTTGAGTTGTTCACTTCCTGTCCTAATGAGCTTGACTGTAGGGTAGAATGTTTCGATAGTTCCTTCCTCAACTATACTGTGATTTTTGGCTGGCTTGATCTTATCCAGGTCTTATGCATATAGTCTCAGACACTGTAAATTCATGAATACAACTACACTGTCATGTCCAGAAAATATTGTTCCCCTACAGAAGTCTACTATCTCTAGGCCTTGCAATGTTTTCTACTTCCTCTTCTTACATGATCTTAAAGATTTTGAGGGAGGATATGATATAGATATCCCATTTACAGCTAAGAACTCCAGTCTCTTGTTCTCTGAACAACAACCAATTATGAATCTCTTCATTGTTTGCCACAATCCCCTCTTTTGGCAGGCTGTTCTCCCTAGCCTTGGAGACAACCTGGTAGTTCATACCCTAAATAAAGTTTTGCCTTTTGGCCTCAGCTCAGCTCACATGACCTTGTCCTCTTGTTATACTTCACCCTATGCATGTACACACCCAAAAGTGCACCCACCAATAATAATAATAATAATAATAGTAACAGTAAAGTAAATTATGATGAACAGAAGCCAGAGACAGAAGACTGGGTAGCTCTGTTCTCATCGCTTGCCAGAGTAAACAGAACTGAAGCCCAAGGCAGAAGCAGTGTCCTGGAAGTAAAGAGTCAAGGCCTAACTGAAAAAGGGCATGCAGGACACCTCTGCAGTGAAGGAAGTTGTGTGTGAGTTCCACCATATACCTCTTTGTCAATACTCAATTCTGAGGCAATGTTGATCTCCATTGTCATAAACATTATGGCTTTTTTCAATGTCAGCTTGACACAAATTAGAATCATCCGAGTATGGGGCATCACTTCCGAAGCTGTCTTGTTTGCCTTGACTGATGTAGGAAGGCCCACTCCAATGGTAAGTGCCACATTCTGGCAGGAGCCCAGATAAAAAAGACTGGGGCAGAAGAAGATCACCTTGCCTTTCATTTGCTTATTCTTCCCTCTTGCCACAAGTTGATCTGCCCTGTTGCTGCTACTGCAGATTCCTTGACTGAAAGCAGAGCTATTATGTCCAGTATGTCATCATGGAGTAAGGACCAGGGGCTCTCTGAGAACGTTTTGCACTTCCAGCACCTAATTAGGACTTCTAAGGCACCCTGCCTTGTAGAACAACTAACTACTCTTTTACACACACACACACACACACACACACACACACACACACACACGTGCACACACAAACATAGTGAGAGACAGCTATTGCAGGACTACTCTGACTGCTGAGGACTGCCAGCCGCAAACACTGAGAAACTAATTTCTCAGCTTTCAAGTGTGATTCAGTTATTGTTACTATTTTTAAGTTGACCTATTAAATTTTGATATATAAATATATATGTATTCATTCCTTAATTCTGTTCCTCTAGAGAATGTTGACTAAGTAGTCAACTTAATTTGGAGTCACCTAGAAGACAAGCCTCTAAGTGTGTTTTTGCAAGTCTTTCCAAGGGAGTTTCACTGAGAAGGGAAAACCCATCCCCATTGTAGGTGATGCCATTCCATGGGCTCTGGTTACAAACTAAATCAAAGGGGAAACAGGAGGAAGTGGGTGAGCTTCTTTGTCCATGCCAATGGGCAAGCTGTTCCTGCCATCGTGACTCCTGTCTATAATGGACCACATTCCTGTGAATGGCCAGAATAAACTCTTCCCTCCTTAAGTTTGTTTTGTCAGATATTTGGTCACAGAGACAAGAAAACTAAACTAATACACTTTACAGAGGGACTTCGAAAACATGAAATCACACTGACAATTGATGAGTAAACTGATGAGTAAAAGATAACCCACAGTGTTGGGAGCAATGAGCAAAAGGTGAGACAGGGCATCACACAGAAGCCAAAACCACGGTGTTTTACAAATCACCGCAGTGGGACACATTTTAAAAACATTTGGGGGTATGGGGATAATCCTGGTGGAGGAGGAAGTGGGACAGAGAGGGAGACACCACAAGCTCCTAACACTCCGTGAAGAGTCCTGATCCACTGTACACACAAGGTTCCCCGAATCCCAGTGAGACAACACAAAGAACCCAAGGTCAGGGTCATGGCTGCTTCCTATGTCTTCATGACATATCCCCAGGGGATTGAACCCTTCCCTACAGGCTCAAAGACAGGCTCAAACAGGTGAGTCAGATTCTGCTGAACAACTCTGATTGCACCCCAATTTGCCCTTGAATGCATAAACAAACCCGAATCTGCACTCTGATACTGGTCTCTGGAGTCTAAATCCCTGGTATCTTCATGGGGTCCAGCTCCATTTTTCACCCACTTTCTGGTTTCTGTTCCCACAACATTTTTTAGATTTGCTTTATTTCACAAATAGAAGATTATTTTCTGCATGTATGTATATGCACCACGTGCTAGCCACCAGGGAGGGGGTGGGTCAGTTATGGGCGTTTGATTTCCTGAAACTGGAGTTACAGCTGTCAGCCACTATATGGGTGCTGGGAACTGAACCCAGGTCCTCTGCAAGAGTAACAAGTGCTCTTAACCATTGAGCCAGCTCTCCAGCCCCAAAACAATAAGATACTTGATACCCACTAACTTAGCAAAGATTCAGAATTTGTCCATGCCATCTGAGCAAGGACCAATCAATCGTAGCTGTGTAACTGATGTGGTCACTCTGAGAAAAGACTCTAATATCTTCTTTCAAAACTTCAAAGTCCAACTCCAATATCCCCTTTCTCAGGTCTGGATCCAAGAGCAACATTTAGATGTCAAACAGGATCTATGTGCTGAAATGTCACCCAGTGCTCTTCCCAACAGTCAAAGGCTGGGAACAACCCTAGTGTGCTATGGTAATGCCTGGGAGAGCACACAAGGTCAAGTGGAGTGAGTGACCCAGAAGAAGAGGTATTTTGGGAAAAAAATAAAAGCAAGAACTGAAAGACAACACAGAATAACACCCTCTGCCATAACCTTCAGTACACACAAAGCTAAGCCATGTGCTGGGGACAGGTCAATATGCCAATCAGAGAGTGCCCCTCTGAGAGGAAGGGAACTAGGGTGGCGAGCTGGGGTCACTTTGTACTTTTCTCCTCTTATGTTGATTGTTCTTACTGAGAGAAAAATGAAAGGCGCTCTGAAATCTGATAGAAAAAGTGTCCTGATTCTCAGCCTACTCTGGAATAGAGGACCCTGTGGGAAGCCTGGGACTGAGAAGAAAGGAGGCTTCCCAACTGAGCACAATTCCCCTTGGGCCTACAGAACTCCACAAATTGTCCTGAGAACAATTCTGGTCCTCAGGACTGGGGAGAACTAGGCCACTAAGGAGCCCATAAAGATCATGGAGGCCCAGAGCAACAGGCCCTGGGAGATGAGGAGCAGTTCCCCCAGACCTGCAGTTAGAGACAGAGACTCTGCAGAGACGCTGCCTGACTTGCTGAGAACTCCAAACAAAGGGTTCAGGAAAAGCAATACCTTCCAGGGACCCTCATCTGCTGCCACAACCCTGGACAGACCTGGGAACTGGAAGTCCCAGCCCCAAGACAGGGGTAGCATCCATCCTGTGCCAGGCTGCCTGCCTTTGATGGTACTCAGGTACTCCAACTCCAACATGCAGGGGGTCAGGCTGGCAGGCTTCCACCCTCAGCTTGCAAGTGGCACCCCTTCTTGTTTTGGTGACCCATTCCCTTTCCAAGGTACTGAAAGGAGACTGGAGACAACCCTCAGGCTCCTCCTCAGCTCAGCTCAAACCACAAGCTGGGATTCTCACAGACCCCAAGCAGTGCAGATTAGCTCAGCTTGACCCCAGGCTCCAGTACAGACTAACATCTTCTGCACCCACCAGGGGCCACTGCCTGCTATTAGTGAATTCACCATACCAGAAGAGCCAGCTGCCTAACCCAGGAAATAAGAACCAACTGTGGCAAGAGCTGCTCAGTTTGTCAAAAACTACGCTCATCCAGCAATTGCCTTATCCTGTCCAGGAACAGACAACCTAGATGTGATCTAGGTGCTAGATGTGATCGAGGGACCTGGGGCTGCACCCCTTCCACAATGGGCCAAGGAAACCGTGAAGTACTTCCGCATCTGCTCCAGGTCATCCTATCTGCCCTCAGACACCTACCTACAGAGATGTCTCCATAGGAAATTCCCAAACTGCATATTTCACTGGAGAAACGGTGTCTATTCATTCTCCAACAGTAAGTTCTGCTCCTTGAAAAACACAGGGAGAAAAATGAACTCTGGCTCACCAGTGCCTGGACCATGTCAGGACATCAAATGTGGAGGTGAAAGCAGATAGACTCACATACCTGTAACCTCAGTACTCAAGAGGCTGATGCCAGGAGATACTGAGTTTGCTGTCTACCTGGGCTACAGAGACTGTCTCGGAGACGAGAGAAAGGGAGAGAAGAAAGGAAAGGAGACACCATCATAAAGTAGAGTGAGCCATCTCCCCCTCTGCAACCTCTGCTCTGTTCCCACCCCCCATTTGGTGGACCTGTGACTAGTGAAGGTATGGCCTTTTTCTCTGACCTTCCTGGGACATGAGGGATCTCCTGGCCACAGGAAAAAGCATGAACCCACCAAGGTAACTGAGTCTTCAGACAGGATAGCAAAAGCCAGGCCCTAAGGCCTCTGAGCAGCACATGAGGCAAAGCAAGTTTTTCTGGAATTGTATGTGTGCATGTCACATGGTATGAGCATGTGTGTACATGTTAGCTCTTGGTAGATGTGGGAGTGAGTTTCAAGATGGAAATGAAGAGTAAGATCCTGAAAGTGCACAGTGAGAATTCTCTCTGACCAATCCCTGCAAATTAGCCTGGGAGCCCAAGCAGAGAAGTCCCTTGGTCCTGGGGCAGTGTGGCAGCACATGCCTTTGAGACCCCAGCAGGGCTTACAGAGCCTCCAACAGATCTGACCAATAAAACAGTGCCCTGGGCCCATCACACAGGACACTTGAGGGCACTTGTTCCAGGGTGCTCAGAAGTGGCCTCACCAGCTAGCAAGGGCCATGAGCAACCACAACAACACTTTGGTGACAGAGTTCATTCTTCTGGGTTTCCCAGAGCTGTGCCACCTACAAGGGCTGCTCTTTGGCTTATTCCTAATCATCTATGTGGTGACTGTCCTAGAGAACTTGGTCATTGTGGGTACCATCAGTGCTAGCCGACAGCTACACATACCCATGTACTTCTTCCTGGCCAATCTGTCTGTGCTAGAGACCCTCTACACCACAGTCACAGTGCCCAAGCTGCTTGCTGGCCTCCTAGCGGGGGCAAAAACCATCTCCTTCTCAGGGTGCCTCACTCAGTTGTTCCTCTTTCTTTCACTGGGCTCCTCTGAGTGTTTCATACTGTCCACCATGGCCTGTGACCGGTACCTGGCCATCTGCCGCCCACTGCACTATCCAGCCATCATGGATTTAAAGCTGTGCCTGCATCTAGCTCTCAGTGCCTGGCTTGGGGGCTTCGTGGCCTCCTTTGTGTCTACAGCTCTCATCTCCCGCCTCAGGTTCTGTGGCCCCAATGCCCTCAACCACTTCTTCTGCGATATCTCACCCCTGTTGCAACTATCCTGCACAGATACCAGTGCCATCGAAATGCTGGACTTTGTGGCAGCTCTAGCAGTACTTGCAACCTCTCTGATAGTGACCTCAGTCTCCTATGCTCACATCATTGCCACTGTCCTGCGGATTCCAGGAGGGGCAGGCCGCAGGAAGGCCTTCTCTACCTGTGCCTCTCACTTGGTGGTGGTCTTGATCTTCTATACCACCACCACTTTCATGTATGCCCGACCTCATGCCATAAGCTCCTTCGATCTCAATAAGCTGGTATCTGTGATTTACTCAATAGTGACTCCCCTGCTGAACCCTATAATCTACTGCTTGCGGAACCGTGACATCAGAGAGGCACTTACCAAGATCCTGCAGTCCCTCAGGTTCTCCTGAATGCCAGCTGCTGGATCTTGCTGGAACTGTGGGTTCCTCTGCTCAGCTCACAGAGATAATCCACCAGCCAATAGAAGCTGTGCTCTTCCTCATCCATGCAGACAAGTCCCTCCCTTCCCCACAAGTTAGAATATCCAAAGGCACATGTGACTATTAGCCAGCATCAAACAAGCAGAAGAGGTGACCAAGACCTAGAGACTCTAGACTCTACCAGAAAACTCAGCCACAACCCAGAGACAGCTGCTCTTGTTAGCTGTCCTAAAATTTTTGGTGGAGAACCCCAGGAAGCTCCTTGTCTCCTACCACTTCCCTCATCACTGCGGATCTGTACTTTATGCCCCTTCCCTCAGCAGCCTTGCATGCCCCACTTCTGAGCCCCTGGGATTGGCCTTCTTCCCATGAAATCCCAGCTCCTGAGCTTGGACCCTAAGACAGTCAGCTCAGAGGAGAGATTAAGGGCTCTCAAGCTAGGTGGAAGAACTCCAGCAAGTCCAGGCAGCACTGTTGAGCATGCCCCCTTCTCACAAAAACAAGGCTGGCTTATTACTTCCTCTTGTGTCAAGCTCAGAAGGTCCAATGGGTAAAGGACCTGCATGTGCCTGCCTTTGCTTTCTTTCGTGGGACATCAGGACAGAGACAGTAATGCAAGCATTTCCCTTCCTGGTGGCTGTCATTGTTACCCAGGCCAAGCTCTTTCTTGGTTTTGTGGTTGTCCTTTTCTTCATGACAGTCACCTAGAATAGTGAGTTTCACTTGTGTCTTTGGAAGAGTTTAACGGATACTACAAATCTGTGCAAATATTTTGTGTTGCTTTTTATAGTCTGTGTTTTTTTATTGGATATTTTATTTACATTTCAGATACCATCCCCTTTCCCCAATTCCCCTCCCTAGAAAACCCCTATCCCATGCCTCCTTTTCCTTTTTGCTTTTATACAATTTTTTAAAAATGTTAATCAAAGGCTTTATAAGTTTGGTAATGCTCAATCAGAAGTGTAACCCAATACCCAACCTAGATATATCAACTATCTTTGACTGGTGGAGACACGTGAACATCTGCCTCCATGCCCCCCCCCTTTCTCTCTCTCATCACCTAGCTTCTCCTCTCCTTCTTCTCCTCCTCTCCTTACTCCTTCTCTTCCTCTCACCTTAGCTCCTCCTACATATCACCCTTCCTGTTAAAATAAAACTTTTCTCTCAAAATACAATTAGAGCATAATTATACCAATTTGTACCAGTGAGGTACAAGATAGTCCTAATACCCAGTCCATCATTTTGTTGTATAGTCTGTGTTTTAATGTTTTACCTTGTACTTGTGAAGTTACATCAAGGTGCACACATATTTAGGATTGTCTTGTCACTCATAAATGTAACCATAACTCATAAATATAATAATTAGGAAGCACCCCTCCATCTCTAGCACTGATGTCTGTCTCAGTACTGAAAGCTTGAATTCTGCTTTGATTTAATACAGCCAGGTCATCTTCCTTTTGGTGTCTGTGTGATACATACTTTGTTTCTGTGCTGCTCTTTGATCTACTGACTGTAAAAGTATAGGGGCAGACCTCTAAGGAGACAGCTAGATCAGGCTCCTGTCAGCATGCACTTCATAGCATCCACATCAGCGTCTACCTTTGGTGACTGCACATGGGATGGATACCCAGGTGGAACAGTCTCCAGACAACCCCTCCTTCAGTTTCTGTCCCACACTTTGTCTCCATATTTACTCCCATGAGTATTTTGTTACTGGTTCTAAGAAGGACTGAAGTACCCACACTTTGGTCTTCCTTCTTCATGAGATTCATGTGGTCTGTGAGTTGTATCTTGTGTATTATGAGCTTAGAGGTTTCCAGACTCTGACATATACAGAAGCGGATGCTCACAGCTAACCATTGATCTGATCATGGGGTTCCCAATGGAGGAGTTAGAGAGAAGACTGAAGGAGCTGAAAGGGTTTGCGGCCCCATGGGGAGAGCAGCAATACCAACCAACCAAAGCTCCCAGGGTCTAAACCACCAGCCTGGGAACACATAGGGAGGGACCCATGGCTCCAGCTGTATATGTAGGGGAGGATGGCCTTGTCGGACATAGGCGGGAGAGGAGATCCTTGGTCCCGTGAAGGCTGGATGCCCCAATGTGGGGGAATTCGAGGGTGGGGAGGTACAGGTGGGTGGGGAGAAGGGTAAACTCTCATAGAAGCAGAAGTGAAGATGGGATGGGAGTTCTGTAAATAAAATACTATATATATATATATATATATATATATAGTATAGGGGCTTTTCTACACTCTCCCTTGTTCCTGAATAATGACACAAAGACTCTATATTTATTAATAAGCTTCAGACACGATAGCTGGGCAGATTCTGATCTATTCTAACCTGACTTTACTAGCCCTAGACTACTTCCTGGTCTACTTCCCAGCCATGTGGCCATCTTGGCCATCTTGGTTTTACCCTGTGTCCTTCTTCATCTGTGTCCTGATGGCTACTCCCTCTATCCCCGTGCCCACCTGAGACCCTCTGTGTGGCTGTCTGCACTCAGAAGTCCTGCCTTTTCCTCCCTGCCCAGGCTATAGGCTGATCAGTTCTTTATTGACCAATCAGAAGATGATGGAGAACAATATTTTACAAAATACTGAATCAGGAAATGCTTCATAATAATAACAATACCAAAATCCAGACTGCACCCAAATCTGGTACAGAAGTCAGCCTTCAAATACACAGTGCCCCCAAACCATCCCACATCACTGTCTCTGCTCCTGACCACCCTTGTGCAGCCGGCCCTGTGATCCAGGCAGAGACTGCACAAACCATGGTTCTTCCGCACCAGCAGCTCTGTTGAGAACCCAGCAATCAACCATTTTTACACTTTGTAGGTAACTTGTGTGTCCTCCACTTCTATACGCTTTATGCTTTTTCTGCCTGGTTTGCAACTGTCTTCCGTTCTTCTGTGTGTTTCTCTTTGTATCTACTGCCTTTGGTGTCTACAATGCCTCTAGACTCGTGGCTCGCACTGTCATCAGTTTGTGAAACATACCAGCCATGACTTTCTCAAATATGTATCTGCCTTAGTCTCCTCTTTGTTTGCTCCAAAACTACATGTGTGTCAGACTTTCTTACCATGGCCCCTGCCGCCCCACATGCTGAACTATAGACTCCCAATTCTGGACTCCCTCTACCCCCAAGTCTTCCAGGTTCCCAAGTCTCTCTCCAACTATGTCTGGGGTTTTTTGGGGTATTTGGTCTTATTTTGTTCATTCAACATTTTTTTCTTTTTCTAGGAAAAAAAAAGAAAAGAAAAAGGAAAAAGTCTTTCTCATAATGATCAATCATCACAGAAAGCACTTGTGGCCAAACGTGTAGGGTAGTGTCCCCATTCACCAATCAAGCAATTCTGCAGCTAACACAAGGTGGGGTCTTCTAACTCAGTTCAACTCTGACCCTGACTGCTTGGAGTCAGCTCCATTCCCACATGTCTTAGCTGAATGCCTGACAGCCCTGCCCAATTCAGAGGCCAGCTCCAAGCCCTGGGAGTTTATCTGTATTTCTCATGAAACAACTACAAATGGGGCTTTACATGGTCCCTTCCTATTAATTTGCTAGGGGAGCCCACTAAACTCTGGGGAACATTTGTTTACATGTGCCAGCTTAATTACTAGAACCACAATGGGACTGGTTAGGCTGCTTAGTCAAGAAGGTACTTGCCTTGCAAACACAAACACATGTTTAATCCCCAAAACCCACACTAAAAAAAAAAAAGCCAAACATGATAATGCACGCTTATAATCTTAGTGCTGGGAGGTAGAGAGAGGCACATGCCTGGAGCTCACTAGTCAGCCAGCCCAGCCTACTTGGCAAGCTCTAGGACAGTGAAAAACCCTGTCTCAAACACAAAACTATGAATCTTAAAGAACACCTGAGGTTTTTGTCTGACCTCCACACGCACACACGCACCTGCATACACATGTGTACCTGCACACTCATGAACACATTCACACAAGCATAAAGGAAGAATTGTAGGAGATATAAAGGAAATCAAGAAGCACAGTGGGCAAGGAGTCCATGAGTCGTGTCCTGGGCCTCTGGTCTGTCTGTCCCTTACCCAGATGGGACTGTGTCCTTTCTACTGCCATTTTCTGATCCCTAATATCATTAAGATTTATTTACCTTTATGTGTATGAGCATTTTGCCTGCATATATGTATATCCATGTGAGTGCTTGGTTCCCCCAGAGGCCAAAAGAGGGCGCCTAGAACTGGAGTTATAGGTGGTTGTGAAAACCATCTATAACTGGGTACTGGAAACTGAGGCAGGGTCCTCTGCAAGAGCAGCGATGCTCCCAGCTGCTGGGCCACCGCTGCAGCCTGAGCCTTAGTGTCTTCCTTGGCTTTCCAAAAGTTTTCTTCGGTGTTCCAGGCCTTTCCTTGTCGTCTTCAGAATCTCTTGGATTCTTTATTAGCTTGATAGTACCATTTTAAAATGCCATGAACAAGGTCGTTTAAGCAACGGAAATTAATGTTTCACTTTAATCTGGCAGGTGGGGTACTCCAAGGCACCTTCTCTTGCCTTAAGGATACCATACCCTTACATGTCAGTTGTCTCTGTAAGGATACCATACCCTTACATCTCGGTTCTTGTCTCTGTACAGTCTGCCACATAATCTCCTTGGATCATGGTTCTTATGATCCTGTTACTTCCTTAAAGATGCTATTATAAAATACAACCACATTCTGAGGTGTTTGGGATTCGGATACATACAAATGGGGGCAACTCAGCTTCTAACAAGTGCCTCTAAAAGACATCTTGGGAAGGGCTGATGAACACAGAACAGATCTTACTCTTGAAGTGGCATTAAGATTCATAGGACAAACTGGGCATGATGGCATACACCTTTAATCTCAGCATTTGGGAAGCAGAAGCAAGTGAATCTCTATAAATTCAAGGCTACCCTGGTCTACATAATGAGGTCCATGCAGAAATGGAACCTCCCAGGAACATGTGAGTCAAAGATGCATGAAGTTCTTAGCAGTGTCCAGAGAAGATGTACCAACAACACCCCCATAGCTGACACCTATAAGAACAAGACAGGACAGCTGAAAAGTAGCCACCCTACCCTTAGTAGAGGTTGGCAGGCATGCACTGGAGTTTCAGAATGAAGGAGACATCTAAGAATAATAATTTAGGCACCAAAGCATGAAGAAAAACCATCTCTACATGGGGAATGTTTGCTTTCAGACCCAGAACAAGGGACTGAGGTGCATATTTTACAAACCAAAGCAGAGCTGGCCTCCAAGCTCTCCCAGCATTCCTCAGTCCCTGTCTGGCACACCCTGCCCCCAACCTTGACCTTTCTATCCCAGGAGCTGGCTGCTCTTCCCCTAAAAGCTCCTCCCTATATAACCCAGACATTTTGAGCGCGTGCGCTTTCTCTCTCTCTTTCCTCTCCTTTCCACTGTTCTTCTCTCCTCTCTCTGAGCACGCCTTTTCTCTTTCTCTTCTCCCCCTCCCCACCCACCTCTCCCCATGGTGACTCTCCTGGTCTCAATCCTTTAGGCCAGTGAACTCACCCAAGAGCAGTCTCCCCATAAACCTGACTTTAATACAATCTGATCTGGCTTAAACTGGCTCATTTCACTAGCATCAAAGAAACAACCAATCAGGGGATACTCCAGAAGCAGAAGTAGGGAGGGTGAAGAAAAAAAAAAGAGTCCAAAATAATTAACACTGACCAGTGCTAAGGAGAACTGCAGTGTAACTCAAATTAGGGGCTGATGAGTCTGAACAGCATACGCAACATGATGCAGTGGTGTGAAACCATCTGAGGTGAGACTGAGTCTGCCACTTTAGCAGTCAAAAGTCCTTGGCATTAGCCGGAGATCCAAGAACTCCAAAAAAGTTTGCCTTGGACATAGAGTGCCAATCTGGAGAACTGGTCTAGCTACAGAGGAAAGGCTGAATTACCAGCGCAGTTCTACACAGTAAGGAGTTACTTTAAGTTAAAGAGAGAAATGGCAGTCGCTTCTGGGTTGGAGCCTTTCATCAGAGAAGCTGCTAAGAGAGCTCTCAGAGGAGGAGGGGCACTTTCTGTCATCAGGTAGGGAGCTGAGTTGTGGGAAGCTGGAGGCCTTGAAGAATGGGACATGTTCAGAAGGCTGCATCCCCATTGGGCTTCCCCACCCCACAACCAGGCATTTGAAGATGCAGAAAACTAGGACCAGCTGGTGCAAAGTTAGTAGTCTGTCCCATCTTGGGATACAGGGCAACTGATAGAAGCTCTAGTTATTAAGCAAACACAACCAAGTTCATACAGTTAAGACATACAGCACCTAGCCCATACAACCTCCACTCTCACCAGATGATGGGAGTCCAGGTGGCCTCAGAAGAGCAGGTCAGCATAGGTCAGCATCTTTCATTGCTCTCCATATGACTGACCCCTGAAAGGACGAGAACCCTGTCCTCTTTTTAAAAAAAAAAAAAAATCAGTACATTCCCCTTCCCCTTTCTTTAATTTATTTGTGGGGGGTGTGTATGTGTGTGTGTGTGTGTGTGTGTGTGTGTGTACATGCACGTGTATATGTGTACATGTATGTACAAATGCCCATAGAGGCCAGAAGAGAGTGTTAGATCCCTCAGAGCTGGGGTTACAAGAGATTGTGAGCTGCCTGATGTGGATCCTGGGGGCTAAACTCTGGTCCTCCTGATTGAGCAGTGTTTCTAACCACTAAGCCAACTGTCCAGTTCCCATAGTGTATGTTTTTCAATTTTTTCTTTAATGTATGTGTGCCTGTGTAAGTTTATGTAGGCCTGTCAGCCTGGAACTAGACTTACAGGCAGTTGTGAACCCCTAAGGTGGGTGCTGAAAACCAATCCTGGTGA
Organism: Arvicanthis niloticus; assembly: GCF_011762505.2. NCBI lineage: Eukaryota > Metazoa > Chordata > Mammalia > Rodentia > Muridae > Arvicanthis > Arvicanthis niloticus. The sequence goes on along the minus strand of NC_047658.1, from coordinate 106,862,952 downwards.
AACACTCTGAGCTGCTGAGTCATCTCTCCAGCCCCTCCCTGCCGTATTCTTTGTTTGTTTAGTTTTTCTATACTTTTTTGATCAGCACAACCAGTTTAGAGCTAGGGATGCAGCTCTTTTTGTAAAATGCTTGTCTACTTGCACAAAGCTCTGGATTCTATCTGCAGTACCACATAACCAAGCATGGTGGGTCATCCCAAAAGGCTCTATATGAGGCCTATTTGCTACAGGGCTTAAGACAGTCTCTCCCAAGTAAATAATTCACTTCCAAGGCTAGTTTTCTAGGCTCCCCCTCTCAATCCCTATAAATGGGGGGGGGGGGGGGGGGGCTGGGGGAGGATCAAATGCTTTGGCCTCTCTTCTGAGATAGTTATGGCTACTTTTCTTCCTTAGTCCGTCAGGCAGAAGCATGGATAGGCAGATTTTGACTCTGTGATAACACTTTCTAATGCCCTAAAAGCATTTTTTTTTTTTTTTGCTAATATTTTAAGAGCTTCTGTGTCTATTCAAATACCAAGTCCTAAATGCTGTTCTTGCCCCCATGTGCACCTTGCAGCCTGGCCCAGTGGAAAGCCGTCCCTCCTTGATGTTTCCTACTGTGTCTCTGATCCTCCTCTGTTCTCTGTTAGAACACCTGGGTGGATGATCCGTTTGTTTCACTGTCTTTGTCTCTTTCAGGATTCCTCCTTGGCTTTGTAACGCAAGCATCTCTTCTTCTCCTCCCACCCCCAGGAACAAAATTCCTTTCTAGTTGCTTGTATTCTTTTTTTTTTTTTTTTTTACAGCATCCTTTTTAGTCATCAACATAGTCAACATAGTATCTGCTCTGCTCTGGGCATTCTGAGTGTGTGTGTGTGTGTGTGTGTGTGTGTGTGTGTGTGTGTGTGTGCACGCGCATGTGCACACACACACAGGCATGTTACTGTTTTAAGTTTCCCACTGGGTCCTCAAATCTCTTGGGTTAGGTTTTTATACCTTGTTTCTGCTTTAAGTTTCCCTCTGGGTCCTCAAACCTCTTGGGTTAGGTTTTTATGCCTTGGCCTTGTTTTATGCCTTGTGTTTTACAGTGGGCTTTGAATGTCTAAGACACGTGTTTACCCTTCACATTTTAACATGAAGCAGGGAAGCAAAAGAACACCTGGGACTTCTCCCTGACTAAACTAAATGGGGGCATCCACCAGCCTTTGGGCTAGGGAGGGGAGGCCTTTCAACTTCACAATAAAAGAAAGGTCAAAACCACAGTGGCTTCAATGAGAAGAGCTCCATACAGAAACCACCCCTTCCTTTCCAGGTCTTGTTTCCACCCATGCGGCTTCATAACAGGCCTCAGCCAGGACAGGGTCACTCCCGACAGCTCCAACTGTAATCTTGGGCCTTGGAAAGCAAGTCTGGCCCAGATGAAACCCCTCGTGACTGTCTGGAGCTGAGGTCACACTCACCCTACAAAGGCAGGGAGGCACTGCAACCAGTCAGCTTGAAAATAAAGGGGGACCGGGTCTTCAGGGGCCTATTTTCAGAAGGTTCAGGGAGGTCAGATCAACAAAGGTCTAGTGCTATTGGGATCCTCATGGCTGAAGATCAAACTGCCCGGAGGGCCATCTGGCAGGATGCTGGAAGCCCTACACGCCTAGAAAGGCTGCCCAGTAGTCCTTACAGCTGGCGAAGAGGAGTAAGTGGAGCTGAGGTTCCATCAGAAGAATGGGAAAGGAGGTAGATAATTCATAAGAACCATAAGAATCGATGCGGTGGGCAAGTAGGGAGAACGGAAAGGAAGAGGCAGTGAACAAAAACGCTGGACTTACAGGAACAAGAACACACTGTATGTCCTGGGTGTTGGGGCTAGTGGACATAGGGAAAAGAGAGTTTGGGCAGGGCCGGAGGGTGGCAGGGATGGGGAGGTGGGAGGGGACAGGGGAGGGGAGGGGAGGACGCTGTATGCAGTGCAGCGAGGATGGGGGCCGGGCAATGAGGAGGGCTGGGGCTGTGCTTTTCTGAGCTTTCAGTATCTCCTCCCTTCACGTCTCCCGGGGCTGAGCCTCCTCGGCTGCCCGCCCCTAATCTTTAGGCGGAGGCTTCAGCAAAATCCAGTCGTGAGCTCTGCCTAAGGAAAAGGGTCCTCGCCGCCGAACCTTTCTGCTTGGCCGGCCTCTAAATCGCTCATCCGACCTAGGCTTGTGACCAGTAAGTAGGGGAAGTGGATGAACCCAGTGATGCTGGAAGGGAGCGGGGGGGGGGGGGGGGGGGGGAGAAGGATCTGTGAAGGATGGAGCCGCCGGGCAGACCGTTGGTCCATGGCCAGCCCAAACCCATCCTGATCGGTTTACCTGCCCAGGCTGCTGACCTGAGCAAACCCAAAAAGGGTGGAGCCGGGGCGGGGAAGAGAAGTAATTACCTAGGGTCTGGGCCTGCCCAGCGTTTCACCCAACGTTGTTTGTGTTGCAAGGAATCGCTAATCTGGATTCTGACCCCCCTCCCCGCACTCTAGCCTAGTGCATTCAGCCACAGCCTCTGGCTGACAGACACTAGGAAGGCATCCGGAGATCCAGATGCCAGAGCAAAAGTCACAAGGCCGTCCACTCTAACCATAATCTGGGTATATTGAGATTCCAAACTAGAGTCCTCCACACACTAATCCATCCCCTTCCAGGGACTCGTGTGCAGAGCGGGGGATTTGTGCCCCAACCCTCAAGGCCTGGGCCCCACCGCAGGAGCTCCGCAAACCCCATTCTGGGACCCATCTCCACCCTACAATAGTAAAACGGCCGCTCTGTTGTTGAACCCTTTCCTCATGACCCCATCTCCACCCGGTTATACAGCAGGAACCCAAAACCAAAGTCCTGGTGCTAAGGGTTAAAGAGCCCTTCCTCAGCCCTGAGCCCAATGTCCTCCAAGATGCTGGGAGCCCTCTATCAGATTACCACAAAACCAGAGACTGATGTCAGTGTTCCGGATGAGCCTATTCCCAGACCTTGATACCCTCTTGCCCTGGCTCTAAGCCAAGCTCCACCCCTGCACAGAAGCTGAAGCCCCTTCCACCCTCTTCTCGCAGATTCTGCCCAGTAGGATGAACTGGACTGCTGCCACGTGCTGGGCTCTGCTGCTGGCCGCCGCCTTCCTCTGTGACAGCTGTTCGGCCAAAGGTGGCCGCGGAGGCGCTCGAGGCAGTGCCCGGGGGGTGCGTGGAGGTGCGCGCGGGGCATCAAGAGTGCGCGTAAGACCGGCGCCCCGCTACAGCTCCTCTCTGCGTGTAGCGGCTGCAGGGGCAGCAGCAGGGGCTGCGGCGGGTGTGGCTGCGGGCCTTGCCACCGGCTCTGGCTGGAGGAGGACCTCAGGGCCTGGAGAGCTAGGCCTGGAGGACGATGAGAACGGGGCAATGGGAGGCAACGGGACCGACCGAGGAGTCTACAGCTACTGGGCTTGGACTTCCGGCTCAGGCTCAGTGCACAGTCCACGTGTTTGTCTGCTTCTAGGAGGCACCCTTGGTGCTCTAGAACTGCTTCGGCCCTAGACCAAGCTAAGCTCCATCTCAGGTCTAGCTCCTAGTCTGTCTTAAGGCCCCTAGGGCCCACCCTAATGGCCTCCTGCCCAGGGGGTCACTTCATTTTGCTGACTATAATTCCCCAGCCCAGACAACAGTTCTGGGCCCATAAGGCCTCTTGCAATTTGTGGATGCAGTTTATTCTCTTGCCCATCCCAGTCTCCCAGTCTTCCACGCAGGCAGGAACTAGCAGCTCTACCACCAGAGAGGCAGGCTGCCCTCGACTCTCCTGAGCTGCCCAAGCAGGCATGCCTGTCTGCTCGTCCACCCTGACACAAAAACATTAACAATGCTGACCACCAAGAAGAAGCTATCCTTGGGTGGGCCTGTCTGATTCTGCCACTAAAGCCCCAAAGACCTTGGGCCTCCCATGGAAGCAGAGGGAGAAAACCACTTCCCTCTGGACTTAAGAGAACATTCACCTGGACTGCAGTGTGCGAAATGTCAGGTGCTAATCACCTGCCCAGAGCAGGTCCTAATGATGTCATAGTCCAGAAGCATCCAAAGCAGGAAAATATCCATCCCAGGACACCCACTGTGGTCCTCCTACAAGAAGCTACCAAAGCCAAGGTAGTATGTTTCTTCCTGGCAGACTGCCTAAGAGACCTTACGTCAGAAGGGTTTTCCACTTGAAGCCACTTGGCCATAAGGTCCACTTAACTGTTTCTAAAATCCACCAAGGGTAGGGGTTTTGAATTCACTTTCAAAAACATTCCATTCCGTTTGAACTTTAGGTTCACAAGTGAGAGTCACAGGTATAATACCAATCCTGCTGGGGGCTTCTTTTTATATAACCCAAACTGCAAGACTCCCAGTTCCAGTGGGTATCAGCATTTCACGTTGGGAGACCCTCTCCCTTGGAAACGGATGGACTGGAGGTGAGACAGATCATGGCACAATTGACAGCTGGCAGACTGCACAGTGGAGGGGGCAGCAGTTCTTCAGGCCCACTGCTGCCAGAAGAAAGCTAACAGAAGAGCCAGCCTCAGCAGGTTGTGAGCGTGGGTTAATACTACTAGTTGTCTGACCCTCCATAGCCATCCTGAGAACAGAGCTGATGTGCTGAGTGGCCTCAAAAAGATACATTATAGTCCTCACAAGACCCTACCTTTGAGCAGACTGGCTTCTTGCTGTTCAAGGGCCCTCTAGCACATCTTTGCCGAATGGAGTAATGTGTCTCGTGACTCAGTCAATATATACAATGCTAGCTCAGCATACCTCTGCTTAGTATACAGGTTTCAAGGCTATTGGCAGGGCCCTAGCCAAGCATTTTCTTGACCAACAAGTTGCAGGATGCAACTCCCTGCAACTTATATTCACACTGCCGGTGCTCTTAGGCACAGTCAGCCCAGCTGCTCCTCTGTCCCTAATAGACCAAGCTCAAAACCACCAAGACCAGCAAGCTAAGGGCCAAGCCCACTAGGGTCCTCAAAGGCAGGTGCTGATGCATCAAGTCTGGTACAGGGAGAACCACCAGAGCCCCTTCAACTTGTCTAACACCCATGAGGATGGACTATGTGGACCAGACCCTTCCCGTACCACAGAGTACCATGTGTTAGTTCTGGGCATCATGGCATTATGAACACATCACTTTTTAACGATTATTTCACATTCACCAATCTGACTTCTCCAGAGTGTTCAGCATTTGGCACAGCCACACAACTTTGAATACCTTCTCCACTAGCAGGAACTATAGATGCTGAGGGAGAATCTCAGAGGAGACTTACTATACTGCAGCCAAAGCAAGAGGCAACAGTGGGAGGCTAGCCCCTGCTATCAGCCATCCACAAGAAGCAGAGAACCTGCTGAGCATCCAAGCACTGGTTTAAGCAACATTGAAAAGCCCAGGCCAATACTGAACAGAAGAGACTAGAACTACTGAGCAAGGATAGCCCAGCTGGCCCGGCAGTACTTCCTATCTGTATCAACCAACCCCTTGCCGTTTCTTTTAGACAGCAAGCTGCTGGCAGCAACATCTTCTAGGTGAATACAGGTACATGGAGGTCAGCCATGCTAGTCCATGCCCTCTGCACCGCTCCTGCAGACATCATGGTTTCAATGGCTAGACGTGATCCCCTTCCAGTGATCCACTGGCCTGTACAAAGTTGAGCCTACAGCAGAAGGCCTCCTGTGGTACAGGTCCTGAAGTGCAAGGGGAGAGGACACTCCTGGACTTCACTGCTGTAAACCTCTGTCTATGTTTGTGCACTTTATCAGTGAGGAGTTCGTTGTGAAATAAAGCCCTCTGCTGGTAACAAGCTTCTCCCTCACTGCAAAACTCTGAGACACTTGAGAATCTGACTTAGGAACCCCAATCCCCTAATCTACCAATCCCCAGCATTCATTGGTGGAAGGGGATTTAACTTATGGGCTCAACATACTAAGTACATAATGAAAAAGCCATCAGAAAATTTTCACTGGGTGTCATGGCACACACCTGTAAGAGCCTAAGGCAGAAGCAATGTATTTGAGACCAGCCCAAGCCACATAATGAAAATTTGTCTGAAAATGACAAAAAAAATAAATAAAGTAAAATAAAATAAGAAAAGCCAGAGAGAGATTAAAAAAAAAAAAAGTGGGCCTTTTAACCCATCTTTTTAAATTATAGAGTATAACTTAGACTCCTCTGAGATTGCACTAATCTCTTCTTGAGACTGAGAAAACCTCCTGACCAAGCCACATATACAGGACTCCTGGGGCCTGACAGTAGTAACCAGGACTGACCAGACTCTAGTAGACAAGAGAACATAGTGTCCTTTGGAGCTGGGGCCTGAGTCTCAGGTACCAGCACAGAGAGCGTCTGGAATTGAAAGAATAGTTCTAAGCATTAAACACTCCAGCTGTAGTCCTATAGAGTATGCAGGAGACCATACTCCAGCCAGCCAGTCCAGGGGTTAATGTCATCAGCAAGCAGGTATAACGTCACGGTCCAGCATCACCTGGCCCAACAGCCCACTGCGGAAGGTCCGGAGGAAGTCTCGGGCTGCCGTGGCATAATCCGGCTGGATAACATTGACATTACCTGAGGACAAAGGATCTGATGAGAAAGGGGCCCCAAGGCAGCCCATCCCTGAGAGACCACTAGGGCACCATCTGAAATCTAGGGAACAGGGCATGCTCAGAAAGAACACAGGCATCATACCCATCCAGCACTGTCCAGAGCTAGACCACCCTCTGAAGCCTATACTACAAAGTCCTTCCTCCCTAGAAATTTCCATAGTGCCCTGCCCACAGGTTTCCTTCTGTGTCTCACTCCTGTCCCCACAAGGAGCCAAGAGTCCCAACAGAAGACAGAATAAGGGCCTCATGCCACACCATGCAGCCTCACTCACCTGTGCCTGTGAGAACCTTCACTTTCCGTGTCTTCCGCAGCTTGATAGCCACGTTCTTCAGCACCCACTCTATTTGGTCACAGGCATTGGCCAGGGAGTAATGCTGCACATACCTGGAAGCCCACAGCTCAGGTCAGACTTCTGAGGCTCCAAGCCTGAGAAGGATTCACACTCACCCACACCTCAGATGAGCCAGCTCCTGGGTTCCTGGGAGGACCAGATTACTTCCGGGCAACTTAGTGCTCCAGAACAAGGCTCATGGATTCTTACAGAAAAGTAAGGACTTATCACCTATCAATGAAAAATTCAAATGCCTGGCACCCAGTTAAAAGTCATCAGTCCCTCACCAAGACAGTACAGGACAGAAGTGTCCAGAGACAGACAGACAGACAACATGGATTCCCAACAAAGACAAAAGGACAATCTAGTGAGGAAAAGTCTTCAACAAAATTTTCTGGACAACCAGTCATCCATCCATGTGCAAAATTAAGAACTCACAGTTGCGCCATACACTAAGCATATGCTAATGCATAGTGGAAGAGGGTCACGTTCCTAAATGTGAAACCTAAGCTGCCACTCTCCAGGGAAAAACAAAACTCTATGGCCTTAGGCTAGGCGTATTTCTATATGAAGCAGCACCATTATGAAGTATATTCTTACTAAGTCAGACTTCCAAAACTTACAGTGTTAACAGAAGAAAAGACAAGCCTAGACTCCTAAAAAACTTTGTATAGACCTTATCCCTCAGAACAGGTAACATGGTGCATGGGCCGGGGCAGTGGTGGCGCACGCCTCTAATGCCAGCATGTGGGAGGCAGAGGCAGGCAAATTTCTGAGTTCAAGGCCAGGTCTACAGAGTGAGTTCCAGGATAGCCAGGGATATACAGAGAAACCCTGTCTCGAAAAATTTTTAAAAAAAGGAAAGGAAGAAAGAAAGAAAGAAAGGAAGGAAGGAAGGAAGGAGGGAAGAAGGGAGGGAGGGAGGGAGGGAGGGAGGGGAGGGAGGGAGGGAGGGAAGGGAGGGAGGGAGGGAAGGGAGGGAGGGAGGGAGGGAGGAAGGAAGGGTTGGGAAGTAGCTCAGCAGTAGAGCATATGCTTGCTGTATTCAGTCCCAGATTCAATCCCCAGCCTCAAAAGAAGGGGGGAGGGGGGAGGGAGAGAGGAGGGGAGAAAAGAAGGCCAAATATGGTGGTACATGCTTTTAATCTCACATACAGAAGGCAGAGGCCAACAGATCTTTGTGAGCTGCCTGGCTATGGAGGAGAAAGACCCTATCTCAAAAACAAAATTGGAAAGGGATGGTGGTCTGGAGAGATGGCTCAGCGGTTAAGAGCACTTACTATTCTTTTAGGAACCTGAGTTCAATTCCCAGGGCCCACAGGATGGCTCACAACCATCAGTAATACCAGTTTTGGAGGACTGGACACCCATTTCTGGCCTCCATAGGCACCAGGTAAAACGCACACACATAAAATAAAATTTTTACTTTATTTTTTAAAGAGTTTTTTTTTTTTTTTTTTTTTTTATTTTATCTGAGTACAGTGTTGCTCTCTTCAGATACACCAGAAGAGGGCATTACAGATGGTTGTGAGCCACCATGTGATTGCTGAGAATTGAACTCAGGACCTCTGGAAGAGCAGCCAGTGAGTGCTCTTAACTGCTGAGCCATCTCCAGCCCCAAAATAAAATTTTTAAATGAGAAAAATATTTAACAGACATTTTCCCAGTGAAGATACATTGATGGCCACATAGACACAGGAAAAGATGTTCAGCATCACATGAGTAGGAATATGTACCAAACACTGCAGACTGTGTGGTCAGGGCTGAGCGACGGCTCAGAGACTAAGAGCATCTGTTGCTGCTGCAGAGGACCTGGCTTAGATCCTCAGCATCCACATGACTGCTCACAACTGTCTATAATGCCAGGGCTAGGAAATGTAATGCCCTCCTCTACAGGCACTGCGTGCACATGGTATAAAGACATGCAGGCAGGCAAAATTCATATACATTAAATAAAATCATTAAACCCAAAAGTATAAAATAAAAGACTATTTACAGTGTAAAGAAGATTCGGAAAAGCGTGGACCCTATTCTCTGCTAGGTAGTGTATGGCACAGTCCAACGCTCTGGAGAACAGCTCAGCAGTTCTGTAGGACACTAAAGGTCACCATTACTGAGTGCCTCAGACATTCTCCTGCATTTTACCCAAGACAAGAAGAAACTCACATCGAGTTAAGCCTATACATGAACATTTCCAGCTTTGTTTATAGCAGCCAAGAACTACACAGCCCCCATGTCCACCAGGGTGACCAGATAAACCAAGCGCAAGATGTCTGGGTAACAGACAATGAGCCGAGCCATCAAAAGGAATGTAGAGCATGGGAGACTCACAACACCGGTGCTGCCCAGGAGGGAAGCCAGGTGAGAGGGCGGGTGTCCTGTACCACCTCACTGACAGAATGCTCATCTTCCTCACTCACCACAGGGCTTAGGGAAGCGACAAAGTGAACAAGGCCATGCTACATATGTAGCCCAGCTGGTCTCGAATTGTATGATCCCCTCTCTCAGCATCACAAGTACTAGGATTTGTGGACCACCACACTCAACAGAATGTCTGCTATCTTGGGTGACAACATGATGTGGTCAGATATCAAAACTTATCAAATCACACACTTGTATTAATATACAAATTATATACTACCTTAATGACATAGTTCTAAAACCACATCTAGATAGAATGAGCCAGCAGGGAGCTGCAGCCCCCACACCCACTGCCACTCACCCAAACAGTCCGTGCCTGTTGAGGGTGTAAAGAAGATAATCAGCCATCGTCTCTTCCCCAACAAGGTGGTCCAGCACAGTTCCTGCAAGACAAGCAGCTAGTGCAAGCCCATGGCACAGTGGGCATCTATGCCCCACCAAGCCTGAATGCCTCTCAGTTGAAGGCAGAAGGCCTCAAGCTAAGGACCCTCCCGGCAGGTTGGCTCACAGCTGTCCTTCTTCCTATATGGCATGTGACCTGGTTGCCAAGCATGACCTCTCTGTCTACCGCTACCACAGGGCAGAATGGTAGCCAGCACATGCATGCTGTGAGCTAGGCTCCCTCTCCAAACTGTGGAAAGCATCTGGTATCAGGAAGGGTGGAGGGAGTAACAAGTCCACCTGCCTAGGGGCCAGTTAAGGTCAGCAATGGGGCAGAGGCTTACCACACAGGGCCAGCTTCAGGCCTGTCTCCACGCTTTCGATCCGAGGAGCCAGCACCCCAGGAGTATCCAGCAAGAACACCAGTGGACGCTCACATACCTGTGCAACAGAAAGTGGATCAAGCCAGGCAGCCTGTGCCCAACAGCCAAATCGTTGCCGGAGACTCTGAGGCAGGCCTCTGGATAAACCCACCACATAGGTTGTCCTTTGCACTGAGGTTTAGAAGCCTCATAGGGTATAATATCTACTTAATTTGAAGAACAAATAAAAGCCCAAGGTCCACAGAAAATAAAAGGGAATACATAAGTGTGGCTCTGGGAAGAAGGCTGCCTTTCTGACGGATTTTCATACGGGCAGAGCAGCACTGGCGGGAACATGAGGAGAGAGAAAGGAAGGAGGTGAGACGCAAGGTCAATGCTGTGCTCACTGAAGCTCAGTAGACAGAGCTCTGGGCTCAGCTACCAAGGAGCCTACCTGGATTCTGGATGTCACAGCTCTTGTGATTCCTGGCTCACCACCCACTCTGGCAGCTTTTCCTGAAAAGACACAAAGAGTCCATCAAATATTTCCATACGGCATAGGACAAGGAATAAAAGGTATTTTACTAACATATCTGACAAGCAGATTGGAAACCCAGAAGTCAATAAGTATGTCAAATTATAATTTGTTCCTTACTCAGTCTCAAAGAACACATGGCAAAGATTTTCAAAAGCTAGGCACAGTGGCCAAGGGCTGACGAATGCCCAGAGCTCACTTCCCAGTGTAGAAAGGTACACCCTGATACAAAGGTACCAGAGCTACTCATCTGTTGGGAGCCGACTTTCAGCAGAAAGCGGCTAGATTATCTTTGCAGCCATCTGGAACCATATACCCTGATAAGAGATTTGGTTTTCAATAGCCTACAACAGCTGAAGCACACTCTGATATCCCACATATTTTGTGTTGCTGTTTGCTGCCCCCAGTTGCAAGGCATACGTGGTATCCATGCCTACAAGGCATTGCAGTTCACGTGCTGTCCACGTGCTATCCAGGCCATATATGCCTGTAAGGCACACGTGGTATCCAAGCCTGCAAGGCGCACAGTGCACGTGCTATCCACGCTATAGACGCCTGTAAGGCTTACATCATATCAACACCTAGAAGGCACGTGGCAAAAGCGTATAAATACCTCAGAATTCCCTTCAATAAAAGAGACTTGGTATGAGACTTGAGACTTGATCAGAACCTCTGTCTTGTCTCTTCGCATCTCCTGCCCCTGCAGCCCCACTCTCTCTCTCTCTTGACCAGAGCACTTAGCCCCAAAGCGTTGAGGCAGAGTACGGGTCACAACATTCATCCACCTCAAAGCCTCTCCTGGACTCCCCTACTCCACAGTACTACCCACAGCAGGCAGGCCAGCACCATCCTTGATCCCAACACTTTGGTGGCCTGGCATGGGACCCAGCCCGGAATACCCCTGGGAAGCTAACTATTCACTGTCAAACCACCACAGAAGTAAAAGGATAAAAGTGTCCATCATTAATGACAAGAGGAATAAGAATAGGGTAGACTGTGGAGGAACTTGGACCTACAGAGAAAGGAACTGCTGATAAAATCCCAACAGAACCAAACCTAGAACATTTTACTGAGACAAGCCAGTCCTAGCACTCTATTGACACAGGTGGACAGAAACAAAACAGGGCTGCCAGGCACTGGGGCAAGAACAGGATGATATGCTTGAAATTTTGGTCTCAGGTAATTTAAAGTTTAGGTAGTGGGGATGCCGACACAACCCTATAAACAAACTTCATACCCCTAAACAAGGAAGATGCACACTTAAAGGAAAAGAAGCTTAAAAAATTAAATGACTGTGACAGCTTTCCAATTAACACCCAAACAGCCCCTTTCTAAAATGATACAACATGATTTAAAACTCTTGGACTTTACACTATAAATGAGTTTTTGCTGTTGTAGTTTTATATTGTATTTTGGAGACAGGGCTTCTGCCTCTCTGCCTCTGCTTCCCAAGAGCTGGGATTAAAGGTATGTGCCACCACATCTGGCTTTGTTAAATAAATAAATAAATAAATAAATAAATAAATAAATAAATAGATGACTATACAGTTAGTGCAAAAAAATGAAGCCAATATAAATGTATCCCACCGCCTAAAACACATGCAATGTCAAGAGCAGGCTAAAGCACAGAAGTGCACTGTGTAGCCAACGGCTATTCACCACACAGACCACCATCAGACCATGAACTGTCCTTTTAGCTAACAGAACAGGCCACAAAATATGGAAGAAATGCCACAAAGCAACATAGGGCTGACCACACTCTTCCACAGTGCCCTCTAGGAGTGGAAGTCAGCACAGCAGAGATTGCCTACCTGTTCTGAGGTGCTGCCGCCTCAGGGAGTTAATGAGGGAGGATTTGCCTACATTGGGGACACCGACCACCATGATGCAATATTCTGGGTTCTGTGGAAGCAGAAGAGTTTCAACTTTATCCCACACAGGTTGTGAAACCAATAGCCCAGGGGAAAGGGATATCAACATGAAGGCCCTATGCTGACCAGCTGGGTGGGCCCAGCGTTTCCCACTAAAACAGTAAAAACAAAGGCTGGTCCTGGCTGAGACACAGCTCAGTCTTCTGTATTACAGAAGGCTCAGAAGGGCAGGCAGGAAGGGACTGGGTAACTCCACATACCCACCCCCAGCTCTGCACCCCACCAACCTCTGCTCGGTGATAGCGGTAACTGCACCTGATCAGTTCCATGACTTTTGGGACAATCTGTAACAAATAGGCCACATCTTCTGGTCATACATCTCTTACCGACCCACTTCCAAATAACAGGGTCAGTGAGCCTGTCCTTATACTGACCCCTTGCTTAGGAGGGTAGAGACCTCACACACACCTCACTACACATCCAGATCATGGGCATCCAACTGTTCAATCAGCCACAGCTAATTGGGGTTCATCTACCCACTCCCAACCCAACTCCCCCCCCCCACACACACACACACAAACACACGACACAGGAGTGTGGCTACCTCAGGAGGGCTCTTCTACAGCAAGTATAGCTACCTACTAGACATTCCACACATCAGCTCATGGGGTTCCATCAAAACAACTGGGAAGACAAGTTACTGGGTTCTGTAAAAGGCTTTTTATTACTTAGAATCCAGCAGACAGCCAGGCAGTGGTGGCGCATGCCTTTAATCCCAGCACTTGGGAGGCAGAGGCAGGTGGATTTCTGAGTTCGAGGCTAGCCTAGTCTACAGAGTAAGTTCCAGGACAGCCAGGACTACACAGAGAAACCCTGTCTTGAAAAAAAAAAAAAAAAAAAAAAAAAAAGAACCCCAGCAGACTCCCTCAAAGCTCACTCTGATTGTGGGCACACACACAAGAAACAGGCAGCCCTGGAGATCCTGAATCCTGGGCAGCTAAAGCCAAGTCCAGGATCTTATCCCAAATATTTAACAACTAGCATATACAGAGGTTTACCTGCTTGATGTTTTCATCCTTTACACAGTTCGTAAAAATAACATTTTTCAGGCCTTTTTCTTCTAAATGCTGGACAATTTTCTGAAAGACACATCTCTATTTTAATATTAAATTGAATTAAAATTTAAATACTAAATTAAATATGAACGGTATGCCAGGAACGGTGGTAAATGCCTTTAACCCCAGTACTACCCAGACTCTGTCTAAAATAAATTAAAAATTAAATGTGTGTGAGAGAGAGGTCAGGGCAAGAGAGATGGCTCAGCATTTAAGAGCACTGGCCACTCTTCCAGATGGCCAGGTTTGATTCCCAGCAACCTCCTGGCAGCTCACAATTGTCTTAACTCCAGTCCCAGGGGATTCAATGCCGTCTTCTGGCCTCCACAGGCTTAAGTGTAGTGCAGAAACAGAAGCAAGCAAAACACCCACTTACAAAAAATAAAAACAAAGATTAACAAACAACAGCAAGTAAACATTCAAACATACACACACACACATATACGCATTATATATATATATATATATATATATATATATATATATATATATATTTATGTACATATATGTGGTAAGATAAATAAAACTCAAGATTCTGAGCTTGGGGCCAGTGAGATGGCTCAGCTAGTAAAGGTGCTTGATGCTAAGCTGACAACCTGAGTTCAATCCCCAGGCCTATACAGTGGAAGAAAAGAACTGACACCTCCATACCTCCATGTTGTCCTCCAAATGTATGCCATGGCACGTACATACCCCCACACAAAGTAAATAAATGATAAATGTAAAAAAATAAAAAATAAAAAATAAAAAAAAACTTTTTTTTTTTTTTTAAAAAAGGAATCTGGTTGGCCTGGTGGCACCTGCCTTTAATCCCAGCACTCAGAAGGCAGACACATGTGGATCTCTGTAAGTTTGAGGTCACCCTTGTCCTGACACAACACGTTGCAGGCCAGCAAGAATTACAGAGTAAGACCCTGTCTCAAAAACAGATTTAAAAAAAAAAAAAAAGTAAGGCTCTAAGCTTGAAAGGCCGCTGCAGGCACACTCTGCTCCACAGCAGCTTCCACTCTAGGAGCCCGGCAACAAGAAGTGGATGCCAGCAAACAGCGAAGAGCCTCAGCTCTGAGGAAAGGGACTCTAACAGAGACAGCAGGGAGGAAGAGCCCTAAGGCAGACATAGCCACGCTGTGTGTGCGCCTCAGGCTCTGCCAGAGTGAACACCAGGGGACACGGCCTGCTCACAGGGACTGCAGTGCTCCTGGGGATAAAGTGGGACTGACAGGTCACTTGAAGCCTCTTCAGCACCAGCTTCACAGGTGCCAGCTTCTCTGAGGAATCCGTCACTTTCATGTACTCTGTCATATAAGACTCCCTTGGGAAGAGGAGGGAAAACTGAAACAGGTTTTCACTATGTAGCCTTGGCTGGCCTGGAATTCACCATGTAGAACTAGCTGTCCTGGATCTCATAGAGATCTGCCTGCCTCTGCTTCCCATGTTTTAGCATAAAAGGGGTGTGCCACCACGTCCAGCATGGGACTTCACTGTAAACTGAAATGGTATTGAACTCAATCTGATTATAGAAAATAAGTAGTGCCAAAAGTACATTAGAGCTGACATAGAGGCATTAGGTTTAATATTCAGTATAATCAGTATACATACTTTATTTATATTTACATCTATCAATATGTATTGCAAGTCACGATTGTGTTTGGTCATTACTAACCACAAAACATAGTAAACGCTTAAATAAACAAAAAGTAATTCATTAATGCTGTCAGTTTTAGTTATTTTCAGTTATTCGTCACATATGATATAATTAAGGTACTTGCCTCAGGAGGCTGGAGAGGTGGCTGAAAGGTTAAGAGCACTGGCTGCTCTTGCAAGTTTGGTTCCCAGCACCTATACAAGTCACAATTCCAATTCCAGGGGATAAACACCCTCTTCCGGCCCCTGTGAGCACCAGGCACGCATGTATATCACACATGCATACATATATACAGGCAAAACACTCATACACAAAAAAATAAATAAATCTTTGAGGGAAATAAAAATGGTACTAGCCATGACAGACATACTGATCTCTGTTCTCAAACATCCCTCTAGTACAGGCTGTGGGTGTGGGGCCTAATGTCCTTCGGAAGCCTGGTATGCTTCTCACCTCCTATGTCTGCCCAGTAGAGCGCAGTACACGCCAGTCTGTATAGACTAGCATGTGAAGCGCTGAAGTAATCCCTAAACAGCTCAAATCTCAACTAATAAAAACCAGGGGAAGGCACTTAACCATAAAAAGAGGGGAGGGGGGAGGAAGCAAAATTGAGAAGCTTGCTCGAAACAAGCGGCACTGGAGATCAGCTCTCTAAGGCTTAAGGAATGTGCTGCCGCTGGGAACCAT
The DNA here is from genome assembly GCF_011762505.2 of Arvicanthis niloticus. NCBI lineage: Eukaryota > Metazoa > Chordata > Mammalia > Rodentia > Muridae > Arvicanthis > Arvicanthis niloticus. Next base: position 106,847,005 of record NC_047658.1, on the reverse strand, counting down.
CCTGGATAACCTCCTGACCTTTCATAAGAGCTGTGGATCTTCAGTAAAGGAAAAATTTCTGCATCATTAACAACTTTCTAAAATCAGGCTTGAATTCAAGGCCGTGAAATTCCTCTTTCCAAAGGATTTGACAACACAGTGATAAAAAGTAAAGTCAAGATTTCAATAGCATTCTCTGCCTTCACTTTTTACTTCCAGGCCATGTAGAAAATACACTGCCCTGGGACCCAATTCTGCCTGGATTTAGAGCAACGGTTCTCAACCTGTGGATTACGATCCCTTTAAGGTTCGAATGACCACAGGTGCCACCTAAGACCGTCAGAAAACACAGATATTTACAACTCATAACAGTAGGAAAATTACAGTTATGAAGTGCCAACAAAATAATTTCATGGTTGAGAGTCAACACAACATGCACAAGTGTATTACAGGGTCACAGCATTGGGAAGTTGAGAACCATTGTGTTAGACACTGTTAGGTACTTTGGGCTTTTCATAGCCCAGTCCCACACCCAGCCCTTCCAGTTTCTGGATCACAAGGTGTACAGAAAGCAACGAGCTGCAGAAAACCTGAGATCGGGCTGGGTACATAGTCAGCTAGGGACACTGCAGGTGCCACAAGTGAACTCCAGGCTACGTACATCAGCTCTGTGCACCTCCCAGTTAGTTAGAAGTAAAATGTACTCAGTCCCTTTGCTTCAGTGGTCACATGGGACACATGGTGGACAAAGGTTGAGGTACAAAGTGGCTATAATGGCCACCAGGGGTCCCACAGCACACCAACCCATTTCCCACAGGAGATGTGACATCTTGAGCATTTGGCGATTCTTTCATACTAAGGGAAACATCTGTTGCTAAAAAGCCAGGCCAGAAGCCTCCATCAAAGCCAGGAGTTGTTTTAAAGTATAGGCTACCCGGGGGCACAACAGAACTCCTCTGTGTCTGTGGCTCTGTCACATTGCTGCTGGCATCTGTGAGAAGGCGCTCACCTGCTGCTCTGTAAGATCCGCCAAGTCCATTTTGTTAAGGACAAGCAAATGTGGCTTCAGACCAAGTAGCTCTTGGAAGAGAGGGTTTCGACCTGAGAATGGGATGTGTTGATGATGTTAAGGCATGATCCCTAGAGAGCTTTACCACCAGGAGCTAAAGCCAAAGGAAGAAGCCCATCTCAGAGCAAGTGTGGTCATACAACCCATCTCCCTATCCCTCATGTTGCAGCTTGTGACAGGTGCAAGTCAGGCAAGGCATTGTCACCTAACTTCCCAAGCAGATGGTGGAAAGAACAAAACCAAAGTTCAAAGAGAAGGCACCGTTTGGATGCCAAGAAATTAAAGTTTAAAGTGACATGGCCTGAACACTTAAGAAACTGTGACTCCTGTGAAATCCTACCCAGAGAAGCTGGAGCACCACCCAACCCACAGCTATTCTCAGCTACTCCAGACTGATATGGGACTCCATCATGTGACTCTTTAACACAGGCAATGGGGCTTCTTATCTCTACTCTCTGCCCCTTTAGCCCTCCAGTAGGATCTAGTACAAGAGTCCTAAGGCCTCCGCCTGTCCCATCTGGCACCCAGTTAAGCTGCTACCTCCATCTACATGGTACTTCTTTCACAGCTGATCAATCCATTCCAAGTCTCCAGGCTTCTCTCCAAAAATGCTACAGAAACCACTATTCACACAGACCTGCTGCCACATCCTAGATTCAGATAAGTGTTCCAGAGACTAAAGGAGAACAGTTTTCTCATCATATATGCTGGAAGATAACAATGTTTTACTTTTTTAATAATCAATATAGGCAGGAATGGGGGCACAACTTTACTCCTAGCACACAGATCTATGTGAGTTCCAGGCCATCCTGTTCTACATAGTGAACTCCAGGCCAGTCAACACTACACTGTGAGACCCTATCTCAATAATGATGGTGATGATGATGGTGGTGGTGGTGGTGATAATGATGATAATGTCACATCTGGCAGCATTTGATTGTAGATCAGTAGACATGTATAGCCTAAAACAAATACACCAGATGTACTATTGCTAAAGTTCCAACTCTGAAGGCTGAAATAGTTCCTATTCTCCATTACTATTTCCAGAGACTCCCACCAGTGACAGCAGGTCCCCACGCCCACCACCAGCTGTTCCAGGAGCCTGGTGGTCTGACATCCCCACACTCTTCTAGGGCTAAGTAAGCAGAATGAGGAAGAACTCACAAGCCAACAGAAACCAAACACATCTTAAATGCAACAAAATGATCTGAGACACATGTGTCAATGGACACGAGTATGACTTGCCAATTCTTCATTTTAGGACAAGAGGAAGCAGACCCAGGTTGGCAGGACCATTTAATTAATGGCAGGTTTCATAATTTACCCCTAAAAATATCAAAGTAAACCAGAGGCTGAGACAAATAACGTATCAGATGGGAGCTTAAAAATAAAAACGCCCAGCCTAGACCTCACCCCAGAGATTCTGATCTAAAAGGGGCCTAGCTATTGATGTAAAAGCCTTCCAGGAACTCTGGTGTGTAATGAGAATTGGAAAACACTGCTTTATGTCCCAGTAATTACAAAAGAAGTTGTCACAGCTGTAGACATATGACTGAACCAGAGGCAGAACAGACTAGACTGCCCAAAGGAGATGGAGAGGAACCAGGAAAGCATTCTGCTTCTGCCTGTACAGTCAAGCAGAGGTGCTCCCCTACTGCGTAAAAGGATATCCGGGCATCGTGAACCTCGATAACACAATCCACCAACTTCAGACTGCTCTGCATCTTCTTTAGTCCTAGAAGATAGAGGGGCACTAAGGAAACAGCCAAAGGCAAATTTAAGTTCTCCTAAGGGAATACATCTGAGAACCCATCAGCACACACAGGGATAAAGGAGACAGCATTCTGAGCCAAGTTCCGGGGTGCCCCAGATGGTTCTGGGAGAAACACTTCACATATGATGGTCTTGGTCAGGAAGTTCTTGATACTGTGCTGACTTAATAACCTCAACGCGCAAAAACATTGAGGCTCCGCCCCGAAACTGCCACCAGCCCACTCACACTCCTGGCGCCTTTCAGCCACACACTATATAATCTCGCATGGCGGCAGCAGCCAAGACCACAACAACCAGCAGCCCGGGGCCGTACTACGTCAACGGCTACCTAGGGCCAAGTTGTGACCTATAAACTCAGACATCAGCGTGCATGTGACTTCAAGGGACCACTCAGTGCGACTCAAAGTATCAAGCACAAAACAGCTTTCCAACCCGATGGCAGAAAGGCGAACAAAGGGACCGCCAGGACCGGCGCCCATGCGGCCTGCAGCCCCCGCTGGCCTCACCCTTGGCCATGTGGCCGGGGAACCAGCGTGCTACATCGTGACCTTGCAGAGGAAAGCACTCGCGCCAAGCGCCCCGGACAGCACTCCATGCCTGCGGCCACAGCCTCATGTCGCTGGTGTCGGAAGAGTTCGCAGACGGACCGCCTCCGCCAGGGCCTGGATCTACTCAGAGGGTTCCGGCGCACTTGGGTTCCGTGTGCGACTGCACATGCGCGCGCCTGACTCGGCGCATTCAGTAGCGTGCAGGAGCACGAAGTGTCGGGGTTGGCCCGGTGCTGCCCCATTCTCAGGATTCCTGAGCTTATGTGAGGTTCGTTTGAGTAATTTGAAGATATTTTCCTTTTTTTTTTTTTTTTCTTCTTGTTTTGGAGAGATGTTACGGGTTTTTGGTTTTTTTTTTGTTTTTGTTTTTGGTTTTTTTTTTTTTTTTTTTTTTTTTTTTTTTTTTTTTTTTTTTTTTTTGATATTTGCGCTTATGTTGTGGTGGTGCACTTTTTATCCTAGCACCAGAGAGGCAGAGGCAGGAAAGTGGCTCTCAATGTGTGAGACCAGCCTGGTGGATTCCAGAGCCAGCACTATATGGTAAGACAGAAAAAAAACAACAAAAAGACTCAACTTTATTTATTTATATTTTTTTATTTGAAGTGTCTATGCCATGTGTTTGCGGATCCTCTGTATCTGGAATTACAGGTGCTTTGAGTAGCTTGACTGGATGCTGAGAATTGTACTTCAGTCCTGTGCAATAGCAGCAATCACTCTTAACTTCCAAGCCATCTCTCCAGTCCCTATCTGGAGATTTTTCACTACACTCCAAATATTACAGGTTTGAGGATATACCATGGAGGACAGCTCGCCTAACATGCCCAAAATTTGAACTGCTGGCAATGAAGACGTGGCTTCTCCATGGTGGGGAATTGGCCTAGAAATTTAAACTTAAAATCTAGGCACATTTTTTTCTTCCTTTTGAGACAAGTATCTCTCTTTGTAGCCTGCTCTACAAAAACTAAAAAGAAAACTTTAAATTAGAAGTCTCAGTCAGGTATGACAGCACATACCAGTAATCCTAGCATAGAAGAGATGGAGGCAAGAAGGTCAGGAGTTCAAGGTCAGCCTGGGCTACATGAGGCATTGTCTAAAATGTAAGGGCTTCTTTCACCCTCATATACTTATATAAATCAATGTAATGAAATTTAGTTGTCCCCTATCAGTTCTTGGGCCTTTTTTAGAACTTTCAAGTGTTTTACACACTTACACACACACACATTTTCTTTTCAAGTGTGACATTTTAATGTAACTGTTCTAAATACTGACTATATTTCCACTAATACAATGAAAGTAAAGTGTTTTTCAGGGCTGTAAAACTAAATGTTAATCCAGCCGCTCCTGGGGGAACAACAGGCCTGTAGTACCAGCTAAGGATGGTGGAGGCCAGGGGAAGCCAGGCATTAGAAACTACCCTGAGAGAGACGCTATCTCAAATAAAAAGGGCTGACATGTAACTGGATGTTATAATTGTTGCCTTGAATGCAGGAAAGCCTTAGGTTTGATTCCCAGTACCACTACCACCCCTAGACCCCCAGACAAACACACACTGTAAGTCCAGCACTTATGAGACTGAAGCAGAATAGAAAGTTCAAAGCCAGCCTGGGCCAGAGATGTTGACTCAAAAGGAAAATGGGGGAGTGGGGTTGGGGGGGTAGGCCCAGATTTTAAGTTTAAAGTCCTAGGTATGTCAGGCCAATTCCCCACCATGGAATAGCCCCACCCCATCCATAACACCTCAGATCCTCCTGGCCTCCCTCCCTGGAAAGCCTGTTTCCCCCCCAGAGTCACTCCTCTGAAAACTGAAACATGTCCCTGAGTGTCAACAGCAGAGACTTTTGCCCTTGAAATACCTGTGTTTTCTCAGTCTTCAAACTATGGACTACAATAAAAACCTGCTGGAGTTTGACTTTCTCTCATGGTGTTGCATGAGCAGTCTGGTGACATTAAAGCAGTAAGTGTTCTTATGTTATATTAACATGCTTCAGGACAAACTGCTGGGATGGGGCCAGGACAAGCCTTGAAGAGCTGAAGGAAGAGGAGCCATGCAGAGAGCTGGACTGTGAGTGAAGAAGCAAGTTTTGGAAGTGTAAGCATAACAGATGCAGGCAGGAGGGTTTGCCCTCAGCCCTTCCAAACCTGGGGCCAGTGACAGTACCATGTTGTGCAAGGATTGGACAAGGGTCTCTGCAAGTTCCTCTAGCTCCCTCTGGAGCTCCACCCTTTTGAGACAATATATCACTAAACAGGTTGTCTGTACCAGCCTCTCCAGCCTCAACCATCTCCAGAGGAGAAGTGTGAGCCCTTGTGACAGCTGCAACATGAGGAAGTTAATATGTCGAAGTGTCCTGTCTCCTCTGTAACAGGAGCAACAGACCTGTCTTCTGCAGCTGCTGTGGAGACAATGAGACCAGACTGCAATATATCCAAGAGACCTACCCAGTACACTGTCACATCTACCCCACACACCCAGCTTCCCCTCCCAGCACACTCCTCACATCCACCCCACACACCCGGCTCCCCAGCACCCTTACTCTATATTCTCTCATTCCCCACAACCTCCCTATGTTTGGCCAACCTACTCCACAATAGTCTTTAAGCCTTCTTTTTATTCTTCATCTCCCAAAACCCCAAGCCAGGTCAGGATATGATGTGTCTCCTTGCCTCACCCAGTCTTCTCAGTTCTACATGATCATTTAGCCTACCAGTCTAGGGCACCTGACATTAATCCTTTAATGATCAAAGGAGGATTCATTAGCCATGGTCCTGGACAACAGCTGTGGGAACCCTGGAAACACCCTTCACTATTTTATATATGTGTGTTTCTCTCTCTCTCTCTCTCTCTCTCTCTCTCTCTCTCTCTCTCTCTCTCTCTCTCTCTCTCTCTCTCTCTCTCTCTCCATGAACACCTGTGTGCCAGAAGAGGGCATCAGATCCCATTACAGATGGTTGTGAGCCACAATGTGGGTGCTGGGAATTGAACTCTGGAAAAGCAGTCAGTGCTCTTAACCACTGAACCATCTCTCCAGCCCCCAAAAATGCCTTCACTAACAGGATAAAGGGCAACCATGGGCCCTAAGGCCCAAAGAACCCAGAGAGGAAAGCCATGAACTAGGGATAGAAGGGGCACAGACAGGACCTGGACTGGGTGGGGAGAGGCTGGGAACTGGACGTAATATGAGAAGTACTGTACACAGGCAGTGTTAACTGCTTTATGTGTACAACACTTAGCAGGGCATCCATGATCAGACCAAGCCAGACTCCAACAGATATGTGAAATAAGACCATTTTCCCAAAATTAAAGCTACCAATAAGACCCCCAAACCTCAAACCAGACTGAGCACTTGGTCAGCCCGAGTGGTAGAGCAGAGAAGCAGGCACTCAGAGCCTGGGCCGGGACTGCTCCACCTGTGAGTCCCACAGACCAATGAGGCGATCAGCTTCTCTCCAGCCAGACAGGAGGGCCCCATGTGTGGTAGAATAAAATGTCCGATGTGTTGCTTCCCCAGCAAAGAGTACTTGCAGCTGCAGAAAAAGATTAAGTTAGAACAGGGATGCAAGTGGGACAGCTGTGGAGAGATACACAGAAAACAGAGCCCCTGCCCATCCATGGGTTTTTACAAATGGGCAGAAGCCATCACTGCCCATGCCAGTGAATACTAAGAAACACCTAGGTGGTAGGTCCCTGAACTAGGATCACAAGAGTTGCTAAACTACCATGGAAGAGTGTGGCTAAACCAAATACACCACAGAGTGGTGAGAAGTCACTGCCTATAACTAAAAGTGGTGTGGCAATAAACAAGCTGACAGGGACCATGAGATACCTGGCAAACTGAGCAGTGAATACCAGGTGATACTGAGTATCACTGTAACTGTCTTAGAGATATGCACTGAAATATCTACATGGATAACTACTCAATAAGTTAAAGGACAGTGGGTAGATTCTGCTCATTGTGGTAGAGGGTAGAGGAAGGGGACAGCATCCACTGCTCTACCTGCTTCTCTACAGTTGATGGTTTCCATAATTAAACTGTTTTGAAACGTTCTCACTATGTGCTTCTGGCTGGACTGACTCTCATTTCGTATACCAGACTAGCCTAAAATCTATAGTGATCTTTTTAGCTGGGATTACAGAGGCCTGAGTCACCGGGCCCACCTAGACTTTTGATATTAGAATCAGGTGGAGAGGTGGAGGAGTGTCAATCAGTGGTAGAGTGCTTGACTGGTGTGCTCAGGGCTTCAGCTCCAAGGCAAAAGAAAGAAAACAGCTGGAAGCATAGTCTGGGGAGAACACTGTGTCCCTACTGGCTACTTCTGTTTCATTTTTATTTCTGTAGACAGCACTGTACAGTTCCGTAAGCCATAGGTATGTGTAATTCTGATACAAATAACATATTTTAAGTTCTTAGCCTCAGTCTGAGTTTGTTGAGACATAGCCTTACTAGCCTTGGCTGGTCTGTAACTTGCTCAATGGACCAGGCTGGCTGTGGACTCTAAACAGTCCCCCTGCTTCTGCCTCCTGAGTGCTGAAACTGTGAGTGTATGCCAGCATATTTGACTTTAAGTTACTCCTACTTTCAAAATGAAACTGGCTCTGTGTCTCTGAGATCCCAGCCCCACACATCACTTGCACCACACACCTGGAGGCCTTAGTTAGCAGCAGGATCCCCGCTGCCCCACACCAAGGCAGGCCACTATACCTGGGTGCCAGTTCCATCTGCAGGGAGGGGCTGAGCCATCAAATCTAGGTCATCGCCAGTGCTGCCCACAGCCACATAGCTGTAGGAACCTTGGGTGTATGGGGCACTGTGCCATCGAGACCTCAGCACGCTCTTGGCTGCTGGCAATTGTGGGTTTCCTGAAACACAGAGACATGTTAACTCAGAATTCTCACTGGAAGCATCTGTCTTAGCTGCTCTCCAGCACGACACAGGGACAGCAACACCGTGAGATGCCTCCTATAATATAGTTTCCTTCCCTGAAAGCACCTGACTAGGGACAACTGCATTTTTATTTTGGGTGGAAGATTTTAGAAAATAAAACTAGAAGTGTTTGCAAACCATGACTTGCCTACTGCCCAGGAAGAAAGTTGTCTTGGGGATGTGCAGTGCGGAATTTCTTCTTCTCTGTTGCAAGTTTACTTCCTCTTTAGAGATTGGCCAATAAGATATATACCTGGGATTAAGAGCACTGACTGCTCTTTCAGAAATCCTGAGTTTAAGTCCCAGTGACCATACGGTGGCTCACAACCATAAATAATATGCCCTTTTCTGGCATGGAGGTGTACATGCAGATAGAGTACTTGTATACATAAAATAAATAAATAGTATATGAAAAATAAAATAAAATAAGAGATGAGAGAGGAATACAGAAGATATATATATATATATATGCTGTAATATATATGTGTATGTGTGCGTGTATATACATACATATAATGGGGAGTACCTGTCACTCTCCGGAGTACTTGGGTTAGAGTCAGAAGCACTTCTTCATCTGACAGAGTCTCCATAAACTCTGACTCAAGTCCAGCAATAAACCCACAGAGCACATGTGAAGACCTACAAAAATAGAAAGATGGGAGACAGGTCTGCTGCCCACACACACAATGCCAGGGCCACCACCATGTAGAATAAGAGTCCCTCTTAGCTCTCAAAGTATAACACTAAAGCAGCATGTGCCATTTCCACCTTGGCACATGTACCAAATGTGCAAGAACAGAGCAGGAAACTGTCCCTCAGAGGATGGCGGTAAAGCCACACCAGTTGGCTTTGTTTTCTTCACCACCGCCATGCACATCGGGGGTTCGGGGGAGAGATGCCAATTGTACTTGAGAAGTTCCTTAATGAAATAGTAAAAGTTACTGATTTGGGAGCTGGAGAGATGGCTCAGTGGTTAAGAGCACTTACTGTTCTTCCAGAGGTCCTGAGTTCAATTCCCAGCAACCACATGGTGGCTCACAACCATCTGTAATGGGATCTGATGCCTTTTCTGGTCTGTCTGAAGATAGCTAGTGTACTCATATACATAAAATGACTAAAATCTTTTTTTTTTAAGTTATTGGTTTTATTAAATTTTGGCCATTGGGTGTATTTTTCTATGTCTATATGGGAAGAAGTATAAAGGATTTTTGGTGTGCTGTCCTTGAGTCTGGAGCTGCTTCCTTCACACACACTTCCTTACCTACAAGGACACCTAGCCAACCATGATACTGAGCAGATACTTTCTCAGGAAAAAAAAAAAAAAAGGTGCACAGTATGTACTGATAACAGTGAAATTTAAGCTCTCAAGCAAAAAAACAGAATTTCAGCAAAATTGTTTATGTTGTCATCAATGTAACAGCTTCAGGATACTGACAGAATTTTCTGACATCAGTGGCAATATTGATAAATTTAACTTTTAACATTACTACATGAAACAACATTTTCTGAATGACCCCAATTATGGAGAGGTAAAAGTCAGGGGGGAATGAGCTACAGGTTCAAGGAGAAACCCTGTCTCAAAAAATAGGGTGCAGCAGAGCCTTACCAACCTAAGACAAATGCATTGCTTTTGATAATGCATATTCCATAATGGGTAAGGAAGGCATTCTTGTAAAAATGACCTAAAACAGGCTCAGTCTTGTTAATGAAATAAAAAAGGGGGAGAGGCAGAGAGCCTTTGGGGCTGCTTGGCAAGAATCTGACATGGGCCAAGGACAAGGAAATGGGCTGCTTGGCAGGAATATGACATTGACCAAGGATAAGGAAGTAGGCTTCAGGCAGAAATCTGACATTAGGCTAGAACAAAAAAAGTAATTTCATGTAGGAATCTAAATCTTAGGCTAGAACAAAGAAGTAATTTCAGACAGGAATCTAAACTTTAGGCTAGAACAAGGAAGTAGGCTTCAGACATGAAAAATGACCTTGGGCTAGGATAAGGAAATAGGCTCAGATACTTTGGTCATCCTGATAAACCCTTAGAAACAGTAATCATGGGAGTGTTCACATAATTAGGTTTAATGCCTTGCTTTTTCTTTGACTATTTGTGTTTATTGTATTGCTTGTTCCTTGACTATTTTCATCTATTGTATTGCTAGACCATCAACCTAGAACTGACCTTAATACATGCATGTAATCAAAATGGTATAAAAGCATAAAGGAGGACGGGTGATAGGATAGGGGGTTCTAGGGAGGGGAAATGGAGAAAGGGGATGACATCTGTATTGTAAATAAATAAAATATCCAATAAAAAATAGGGTGCAGAGTGATAGAGGAAGATCCCCGAGATCCACCTCTGGCCTCCCCACACAGTCAGTAAACATGCATACATACACACATATATACACAAAGACAGGAGGAGACAAGCATATTTTCTCAAGTTGAATTTAAAAGGTGGCAGGGTTTTGCTTGTCCACAATTCTCATTGATAACTGGTTGAGGGAAGACACAGGAGTCTTAGCTGCTTCTGCACTCATTCATATTGATCTTTATCCACACAGAGACAGGATTAGAAAAAAAAATAATGGAGCAGAAGAGAAAGCTCAGTGGTAAAGAAATACTGACTTCTCTTCCAGAGGACCAGGGTTCAAGTCCCAGCACCCACATGGTAGTTAACAGACATCCTTAACTGGAGTTCCAAAGGATCTGACACCCGCTCTTGGCTTCTCAAGCTCTGCAGGCATGTGGCACACAGACATACGTGCAGAGAAAGCATCCACAAAACAAATCTTTGAAGAAGGAGGAAGAGGAAGAGGATGAGGAAGAGGAGGAGGAGGAGGAAGAAGAGGGGAGAGGAAGAGGGAAGAAGAAGAAGAAGAAGAAGAAGAAGAAGAAGAAGAAGAAGAAGAAGAAGAAGAAGAAGAAGAAGAAGAAGAAGAAACAGCAGCAGAAACAAAAAACAAAATTCATGTAATTTTTCAGAAAATGTAGTTTTTCAATACTAGTGGGACAGAGTTTAAGTCCCTATTGAAGAACAGGCAACTGCAGCATGGTCTGTTTCCATCTTGAAAGTCAGCTGAGCTTCTGTGACAATAACTCCCTCTCTCCTTTCCTGCCAGGTAGAAGGCTGCTCTTCAGCTGTGGACTCCTGCTGCCACCAATCCTAGTCTTCTAGGCTAAGAACATGGCCCTTTCTTGCCAGATCTCTAAGTGGAATGTGGACTCCTTCCTTCACATGACAACAGTTCAGTGTGTTCTAATATTATCAGACATCAGTCCTCAACCTAGGCTATGCTTGGGGACACATAGTACCTAGAATGAGTACCTAGAAAAACTACACTCCTTTATAGGATGGGTGAGCCATTAGTTGAGACCTTCATCTGTAGGTCTGTCTGTCTGTCTGTCTGTCTGTCCTTTTTAGATAGCGTCTGACATATTCACTCATGTTCTTCCTGCCTCAGCTTACCTAGTATTAGGATTACAGAAGTGTATCACTATGCCTGGCTAACTGTGGGTCTCTGCTTCCATTATGTAGAAGGAGATTTAGCTCTCATCTTAAGTACTATTTCTACAGTTATAGACAGATCCATACTACAAATACCGAGTTTCAATACATACATACATACATACATACATACACACACACACACACACACACACACACACACACACATGGAATGATATTCCTGGAGTCCAAGAATACATTCTGGGCCTCCATTTGTCTCTCAGGGAGCCAGAGTGAGGGTATCTGTAACCAACACTTCAGGAGCACATGCCCCCTCCTCCAATTAAACACTCAGAAATACCTGGCAGTGAACTATACACAGTGGGGTCCTCCAATAGACTAAGACTAGTAAGCCAGCAAGCCCTTCCCTAGAGCTCCTGGACGCATACATACTCAAAAGGAGGCAGGACCAAAAATCCAATGAGCTTCTTGAACCAGGTGTCTTGGAGTGAGAGGGCTGTGTCCTGTAGGGGTGATGTATCTTCCCACACCACCTGGATGAACTGACAGTCGGGCTCCCAGAAGGGCTCCTCAAACTCCAAGAAGATTTTGTTGTTGGTACCAAAGCCTAGTTTTCTGATGGCTTCTGCCTTTTTGGCAGGCAGTGGTGGCTCAAAGAAGGTATCTTGATGTTCTTTAAGAAAACCTGCAATTCAGAATGGGATGCAGTTTAAAACAGGTTTTGTGGTGCACGTCTTTAATCTTAGCACTCAGGAGGCAGTGACAGGCATGGTTCTATGTGAGTTCAAAGCCAGCCTGGTCTACATAGTGAGTCCAGGACAGCAGGAGCTACATGGTAAGACCTTGCTTTAAAAAATAATAATAACAATAAGAATAAATAAGTAAATAAATAGCTAGGTTTTTAACTAGAAGCTACATCAACAGGAATCTGTCCTGACTGTATAGAGAAAAGTGCTTCTAAACATCTCATTCATTCAGATACCTGGAGACAAACTCCAAAGGCTGGACCTGGCCATCGGAACTCAAGGTTGACTGCTACCATACTGGAGGAAAACTACAGACTCCCTGGTCACAGAGGGACAGTTAAGTAGGACCCTGTAGGAACAGCTCGCTCCTGACCTTCTATCTCTAACTGCCAGTCACACTACTCAGGGGCATCTGCAGTCGTCACCTCACAGATTTCACTGGGAAGTTTGTTTTGCTCTTTACTGTGCTAGAAATTGAATCCAGAGCCTCATCCACGCAAACACTGCCATTGAATACACTTAGATGAGTCTAAGTAGGAGAAAACGAAAAAAAGAAAACCAGCCCACAATCAGACAAACAACAAAGACAAACCAGAGGAGAGAACATTTGCTTGAAGCCAATACGAAAGCAAGAGGACCTTTAATCCCAGCACTTAGGAGGCATAAGCAGCTTATATAGTAAGTTCCAAGCTATCCGGGCCTACAGGGTGAGACCCTGACTCAAAATAAAAAGTAAAGCTTAAAAAAGGAAGAAAATCAGTACAACAGGAAGCCTGCAAGGCCATACCCGGGCACATGACAGAGACAATTTCCCCATACACGGGGCATGGGGAGAAAAGTCATGCTATCTAGATCTTCAAGCACAAACCACTCCTGCAACCTACGAAGATGTAGCCACATAAGCACTTTGACATGTTCATGGAGCACCACGTGAAACACGGAAGAAAGAACTACTGAGTTCCCACCAGCATTTATTAGTAATGACATCTCTGTACAAGACAATATCAGCCAGAGATGGCAGCACGGTGACTCCAGCGCTCGGGAGGCTGAGGCAGAACAACTACAGCAGCTGCAAACCACGGTGGAGTACTTTCATCCACCCGGAGATCCTTAGCATGAAGACATGAACTCAACAGCTCACTTAATACCCAGAGCCAAGGACGGAGAAGAACCAGAGGCCTGTGATGCTTGGGACAGGGATACAGACAGGCAGCTTAATCAGAAAAAGTAAGTTCTACCTAATGGCACTGTGACGATGACATGATGTGCAGGCAGGCGGGCACCATCTTCACACTCCACCAACACGGGGAAGGTCTCCCCTGGAAAAGCAGCTTCCTGGAAGGACCCATTCCAGTGAATGGTCTTCACTGGCTTGTCAAAAACCATCGTATCCTTGGGCAAGGAAGCTAGTATGCAGTTGGTAAGTCCTTGGTAGCCACTAGGAAAGACAGAAGTTGGTGTGTAGTGAAGCAGGCCCTGAAAGGGTAACTGGCAAAAATAACCCACTCAAGATGCCACCAGCATCCAGAGGAGCACCACTCAGAGCCAGAAGGAGAGGCAACCCCTTTACACCGGGCCATTAACACCTACCTCCTGACTAACGAGGGCCAAATAAGTCAGTGAACACAATACTGACCAGTTCCCATAAGAACCAGAGTTCCCCACCACAACCACACCAGCCCCAGGTTTGTACACTTCCTGAGTCACAAATGCTAGCTCCTAGACAGAAGCCTTGGGTCTTTGGGGGTCAGGGGAGCGCAGCCCTGCCCAACGTCTTTGTTCCTGGAAGCATGCACAAGCCTGCCTGCCACAGGGAAGGAACCTGCTTGGCTTCTCTGCATCTGAAGGCCCTTGTGTAACACCTGGCACATGAGACACCCTAGATGAGAAGACATGAGCATTCCAGATACTTCCTTCTCAATTCCCTAGACACATCTTTGCTTAAATAAACACAACTAGAAGAAAGAGAAACCAATCTCTCTGAATGGGGAGGGCAATGCCCTCACCTGCCCGCTCCAGGCCTCCTCCTCTCTCCCCCTTTTCCCTCCTTTCTCCAGTCTAGTGCCTCTGCCTAGACAGGATGGACAGAGCTGCCAGGGCTATGGCCCATACCCAGCCAAGGTGCAATCCAGCCCAGGCAGCACTGTATACTCCCCGAACGGTGCAAGGGCCACCAGGTCCATGCTGTGGGTGCCGCTCACACAACACTCTATGTTGAAGAAGGTATTCAGGATAGCCAGCTTGAGCTTTTTGGTGTCCTCATCCTCAGTCCAGTTAGCCACCTGCTGCCTTATCTCCTTCTTCAGGAACTCTCCAACACTGGCCACTGGGGGCCCAGATTCATTCAGGAATTCTCGGGTCTGGTCTATCAGTCCATAGAACAGACAGGCCATCTCTGTCACCAGCTCCAGGCTCACACTTGTTCCAGAGCTGGTACAGCTCATGGAGGGCAGAGCCACGTGCCCTCCTGTCTCCACCAGCTGGTTCTCTTCGGATAATTCTTTCTCCCCCAGGAGCCCGAACTCCGCAGCCAGCTGGAAGACAGGATTGCCCTGGGAGGGCCCGTGGATCCAGTGTGCACCCAGCTCCACTACACCACCTAGGAGGGCACAGGAAATGCTACCTGGAAGCCCTCTCCCCAGAAAAATTAGCCCCACCCTTTCGCAAGCATACGCTAGGAACACCTTGAGAGTCACATGGTCTCCTTGTAAATCAGGACCAAGGGTCTTGTCCCTCAGGATCAAGTGGTTTCCAAAGGCATGGCTTGATCAGACCAGATTTAGGGAATTTCTAGGGGTTGGGGGGTTGGGGGGACGGCGGAGGGGGCGAGGCAGCCTGTACAGACATCCTTCACTTAAGGAGAAACCCGAGGAATCCCCAAAGCTGAGCAAAGCAACTGCGGGACCCTAGGTTACCTTCCCTAAAGAGTACTCTCCTAACTTTGGGCAGTTGTCTTTCCAGCTTAGTGAACGTGGGTGTGTGTTCTTTTACTCCGGGAGCCAAAAAAGGAAGGCCTCCTGGCTCAGTAGGAACCGGATGGGGTCTGGGGTCGACCAAGGAGCGGTTACCGAAGCAGCGTTCTGAGCGGATGCGGCCCCCGGCGCTGGCGGTGGCCTCCAGGACTCGCAGATGTGGAGCAGCCCGGTGGCGGCAGAGCCTCTGCGCAGCGCCCAGCCCCGCGATGCCGCCGCCCACCACCAGCACCCGCGGGCCGCGGGACGCCATGGCTTGCTCAGGGTCCTCCGGCGACGGGTGGCCCTAGGCGCCCCAGCAGAAGCGGGCGAGGCGGGGCCAGAGGCGGGGAAGAAGGCGGGGTTGTGTAGGAAGAAGCGAGTGAGTGTGCGTGGGGCTGGATGTGGGACTAGGGGCGGGGCCTATGAGGAGCTCGCTGGAGGCGGGGAGGCAAGGCGGAAGGAAAGCAAGGTCCGGACAGCCTTGGTGAACGTTCGGAACTGGACCGGAGGAGGGTAGGCGGATGTCCCTTGGCCTTCACTGTGCCATCCACATAGGCTTGCGGCTCCCGGAAGCGATCAAGCTCAAGGTGCTCTGAGCACCACTCCTCCTGTTTGGACCCGCCCATAGTCACCTCAAGAGGGGTGTGGCTCTAGCTGCTACGGAGCTGTGTGAGCCAAGAACCCTACAATGATGCGGTAGTCTTCCAGACGCATCCTTCCTGGTTCATATAAGCAGAGAGTGCGCCATAGCTCTAGCCTCCTTTCCACTGGCCTATCGGCTCACAGTGTAACAACGTGCTTAGAAGATAACTTCTGTCCTGGACCCCAATGCTGATCCAAAGCAGGAAGACAGGGATCTGGTAATCTGAGAACACTGTTTTGGCCAACCACTCAGCACTCTCAGGCTGAGGGGCAAAAATGTCCTTGCCCAACATACTTGATCCCCTCACTCACTCAGAGCTAGTAGAGAGTAAAGGTGGTATAGGGAAAAAGAAGTCACTGGTTGTATGCTATGGGGGCTTTGGCTCTGACACAGATGGGAACTATTCGTAAATCCGTGTCCGAAGAGGGTAGATTGTAAAGGACAGGAGGCACATGCCCTCCCCTCAGCTACTAGAACATCACTCTTGTTCACTTTCTAAGTTAGTGTGTTTAACTGGAACTTGGGAGTTGGGAGCTGAAGCTGCCCTCCAGAGCCAAGATACCAAAGGCATCCCACCCTACATCAAGGAAACCGACCTGGAGACAAAGAACCTCCCGAGTCTAGTTCATTCAAAATGCCAGTCTTTAATACCCACCATTTTCCTCTACCCAGTCTTAAAACTTCTAACAAGTTGGTTTCACAAGACATAGAAAATCAAGTTGGAACTGACACGAAAACTTCCCTCCTGCTGGCTAGTTGGCAGTGTGTCAAAAGTTGCTATGCACGCTGCTGTAGGAGAAAGGTTATCCATGGCATTGCTCAGTGTCAGGTCCCACTCGCTACAATCCTGCCTTGCCAGGTAAGACATGCCCACTGGTACAATAGTAGCACAAAGGTCATGAAGATAACGATCTGATTTTGGATTAGACTTGAGGCCTGCTCCAAAGGAGGGAATTCATGCTTGTTACAACAAACCAGATCTAAAGCTTAGGCGCTCTTAGGCCCCGTAGGGAAGCAGGGACCTTCTGCTGTTTTGCTAAATTGTCCTGTTATCAGACTGCCTTTTAAATGTTTGTTTTTGCTCACTGATTCATGCTGCTCTCTACCTTGACCAGAGATGCTTCTTCTGCAGTGGACAGCGATTAGTACCGAGACTCACAACTAGTCCAAGAGCTGAGAATAAGTGACCTTCGAGTGTACAACATTAAATGAAGCATCTGTCTCAACCTCCACCCCCACCGGCAATGCCCAGGGAACATCAAGGAGAGGGAAGGAAAAGAGTGTAAGAGCCATGGGGTGGAGAGATTGCTCTCCCACATTGCCCTTCCAGAGGACTGGAGTTCAGTTCCCAGTCGAGCACCCACATCAGGTGGTTCACAAGCACTGTTACTCTAGCTCCAGGAATGCAACTCCCCCTTCCAGCCTCTATGGGCATTCATGCATACATGATATGCACACATAAATTACAAAATAATAAATATTTTAAATTTTTATTTAAACAAAACTTAACAACCAGAGGATCAAGAAAAATGCTATGAAATGCTGACTTCTGGCCATGCTATGGCCACAGCACACATGAGCACGCTGCAGCAATGGGAACTTATACAATATCAAGCCAAGATCCATCAACATTCTAGCAAGCAGCGCTAGCAGAACTCAGTGGAGTACAGCAAGGAGGAGGGGCCATTAAGGGGGAGGGGATAAGTTAAAGGTGCTTGGGAGAGTGGGAAAGAGAACTAGGGATCAATATCAACGAGAAACCTCATCACAAGGTAAATAAAAAATCTTTTAAAATTCTATTACTAGAGAACAGCCTGGGACCCAAGTACCCTTCCCTTCAAGAACAGACTGGGTAAGTTACCCTGTCTCAGTTAATGTGTATATTTCCTGGCTTCTCTTTCATCTTTTCTACATAATTGGTTTTATGTTTGGGAGGGATCATGAAAAATGGGGATCTCAGTTAGCCCAGGCTGGCCTGAAACTTGCTATGTGGGCAAGACTGATCTTGAACTCCTGATCTTTTTTCTGTATTTCCTTAATGGGGTTGCCATGCATCCTACTATGCTTGGCCTTTCCTGTACACTTGTGACCCTGCTAGCAGAAAGGCAGAGTCTGCAGTCCAACTGTAAGTACATTTCATTTACCAATTCGTATTTTAATTTATGTGGGATACAGGAAAGTTGAGGTGGAAACTTTGAACAAAGTGGCTGGTAGTAACACACTGGGCCTCCAGCAATACAGGGCAGGGACACTTGCAACAGCCCTATCCCCTAGAAAAGCAAAAGTCATGAAGTCAGCGCAGCTGTTTGACCCAGTTCCAGCAAAGCTGAGAGGAATGCTGAGATTGCTGTCATCAGGTTTCGTGATTTTAGGTTTTGGTCTCTGTGTGTTGTCTTCATGGGGACTTTCTGCATTATAACTCATCTTATGTCTTTTCCTAAGAAAATTATGTCTGAATCTTTTTCTGCTTTTATGGAAATGACTTTATCTAGCCACTATTTGGAAGTCTTCCTTTTTTTTTTTTTCATCATGAAAGCTTTGGAAGTCTTCCTTAAGCCTTAGAGATTATGATAAGCTCAGTGTACTGGCTGGTTTTGTATGTCAACTTTACCAGACTTTACTTTTTACACAGCTAGAGTTATCACAAAGAAAGCCTCCCTTGAGGAAATCCCTCCATGAGATCCAGCTATAAGGCATTTTCTCAATTAGTGATCTTCCCATTGTGAGTGGTGCCATCCCTGGGCTAGTCCTGGGTTCTATAAGAAAGCAAGCTGAGCAAGCCAGGGGAAGCAAGCCAGTAAGCATCACCCCTCCATGGCCTGTGCATCAGCTCCTGCCTCCAAATTCCTGTCCTGTGTGAGTTCCTGTCCTGACTTCCTTTGGTGATGAACAGCAATTTGGAAGTGTAAGCTGAATAAACCCTTTCCTCCCCAACTTGCTTCTTGGTCATGATGTTTTGTGCAGGAATAGAAACCCCGACTAAGGCACGCAGATAAGCAAAAGCTAGGAATTTGTAATGAGGCCATGACTCCAGGAATCTTCCTGGGGTATCTGTCACTAAGCAAACTCAAACAGTATAATTGGTACTGGTAAACAGAGATAGTTGACAACTCTGACTAAGAGAATTAGTAACAGATTCTTGCTTCTTTTTATGATATGCTTAGAACTCTCTGAAAATGTAGTTTAAAGAAAGGTAGTTGTACAGGGTACACCCCAGGAAGAACAGAACTCAATAAATAAGATAGATTGACTAAAATAACCTTTTTCCTACTTTAGAGTGTAGATGGTGAAATGATATATAAAAGGAGTTAGCTGTTAGTATTTGCTGTTTATAAAAAAAGACTGGTTCAGATATTTTCTGTTTGTCTGGGATGCTTTAAAAACTGCAAATATTGGGCTGGCGAGATTGCTCAGAGGCTAGGAGCACTGGCAGCTCTTCCAGAGATCCTGAATTCAATCCCCAGCAACCACATCGTGGCTCACAACCATCTATAATGAGATCTGGTGCCCTCTTCTGGCCTGCAGGCGTACATGCATGCAGAACACTGTATACATGATAAAATTAAATAAATCTAAAAAGCAAGCAAGCAAACAAACAAACCTGCAAATCCTGCCAGACTAAAAGCAGGCTGCATATAACAAATGTGTTTGCTTTAGTGGAGACATTCTGTAGATTCTTTGAATTGGAATTATAGGGCTAATAATAAAAATAAAATCTGCTCTATTTGTACTTTCTAATTGTGACTGAACTTGTAAACCTGAACATGCAATGAAAAAAATCAAGCACATGTCCAAAAAAAAATTGATCTGTGCTTCTTGGGTGATTATTAGTCTGTCATTGTTCTGTGAAACCTGTATAAATAAAGAAACAACCTGGTTGCTAGACAGTCAGAGCTGCAAGATTCCCCTGACCACTGGGCCTGACTCACTCCTCCCTTGCCAACTCTCTCCTCCTGGGCCCAAGGCTGGCCCCGAGAAGACAATAGTGCTTCTTGTTCCCTAGATATAGTGCACCAGTCTGAATCAAAGGCTGCCCTGTAACTGGGGTAATCATATGCTCATAAACAGACCACTGGAGACTATGCAGATATCATGGCATGCTTGTCCAAAGGGAGGAGGGCTGCATCTGACACCACAGATGATATCTCCCATGTGGCTAAACCAAATTGTGCTTGTTCATTTAAAAAAAATAGCCTTATCAATATGGAATTTGCATGCACTTCACCCATATGACATGTACAAGCCAGTGGCTTTCAGCATATTGACAGAGTTATACAGCCATCACCACAACTGAGTTAAAAACCCTTTCATCACCCTATTCTGGATGGTTCATATAAAGAATTAGACAGGATGAAGCATGCTCTCAAGGTTTTCCACATACAGTATGTGTCAGTACTTCTGCCTTTTCATCATATATGTGCCATATCTACGGTGGACTTCAAGGCTCTGTGCATGCTAGGCAAGGATGTTACCACTGAGCTACACCTTCAGTCTCCGTGATACATTCTAACATATTCAAAGGTATCTATTTGAATGTTAATACCTAAGAAGCCAAGTGTGGTACTGCTTGCCTTTAATCACAGCATTTGTGAGGCAAAGATTAGGCAGATTCCAGGCCAGCAAGAATTATATAGAAAACCCCATCTAAAAAAAACAAAAAACAATAAAACAAAAACCTAAGGTGTCTGTGATGGTTTGTATGTTTGGCCCAGGTAGTGGCACTATTAGGTGTGGCCTTGTTGGAGTAGGTGTGTCACTGTGGGCATAGGCTTTAAGACCCTTACCCTTGCTGCCTGGAAGTCAGTATTCTGCTAGCAGCCTTCAGATGAAGATGTAGAACTCTCAGCTCTGCCTGTACCATGCCTAGATGCTACCCTGCTCCCACCTTGATGAAGATGGACTGAACCTCTGAACCTGTAAGCCAGCTCAATTAAATGTCCTTTATAAGACTTGCCTTGGTCATGATGTCTGTTCACAGCAGTAAAACCCTAACTAAGCTGTGTCTATTATATAAATATAGAATGTTTGACGGACATTTATGCCATTTCTATTTTTTCAGTCCTTGTGATTAGTGCTGCTATGTAACTAGGAGCTGCTGTGGGGCCATGTTTTCATTTCTCTTGAGTATGCACCTAGGCATTGGTTTGCTGTTTTAACTTTTGAGACAAGGGCAGGCTATGACAAGGTAATGTAAGGCCAGAGTTCAGTCCCCAGGAACATGTACACGTACCTCACAAAGGCCAAGTGGCAACACCAATTTGTACTTCATCACGTAGAATAAGGCAGGAAAGACCAATTACTAGGTACTGACTTATTGATTTATTTAGTGACTTACTTAAAGCACTGCTTGTTCTGCCTATTTGGCAAGCATGACTTCAATTGCTATCTGAATCAATGAGTCATTGCCCTTAACAACCTGCTGACAACCTCATAGACTTCTGTGTAAAATCTTGCTTGCTTGCCCACCCCACCTTGTGGCTTTGGAAAATACAATGAAAATACAAACTAGTCTTAGTATCAAAGACTTTCAGGAGCTGTCCTGGCTCCGGTTCACAGATGCCATCCCCTCTCTTCCACTCTCATTGATATCCAAGTGTGTATCTAAAAATATTCCCCAAACTCCACCAATGTCAAAACTCCAACTTTTCTACATGCTTTCCCACACTCACTGTTGACTTTTTAATTTTTTTTATTATAGTCAACCTTACAGGTTTGAAGTGGGTTTGATTTGTATTTCCCTAAAGGCTAATGATGTTGAGCATCTTCTAATGTCCCTCATACAATTACATCTTTATTGAAGAGATGTATGTTCATCCTTTGTTCTTTTTCCTAGTCTGTTGCAGGAGTGTGTTGTGTGTTCTTGACACCAGACCTTTACCAGATGTAAGACTTCCAGAAAAGTTTCTCTCGTCCTGCTTGTGTCTTGCGTCCCAACCTTGATGGTCTCCTTTGAAATAAACATTTTTAATTTTGCTAAAGTCCTTGATAGTTGTGATAGCTATTCTTAATTGCCAATTTTGTGACTACATCACAGGAAACATCTGTGAGGGATTTTTCTTGATTGGATCACTTGAGATAGGAAGACAGCCTATATCTGGGTCACACCTCTCATGACACTTATATAAAGAGCACTGAAAAGCTTTTGCTTTTTGCCTGCTCACCCTGATCCTCACTGGCCAGTTTGTGTATCTTGATCCTGAGGATTCCCTCATTGATATTAGAGCCTACTTCTTCTGGATTCCAACTATGCTGAAGACCAGCTGAGCCCCACACATTGTGGACTGAACTATTGGATTCTTGAACTTGCTATCAAGAGACAGCCACTATTGGATTAACTGGGCCAAAGCCTGTAAACCACTCTAATCATATGTATACACACACACACACACACACACACACACACACACACACACACACACCAGATCTCATTATAGATGGTTGCAAGCCACCATGTGGTTGCTGGGAATTGAATTCAAGATCTCTGGAACTGCAGCCAGAGCTCCTAACCTCTGGGCCATCTGTCCAGCCCAATATTTGCAGTTTTTAAAGCATCCCAGACAAACAGAAAATGTGTTTGTGTGTGTGTGAGTGTATGTGTTGTGTGTATGTGTGTGTGTGTGATATTCTATCAGTTCTATTCCTTTAGAGAACCCTGACAAATACAGTATTCTCTCTCTTTACCTGTTTCTTCCTTTGTCCCTAAACTCAGAGAATATTAGGCACCTAACTTTGACACCAGCCCACGGGCTGCTAAATAAACTGTGTTTGAGACATTTCATTTTGGAACTACTGTCACGGTTGCTTAGCCTATGCTAATACAGAGACCTGGAGCAAAGGTTTGTTGGTGATCTGTTTCTGTTTATATTCTACTTTAGTCTTGAAATAAAGTTTGCTGACTGTTCTATTCTGGTTTGGATTGTTTTCTTTAAAGTACTGAGGGGCCAAACCTATTCCATCTTGGGACTGGCCTCTATCTTAAAGAGAAAAATTTTAAAAAGCCTGAGAACTTGGCCTATAGCAGAACTCAAACTGTACCAGGAAGGACCTCACGATTGTCCTTGGCCAGAGTTACTCTGTAGCTACTTCCTAGCAATAGTGAAGCAAAGATTAACGTGATTGTTTCAGATGTACTTTCAGACCTTTTGTGGTTGTATATGGTCTTGCTTCAGAGCACCCACCTGTCGGGCTTACAACAGACATTCAGTTAGATACTTACCAGGATACACTCCCCTCACTTACTTCCACTTCTTATAAAACCTTGTCCTGCTGAGGGTTCAAGGCTGTTCCACCTTCGTCTCCAGTCCTGCTGTGTCAGGGTTTTAGGTTGGAGAAGAGCCCGAGCTGAAGCTTGTAATAAAGAGACCCTAATGCTACCACATGGGAATGGCTCCTTGGTGGTCTTTTGGGGTTGGCAAATGCTTCCTGGCACAACAGTATTACGTTTGCTCTGTCTGTAGGTTCTGTCCTTTATCTCTACCCTAGTGTTTGCAGGACCAGGGCAAGAATACAAATAAAGGCCTGATAATACTTGCTAAATATTTTAAAGTTATAATTCAAGATAATTTCCATGAACAAAACATTGGCTTTCTTTTAAATTTATGTGAAATCTTCTCATCTTGTAAAAACACAGCTATTCCTAACCTGGTGTTAGGAAGCTAGTCACTTGCCATGTAAAGGATGCCTCTGGGGGCAAGGTATAGTGGCACATGCCTTTAATCCAAGCACTTGGAAGGCAGAGGCAAACGGTTCTCTGTGAGACCAAGAAACAGCCTGGCCCATAAGGAGAGTTCCAGACCAACCAGGGCTATGTAGTAAGACCCTGCCACAAAAATAAACAAAACCGCCTCGCACTTTACTGCTTTATGCTTTACTGCTCTATCTGCAATCGTGCCTTCCAGTGGTCAAGACCGAAAACACAAGGCCAACACTGGGGAAAAGGGCACAGCCACGTCTCCCAGCCTGGCTCTATAAACTGGGCACCCGCCAAGAGCACACCACCTAAGTGACGCAATTAACAGACTATTCAAAGAACAGCAGCCCCGCACCTCCGATCTTCCTCCCGACGACGCCCCACCCCGCATCTGTATCACCCCGCCCAGGTCACCAGTCCAACCCTTTAGCTTCCGTCTTCCTCTGGCTTGGGATCTGGGGAGGAGCGATTCTGCAGGCGGAGCGATTCTGTGGGCGGAACAAATCGTCTCTCCACGATGGCGGCCCTGCGTGCTCTGCTCCCCAGATCCTGCAGCTCGCTCTTGTCCTCAGTCCGCTGCCCAGAACTCCGGCGCTTCGCCTCGGGTAAGTGCGGACACCGGCGGGGTGCGTCACCCCACGTTGGGTGGATTCTCCACCTATAAGCTCTGGGAGGTCCCTAAACCCCGGCCTGCACGCACCCTTACTTGATCCTGAACTTTCTCTCCTGACTCTAGATCTTTTGTCTGACCCCCCCACTTCCACAAGCATGCACTCCCAACACTTGACTCTGAAGTACCTGGACCCTGGATTCGAGTATGCATCTCCACACTAAACCCAGATTTCCTACAAGTGACGACTGACTCTAGCTTGGAGTTTCTCACACCCTGTTCCTCCTTCAGAGCCTCCAACTCCACCGCTCGACTGACCCCTTTCCAATTCCTTACCCCTTCCCCCTCCCCGCCGCTCAGTCTGACCTTAGTCTCGCCTTACAAGCCCAGCCAGATCCTAGCACCTAGAAGCCCTGTCTAATAGGAGGGCCCTGTGTATAGTGGCCACTTCTCAACTCTAACTTTTATGAGTGTCAGAATCTTTGGCCAGCTGGGAGCATGCATGTTGGTTGTGAAATCCCATGTGTTTAGGTAGCTTTAAGAGAATATGAAGGTAGGTTAAGTAAGGCAGCTTGAGTATTGGGAAAGGTTTGTCCATAGTGCCTCCGGTCTAGTCTCTCCTGTGTCCACAGCCTCTCCTGAGCATGTCCTTCAAACCATCCAATCAGTGTAGCCCATGCTGACACACCCACTTTCCTCCCTAGCCAGCTAAATAATTCCTCCCTTCTCACTCCTTGGCTGAACTCTCCTGCAGCCATCTAGTGCTCCACTGTTAGCGTGAATTCTTGAACGTGCTCTGGGGCAAGGGCTCTTCCTGAATCCCAACCTGGATTGGTTGTCGTGTCCTGCTCCGCTGAATGGCAGACATCCTACTGTTCAGTAACGTACCTCACACTTAAGTTACAGCGGAACAAATCACCCAGAACACAGACCCTCACTTTCAGGCTTATCTTCCTCACCCTACGTCTATGAGCTGCACTCCCCAAGTCTGAGTTGGTTGGCCCTCCAGATCTCCTAGAACAAAATGGTGCGTTGTATCAACCTCTGTCACACCAGGCCTGGGCTCTGTCAGGCTCTCACCTGCTGTCATGGTCTGGAAACTGCTGGCATATGGGAGGAGGGTGAATGTTCTGTGCTAGAGTTTTCCTTTTTGTTATTGTTTGTTGAGACAGTATCTCACTATGTAGCTCTGGCTGGCCTGGAACTTGACCAGCTTACCCTGTAACTCACAAAGATACACCTGCATCTCTTTCCTGAGTGCTAGGATTAAAGGCATGTGCCACTGCCACCACCATCACCACCACCATGCCTGGATAGATCATAGCCAGAGCTGCAGGCTGAAGTGTTAAGGATGGTACAGAATTCCCTGTCTATACCTGTTTCAGTACAGAACTGATAGGATTGATATTTTCTGTTCATTAGGGGCATATTAGAGTGACTTACAGGCTGTGGTCTGAGTAGTCCCACAATGGATGTCTCCTGAAAGAAAGGCCAAGGATTCAGTAGTTATTCAGTCAGAAGACTAAATGTCTCAGCAGGCCCAATCTAGTTTTGGAGTCCAGAAAAGTGCTAGAGAGCTGAGAGTCTTAAGTGTATATTGGAATCCCAAAGAGTTAGGTTCAAACACCAGAGAAGGGGTGCCTTAAGAATATATTAGTTGCCTGCTGGTGGTGGTATACACTTTTAATCCCAGCACTTGGGAGACAGAAGCAGGTGGATCTCTGAGTCCAGGCCAGACTGGTCTACATGGTGAAATCCAAAACTGCCATAGAAACTTTGTCTCAAAAAATAAATAAATAAATAAAAAACAACAAAAAAAAGATTAGATGAACTTCAACTTGCCATCCAGAGTGAAGGCAAGCAGGCAAAACAAAAGCTTCTTTCTTCCATGTTCTTTTATGTGGGCTGCCACCAGAATGTGTGACCCAGACATAAGGTTAGGTCATTTCACCTCAAAAGAGCCATTTAAGAAAATCCTCCACAGGTAAGGCACGGGTGTCAGTTGGTCCCTGACGTGGTCAGTTTGATGACCAAGATTAGCCATCACAGTTCCTTTAATATCTTTATGATGGTGCTTCCTTTGTCCTCTTGACCTAGGTGCCAACTTTCAGTACATCATCACAGAAAAGAGAGGAAAGAATAGCAGCGTGGGGCTGATCCAGTTGAACCGCCCCAAAGCACTCAATGCACTTTGCAATGGCCTGATTGAGGAGCTCAACCAAGCACTGGACACCTTTGAGGAAGATCCCGCTGTGGGCGCCATTGTGCTCACTGGTGGGGAGAAGGCCTTTGCAGGTGTGCTGCACAGCCATGATTGTGGATGGGAGGGAGATGCTATGGCCTGTGGGAAGCAGCAAAATGGGCCAGTTTCTCTGTGATGGGAGGGTGCCTTAAGATACACTAACATGTAAAGTAAGCTGTGGAAGAGCAGGGCATGTGTTGAACATTCAGGTATGCTCAGTTCCTTCCTAGTTGGGTAAATACTGGCCTAAGCGGGGCTTCCTCTGAGTGTACCTGTCATTATTGCCTGCCACAGCCCCCAACATTACCTTTTTAATTGGTAAGCTGTTGGTCCATGTTATGAGCTGTTCCCACTGTGGAGGGAAGTGCCCCAAGCCTTGAGCATAGGATATAGGACTGAGAAGTTCTTCGATGTCTGGTAATTGAAACCTCACTTCTACCTGTAGCTGGAGCTGACATCAAGGAAATGCAGAACCGGACATTTCAGGACTGTTACTCCAGCAAGTTCCTGAGCCACTGGGACCATATCACCCGGGTCAAGAAGCCAGTCATTGCAGCTGTCAATGGCTATGCTGTAAGTATCAGCCCCCAGAGGCCTGCTGTGCCAGGTGGAGGGACCTGTGCCTTTAAAAGGCCAATAGTATCCTTTGCTATCTGCTTTGTTTGATGGAGGCCCATTGGCTAGTTCCCAGACGCGTTAATGAGCTTTTCTGTTTCTCTTTAATCGCTGCAGTGGCTAAGCTACTTGTGTGAAGGCTGTGAGTACTCTCTGCGTGCCCACTAGGGTTTCTGCTTCACTAGGCTATTGAGAAATGCAGCACTAGCTTAGCCCATGGAAAAACCGTGTGATTATTGTACATGCTGATTATTGAATAAAACCGATCACGGTGGGGTTGGTCAGCCACTCAAATTCATGTCTTTACCCTCTGTGACTGATTTGGAGCCACTATGCCAGGCTAAGTTATTCACTACAAAGCCAGAAATATTTACTGCCTGGCCCTTTGCATACAAGTCTGTGAGCCCCTGCTAAGCAACAGTCCCCTTCTATCTATCCTACCACTTAAATCTAGTTTTGTTCAGCTAGGTTAACATTTGCTGTTATCTGACTCTGTTTCATGGTTTCAGAAAAGTTCTGCAAGCAATAGAGTGGTTTTCTGCCTGGGCTCCTCTGGTAAAATCCACCTGCTTCTGAACATTTTTATTTTTCAGCTTGGTGGGGGTTGTGAACTTGCCATGATGTGCGATATCATCTATGCCGGTGAGAAAGCCCAGTTTGGACAGCCAGAAATCCTCCTGGGGACCATCCCAGGTGAGAATGTGTGAGCCGTAAACAGGACAAGCCTGAGTCTCAGCCTTATGGCTCGCATCCAATCATAGATGGATGACTTGTCTGTTCAGTTTTCTCTCCACCAGCCAGCACCTGAAGAACAGCATTTAAAAATCAGACAGTCTGGGAGCCTCAGGACATGTCCATCTCTTATAAATATACAGATCCTAAATCCAACAATATCATACACACGGAGTTTACTGGCTTTAGCCGCAGTGGTTCTTTCCTGCCCATGATCCATACACTTTTAAGAGCTGTGTATGCTAGAAGCTTGGGAGAAAGATGAGTAGACTTGGATTTACACCAAAAACTCTGTCCCATGTGAGTCTGGCTCTGTCCACTACTAATGCCTCTGGCATAGCAGGACAGGTAGGCTGCCTGAGTTCAGCACAGCAGACTGTGGAATTCTCATCCCTGCCTCCTGGGAAAGCCCTATGATATGGAGGAAACAATAGCATTGCCTTCCAGGGGCCACTTGTTAGACCTGGCAGGAGGAGGTGAACATTCAGAGAAAGGACTTGAGCCCTCAGGGAAGCCACACTCAGAGGAAGCCTCTACTGCTCTTGAGGGTTGACCAGGCTTGTTCTGAGATTCTGAGCAGTGAGTTCAGTGAATTTGTGCAGGTCTGCCTGGGGAAGGCAGACAAGACTGGGATTCAACCCAACATGGGCTTTCAGGCAGACCTGGAACCTTCCAGGAAGGTGGAAAGGGAGCCAATTTGATTTTCTTTCTTCCTTTTTAGTGCTGAGAAGGAACCCTTGGCCTCGTGCATGCTAAAGCCTCTTCTGTCACTGAACTGCATCCTAGCCCTGGGTTTCTTCTCAGTGTCACCTGACAGGGCCAGCTGAGACCTCAAATCTCTCCCTGTAGGTGCAGGGGGCACTCAGAGACTCACCCGAGCAGTCGGCAAATCGCTAGCAATGGAGATGGTCCTCACTGGTGACCGCATCTCAGCCCAGGATGCCAAGCAAGCAGGTGGGGTATCTGATGTTGTGAGCTGGGGGAGGCTTAGGCTGCTTCAGGTGTCCCCATGGGTAGCTGGCATTGGATCCCTAAGTTTCTGTCTTTGGCTTTTATATCTTTAAATATGTTGTGCACAAGAGAGTGGCAACATATGTTTGGGTTAGAATCTCTTCCCACTGCTCTTTGAAGGCTCTTAAAGGCCAGCCCTCTCCCTGCCCTTGGCAGTGGCCACAGTCTTCAAGTCCTCTGTTCCATTTGATCCTGTAGACAGCATGGCCTATGCAACCTAAGAGTTCAGTGATTGGAGCCTGGCAGTGGAGAGCACAGAGTCACCTGCTGCTGGGGACAGCCATCCCTTGTTTAGGACCCAGAGAACTGGCCTCTCAGTGTCACTGGGTCCTAGAGGAAGTGGACAATGATATTTCTGCATGCTATTCAGACTTTTCATGTTTTAGGTCTTGTAAGCAAGATTTTTCCTGTTGAAAAACTGGTTGAAGAGGCCGTCCAATGTGCAGAAAAAATTGCTGGCAATTCTAAAATCATAGTAACCATGGCGAAAGAATCTGTGAATGCAGGTAGGAGTCTGCTCGAAAGAGACCACCGGACTGTGTAGGTAACGTTGTGAGGTTCCAAACTACTCCCCCCCCTTGTCCCAGGCAGCAGTGGGAAAGTTCTCAGGATTGCAGTTTGCCATAGTGTTCCAGGTTTCAGTCACTCAAAGGTCTGATAAGATATTCTGAGGGTCTCTTTATACCAGGACCCAAAGTCTGGGCCAGGCCTGGACTATAATGGCAACATTATGTAGTATTAGGCACAGAGGGAAGATGATGAATGTAGCTACAGCCCCTGAAATCAGTGGTCTGTGGTTGGTGGGAAAGCTGTCTCTGAGGATCTGGATTGAGTGATTCCCTCCTGAGCCCATGTTTGGTTATGCAAGTGGGCTGTAGCCTGGGTCCTGCAGTAGCAGAGCTCCTGTGAGTCATTCCTTCAGTTTTCTCACCTCATGAGGCTGGTCTGACTTGCTTTCCTCACAGCTGCCTCAACCTTTTCTTCTTCTCTTTAAATGTACTCATTTAATTATTTATTTATTTCACACTTTAACATATCGAGGGAGTATCCCATGGTGCACATGTGGAGGTCAGAAAATGATTTGAGGAGTCAGTTGTCTCCTTCACCATATGGGTTCCAGAGATTGAATTCCAGTTGTCGTTAGGCCAGGCAACATGGGCTGTTATCCACTGAGCCATCTGGCTGATCCTGTTGTTTAGATTTTGAGACAAGGTCTCTCTATATATATAACTGAAGCTGCCCTCAAACTCTGGATCCACCTGCTTCAGTTGCTAGGGTTGTAGGCATGTATCACCACATCCAGCTTGGGTCTTTTCTTAATATAGTTATATTATTTATTAACACGTATGTGAATTTATATGTATGTGTGTATGTATGTGGGTCTGTGTGCCTTTTCATGGGTGGAGGCCAGCAGATCTCTCAGGGTTGGAGTTACAAGGATTTGTGGGATACCACCTGAATGGAGTTTTTGTGGTTGTTTTAAACTTTTTATTTTTATGTGTGTGTTTGGCTGCCTATGTGTATGTACATCACATGTGTGCATGGTGCAGTGAAGGACATTGGACAGCTATGGGCCTCTCTGTGGAGAGAACCCAAGTTCTCTGTAAGAACACACGTGTTCTTAGCCACTGAATCATCTCTCCAGCCCGGAATGGAGTCTTAATGTAATAGTTTACCTCAGCATTTGGAATGGCTGTGTTTCTGTTTAATATCACATGTAGAGTCATCTTGGGGGCCAAAAATGAATGTGACCCACAAAAGTTGGGACTACCTCCAGAGGATACACCAGTCTTTCAGGGTTGCTTCTGGCCACAGTCAGGCGTGTTGATGTTTAAAGAGCCAGCTTTTTGTGGAGCACACAGGGAGGAACTAAGGCTTCTGGCAAGGTCACAGTGGCAGGCGCAGTCATAGCTCAGATCCTCCACAGGGATGCTCTACAGGACAGTGGAGTAGCAGACCCCAGCAGGCGCTGTCCCCGCTGTCTAGCCATCCTCTTCTGCTTCTTATCCTTTACTGTGTTTCTATGTTCCGTTTTACCAGCTACCTCAGGTCCCCATAGCTGGACAGATTCTGCTATTTGTCCTTTGTTCAGTTCTGGTGCTTTTCTGAGGGCCCTGGACCACTACGAAGGCCTAGGAGAGCTGGCTGTCCATATGGTTACATCAACATAGGCCATTCACTCGAGAAGTGGGGAGAGCTGGATCAGCCTGGAGCCCACGCCAAGCCTGGAGCCCTTTCTATAGGTCACAGTCAGTTCGACGTGAGTACCTCACATTCGGCACTTTGGTTGGTGACTCCGAGGTTTCTTTTTCAGCCTTTGAAATGACGTTAACAGAAGGAAATAAGCTGGAGAAGAAGCTCTTCTATTCTACCTTCGCCACTGTGAGTAAAACATTCTGCTTAGGATTCAAGTCTGTTTCCATTGCAGATGCTGCTGGGAATCTCTTACTGCAAAAAGGCCCGTGAATTACACCACTAAGCATAAGCTCCTGTATTTAAAGTCAATATGCAACTGGCCACAGATTCAGAACTTTGAAGCCTGGGGCCAAATTGCTTGAGCCCAAGAGTTTGAAACCAGCCTGTGTAACACAGAGAAACCATCTCTAAATATTATTTATCTCATATGCATAAGTGTATTGCCTGAGTGTTTGTAAATACACTGTATGCATGTCTGGTGCCTGCAGAGTCCAGAAAAGGTCACTGGATACCTTGGAACTAAAGTTACAGACTGTTGTAAGCCACCATTTAAGTGTTGGAAACCAAACCCAGATCCTATTCTAGAGTAGCAAGTGCTCTTAGCTACTGAGCCATCTCTAACCACCACTGCCTAATTCTTAAATTTTACTGTATTTGTTTATTTGTTTTAGACAGAGTCTCGTTATGTAGCCCTGGCTGGTCTGGAACTCACTCTGTGGACTAGGCTGGCCTCGAATTCGAAAAGCCTCCTCAATGCTGAGATTAAAGGAGTGTGCCACCATGCTTGACTACAGTTCACCTCTTATCAGAAGCTCATGTCTAAGTGTTTTAAAGAATCTTCTAATATCAGATGCATCATTATTATTGCACCACTGGCCCAGTGCTCAGTGTTTTATAAAAGAAACATTTAGGGAGCTGGAGAGATGGCTTAGCATGTACTACTATTCCAGAGGACCTGAGTTCACTTCCCAGCACCACACCAGATGGCTTACAATCACCGGCAACTCCAGCTCCTCTGATACCTCACTTCTGATCTCTATCACACACACACACACACACACACACACACACACACACACACACACAAAGATTTTAAATGGTTTGGTCCTTTAGGGAAGAAGTGAAGATGTTTGCACATAGTGTGTTCACTGTCAAAGGAAGGGGCAGGTAAAAAGCAGGGTTCTGTCACTGCCCCAAAGCTCTGAGAGACTCCCAACTCAGACCCTGCCAGATCCATAGGTGCTGTGAGCATGAGTTTCTGGTACTCATGTTATCGCTCCTCATTGACTGTATCCTGGATGGTTTACAATCCCCTGTCCCAAGCTTAGCACTGTTTGTGGGGAATCCCATGTTTCATGGGCCCACTGCAGAATCACTGTCTTGTTAATGAGCTTGGAGAACAGGTAAGAAGGGAGACATAAGAGCACCTTGGAGATGCAGGCAGCCAGCTGAGGGCCTCAATGGGAAGATTCAAACTTCACCTATCTTCTTCCTTTCCTGCCAGGATGACCGGAGAGAAGGGATGGCTGCATTTGTGGAGAAAAGGAAGGCCAACTTCAAAGACCACTGAGAGCTGGCAGCTACACCATTTGCCACCCTGGAGAAGAAAGCTCAGCCTGTCAATTGAGAGGCAAATAAATTATCCAAGAGTAGTAGTGTTGGCCACAGTTCCTACTGAAGGTTTTAGGGCTGTGGCCACAGGTTGGGAACTCGTGGTGTGGCTTGCAACCTTCACCAGTTGTTGGAAGTCAATCTCTCACCATGTTCTAAATCAGAAATCTGGGAAGCCTTCAAGGTGTCTTGATTTTTTTTTTTTTTAACTTCACTTTAAGGGCAGGTGCAGGCTTGGGCCAGCCACTGCCCTGTGCACTATCTGCAGTGCTAGCTCGGGATGTGGGCTTCAAGAGGGAAGTGGCCCTGTCTGCTGATTCCCAACATGATCATTCAATAAAAGTAACTACTTCACAGTTTAGATTTGACTCACCTGTAGTTGTCTCTAGAGAGTCAATATAGTTTTTTTTTTTAATTATTATTGCTATTATTTTCTTATGGATAGGGTTTCACTGTGTATACCTGGCTGCCTGGAAGTTACTATATAGATCAGGTTGACCTTAAACTCACAGAGATCAGCCAGCCTCGGTTTCCCAAGTGTTGGGGATTAAAGGTATATACTACCACACTGTGACTATGTGTGTGTTTTTAACTTCACCATCTTAACCATGTACAGCATCAAGTACTTTCACATCAATGTGCAGCCGTCCCCACCATCAGGCTCCAGACCTTCATCTTCCCAAGTTAAAACTGTCTCCATTAGACACTAACTCCCGACCCCACTTCACACCAACCCTTTCACTATGGGAATGGGATGACTCCAGGTGCCTCATGAGTGGAATTAGAGTAATTGTTACATTGTGTTTGTTATAGCCCTTGTACAATGCAATGCACAGTATCTCCCTCTCCCTCACCATACGTCAATGTTGAAATCTAACCTCTCAAGGTGGTGGTCTTAAAAATGCTAAAAGTTGGGTGGGATTCATGAGTGGATTTGTAAGGCCTGGAAGAAACTCTTGCAGCCCTTTTCCTATGAAGATGAAATGAGAAGGCATGAGGAAGGGCCAGGAAGTCTGTCTCCGCCAGAGAGCAAAACTACCTTCCTTTGACTTCTTGCCCCTAGAACTGTGAGAAGTTAAGCCATTGGGTTGTAGCATATCAGAAGCCTAAGCTAAGACAAATATCCTCTGAGTTCATTCATATTGTAGATGTGTTTAAAGCCTGATATCTTATGCTGAGGTGAAGACTTGTCATTTATTCTCACAATGCTGGGATAGATACTTATTTTTGAAGTCATCTCAATATTTTGCTCAATGTATTTGTCTTGAACTCCTGAATGTAAGCAGTCCTGATTCCGCCTTCCAGATAACTGACTACACGTGTAGTGTCCCCCATTCCCAGACAGGTAATACATATCGACAGTGCTTGGCTTCTCACTGTCTGGCTACAGTGGATGGTAGGACAGCGTCTTAGTCAGGGTTTGTATTCCTGCACAAAACATCATGACCAAGAAGCAAGTTGGAGAGGCAAAGGTTTATTCAGCTTACACTTCCACACTGCTGTTTATCACCAAAGGAAGTCAGGAACTCACACAGGGCAGGAACTTGCAGGCAGAAGCTGATGCAGAGGCCATGGAAGGGTGCTTCTTACTGGCTTGCTTCCTCTGGCTTGCTCAGCTTGCTTTCTTATAGAACCCAGGACCACCAGCCCAGGGATGGCACCACCCACAATGGGCTGGGCCCCTCCCCATGATCACTAATTGAGAAAATGCCTTACAGCTGGGTCTCATGGAGGCATTTCCTCAAGAGAGGCTCTTTTCTCTGTGATAACTCCAGCTTGTGTCAAGTAGAGAGTGACCTTCTTTTACATTGACCCTAGCATTTCAGTGGACTGTGGCTAGGATCCCAAAATCTGCTATGCCCAGAGCATCCTTGTGGGGAAATGACTGCCTGTTTGCTGTGGAAGTAGGGCATCAGGGCCATTCTGCAGCACTTTCAGTACCCATCAATGTGGGAGTGGAGGCTCACATGGAATCTCAGGTGTTTGCACAAAACTCACCTGGTGGGGAAAGGCCAGCTGGAGCTACATAATGAGACCTTATCTCAAATAAACAACAATGGAGGTTGGAGAGTCTGCAAGTTGAGGCCTGCCTAAACTCCAGATTAAGACATACATCATAACCAAGTATTCAAAAATTGTTATGAAGTTAATACACAGCCTAGACCATGGTAACTGGCATGGTCCACTATACAGGGTCACCCAACCAAAGCTTCCTGTTCTAGAAGCCAGGCCTCAGGGCCTTTCTCCTGGTAAAGCCCCCTTTCCTCTAGAAGAGGGCATTGGATTCCCTCGGACTGTAGTTATAGACGATTGTGAGCCACCGTGTGTGATCAAGCCTGGGTTCGCTGGAAGAGCAGCTAATCAGTGCTCTTAACCACTGAGCCATCGCTCCAGCCCCAGTGTTCATTTATTAAAGCTGGGCACACAAGGAAGTGTGTGTCAGCCATTGATTGACATACAGCGTAGAATAAACAAGCAAAGGAGGCAACCACCCAATAGGAGAAGCCTTGAAACTGGTGTCATGGAATCATTAGTTGTTTGTTTTATTTTGTTCTTTTAAAATATGCTTTTTTTAAAAAAATGCTGTTCCTACACTCCACTCGTCCCTGTGTACCACATGTGTGCTTGGTGCCTCAGAGGCCAGAAAAGAGTTATGGATCCCTTGGAACTGGAGTTACAGATGGTTGTGAGCCACCAACCCCAAGTCCCGTGGAAGATCAGCCAGTGCTCTTACCCACTGAGCCATCTTTCCAGCCCCTCACTGGTTTAATTTTTGTGTGTTCACTGAGCACATACCTCAGTCATTTGATTCTGCAAAGTGGAGCAGTATTTTAGATGTCTCATGGGAGATTCAGACTCAGCCCTGTCTCTAGCATAGCACACCCAGACCTGTGTGTGCTAGGTCTGCCCTAGCAGGATAGGAACCCACCCGCAGCCATCAGCTTCTAGCTGGCTCCTGGCTTTAGAGAGTTCAAGAAAATTCAATGTATGCAGAATGCCCTAAGAAGGACCTCCCCTGGTGAAGCTCTCAGCTACTTAAAACTATTTGGTCTCTGGCCCCAGCACAAATCTGGGGTTTTGATTTGGTTTTGCTTCTATACTGACTTGCCTCTTGGACTGGTCCTAATCCCTTGAAGCCACTCACACACTGAAGCAGAAAGCTCTCCCCTTACCTCACACACTTTATCCATCACTGCCACCAAGCTGGATACCAGAGCCATCTGGACTGGGGCACCAGAGATCTTAGGGCCAAGGTGGTGCCTGACCTGTGTTCGTGGGTGCTTCTCAGGCATTTTTTTCTGCTTCCCACACAGACTTATTTTCTGAACTTTCCCACAATCTGCCTGGCCTCAGAGTTTTGCATTTCACCCCAGAGCCAAGGGCCTAACAGTTACCCAGCTGTTGGGCCCACCTCTCCTCTGGCCCCGCCCCAATCCATGTGGCACCGCCCAGTTGACAACTCCCGCCCTCTACCAATTCTTCAGCCATGGTTGCGCTCAAGGGCATCCCGAAGGTGCTGTCCCCGGAGCTGTTGTTCGCGCTTGCGCGGATGGGGCATGGAGACGAGATTGGTGAGCACGTAGAGAGCTGGCAGCGCGGCCCTCTGACAGGGGTGCGATCCACGCAGGAGCCCTTAACCCGCAGGGTTCAGGAAAGGCGGGGGACACTGCCGCAATCGCCTTGCCCTTCGGAGCAGGAAGCTATCCAGCTGCTTGAGGAAAGCGCTGAGCTGAGGTCTGCGATTGGACCTGGCCATAGAACAACTTCAGCAGCAGCGGGGGTGGGGAGTGGGGTGGCGGGTGTGTGTGTGTGTGTGTGTGTGTGTGTGTGTGTGTGTGTGTGTGTGTGTATTGGATTCCCAGACCTCCCACATGGCCTCCCAGGCTACCCCGAGGTCTGCGGGTTTCTGATCACTGGCCTGGTGCCCTAGGGCAAGGCGGGTACAACAACCAAGGCTGGAGTGTAACTATTGGTTGGTTACTCCTCCCAGACACAGGTTTCATTTACAGGTTTTTTTTTTCCCTTAACCTTCTGAAAGGTATTACGGGGTGGCTTACGATCTGATCCACCAACTGGAGTGAGAGAGATATACTGGCCAGGCATATGGACATCCCAGACTGTGGACCTGTGCTAATGCACAGATATGTGTGGCTTTGAGATACGTGTGAGGTGACCATCTGGGAGGGAGAACTGCACTAATTCCAGCCGATCTGTCCCCTTTCTGTCTTTTCAGTCCTTGCAGATGCAAACTTCCCTACCTCCTCCATCTGCCAGTGCGGGCCTGTAGAGATCCGAGCAGACGGTGAGCACCACAGGGCCGAGGTGGGAACAGTCCTGGTTCTGTGGCCTCTCTGTCCTGGCCCCTCATTCCTGTTGGCTGGTTGTTTAAATGTTGTGGTATGAAAAATAAAAGGTTTAGACAGGTGAGAGGTTACAGGTCATGTTGAGAGCAGAAGCCTGAACCCAGCTCTGCCCTCCTAGGCCTGGACATCCCACAACTCCTGGAGGCTGTGCTGAAGCTCCTGCCCCTGGACACCTATGTGGAAAGCCCGGTGAGGACCAAAGGCTATGTTGCTGATCTGGGCCTCAGTTTCCTCTTTGCTAGACTTCATATGGCTATATGTCCCAAAAGGGCTTCCTTCCTCAGTGGAGCCAGGGAGGTGCCTGAGGCCACAGAGCTGACCCCTGTCTCTCCAGGCTGCTGTCATGGACCTAGTGCCCAGTGACAAGGAGAAGGGCCTGCAGACCCCCATATGGAACCATTATGAATCCCTTCTTCTCAAAGCTGACTGTAAGGTGAGTGCAGGCCCAACCATGGGTCCCTCTGTCTCCTGGCAGCTCAGCTCTGGAAGGGTGAATCATGGGAGTGGACAGGGAAGAGACGTGTCTGAGCCCTGTGGCCACCTCCCTCCCTTCCCAAGCCTCTTCATCGCAGAATCCTGGCCTTATGTGCCTTGGGAGTTGGTCCCATGTGGGTCAGAGGCTTGTGGTCTCCAGGACGGGGTCTCCTCTAACCTCCTGGAGATGTGCACTGTCACCCTAGGTCTTGCTCTTTGCCACCTCATTCTTTCTAAGGTCTGCCTGTCACACAGCCCACATCCCTGCCTGGCAGGGGACACACCTATTCTTCTAAAGGAGTCATTAGGTCTGAGCAGGATCCCTTGAGTACTCTGGTCCTAGGCAGAGGCCTTCCAAGGAAGTTTAAAGGGTCTAGACCAATGGTTCTCAACCTGTGGGTCGCAACCTCCAAAGATGAAAAAAAAAATAGATATTTTTGTTACAATTTGTAACAGTAAAAAATTACAGTTATAAAATAGTAATGAAAATAATATGGTTAGGGGTCACCTCAGCCTAAGGTATTAAAGAGTACTCACAACATTAGGAAGTGTCTTTGTTAGGGTTTTACTACTGTGAACAGACACCATGACCAAGGCAACACTTATAAGGACAATATTTAATTAAGGCTGGCTTACAGGTTCAGAGGTTCAGTCCATTATCACCAAGGTGGGAGCATGGCAGCATCCAGGCAGGCATGGTGCAGGAGGAGCTGAGAGTTCTACATCTTCATCTGAAGGCTGCTAGTGGAAGACTGACTTCCAGAGAGCTAGGATGAGGGTCTTAAAGCCCACGCCCACAGTGACACACCTACTCCAACAAGGTCACACCTCCAAATAGTGCCACTCCTGGAGCCACTCGTATTCAAACCATGACAGGAAGGTTGAGAATCACTGATATCTTGCTGAGCTGAGTCCATACCCAGCAGGCACCTTGTCCTTCACAGGCTCAGACAGGAATATAAAAGATGCCCCTTATCTCTGGTTCCTTGAAATCCCAGCATCAGGAGGACCAGAGGTTTGGAGCCTAGAAGACCAGGGTTCCATTGCTGCTGCCTCCTGGCTATCTCCTGATGGGGGACTCAAATCAGGAGTCCACCTAGAGGACTTTCAGACAAGGTCCCTCCAATTGCCTTTTGTCTTCCAGAAAGCCCTGATGAAGATAGAGAGATTTGAATTTTATGAACGTGCAAAAAAGGCATTTGCTGTTGTTGCAACTGGGTGAGTGTCTGCTGCATCCAGGTGACTTATTCAGGTCCCTGGGAAACACCTCCACTTCTGCTTTGCTTATGAAGACAGGAGGGATTTGGGCAGCAGAGTCCCTGGACATGGCTGAGCAGGAGGGATAGAAGCAGAAAGGCATCTGCTTTCTGAGGGCAAAGTTGGAGTTTCCGCACCCTGACCCTCCTGCAGGGAGATGGCGCTCTATGGAAACATCATCCTCAAGAAGGGAACTCTTGACCTCGGACCCTCATAGAGACCACTCCAGGCTGACAGTTGGCTGTGCCTGAACCCAATCAACAGACCTTCCCTGGGCAGAAACCGGACCCGGACATCAGCCTCAGGTTCAAGAAGATGGCAGATCTTGAGAGACTCTGCTGACTCTGACAAATTCCCCCTTCCGTGACTTGTGAAATTGATGGGGGAGGGAGAGCAGCCATTGTCAATCTTTAATCTAAAGGTTTTGTACTCATAAACTTGTCTTGTGGTGAGTTTCAGGGAGGCCATTAGCTCCCAAATAAGCATCCCTACCCATCCTTGATGAATCCTCAGTTAGAACATCCACATGGAAGTGAAGCATGGGGGTGGTTTGAGGACTGGGAGCTAGGCAGGAGCTAGGCCTGGGTAAGAACCTGGGAGCTGGATTGGGTCTGTGGCTATGGCCTGAGCCCTAGTAGTTGATGTTGGGTAAGGTGTACAGCAGGGGTCTGGAGCTGGTTGCACTGGATGCTTATATGGGATGAGAGTTTCTGCATCACCACTTGGATTGCAATACACAGTGACTCTTGACTAGGGCCAATCTCTGAACTCCAAGCCAGAGGGCAAGTGGCAGAGCTGGGCTGGACATCTTAGACAGAAGGGCTCTGACATTCAGAGATGGCTGCTCAGCTGCTAGGGAGGGTATACTGTCCTCTCTAGTTCAAGGTCAGAGAGGTCTGGATGTGGGCTGGATCCCATGCAGATGTTTGCATGACATCTATGCCTGAGCAGCTATGTTAGGCCCAGGAACTTAGATGCAACCTGGCTGCTTCCAGCTTTGACTCCTCAGTTGTCCCAGAAGGTAAAGAATCAGCCGAGGCTTGGTATAGACAGAAATAAGAAGATCCGAGGAGGAGAACCTAAGCAGGCAGGAAACAGTTTCCCTACTGAGCGCTTGGACTGGATCTCCAGCACTTGTCTACAGAATATTGGTGAATGTTCATAGTAGTGTGGGAACAATGGGCTCAAGTAATATGAAGACCCAGATTTATCTGTAAGATAGAACATGGCTTCCTGCTTTGTAGGGCTTAGAGGCCAAGGTGCATATGAGCCTTTATTCTCCCACTCATGTCCTTGGAGGAGTGGGGACAAGAGACATACACAGAATTATAGGGTATGTAAGACCAGTAGATAACCTATATAGCTGCATGGGGTTTGGGTGCATTGGGATGGAGAGCTGATGGCCTCTGTTAAGTTGTCCGTTCCACCTGAGCTACTGGGATTGTAAAATGTGCCTCTGTGACCCTTTAGTGCCTTCCACTGCACAGGTGGGATTAGTAGTCACCCCAATACCTATACCATGTGTGAGGTAATTCATGTGTGCTTAGACCTTGT
Organism: Arvicanthis niloticus; assembly: GCF_011762505.2. Taxonomy (NCBI): domain Eukaryota; kingdom Metazoa; phylum Chordata; class Mammalia; order Rodentia; family Muridae; genus Arvicanthis; species Arvicanthis niloticus. The sequence goes on along the minus strand of NC_047658.1, from coordinate 106,806,552 downwards.
GAGCCAGGCCATGTGGAAGGACAGGTACCCCAGAAAGATCTAGGTACTGCCCAGAAAACTAGAACAGAGAGTATATGTCCTAACCCACTCTTTTAAGCACCTGTCCAACTATGTATCTATCTGCCTATGTACCCATGTGCATATGAATGCACACATGTATACACTATATACACCCACACACCTCTATGCTTGTGTACACATAAAGCTGTGTACCTGCCCACCACTGTACCGATGTACAGGGTAACTGTACACATGCACACATCTGTATACATCGTTGTAACTGTGTACCTGTTCATGTGTGTACCTATGAGTCTGCACATTTTAACTATGCATCTGTGCATGTGTATACCTGTGCACATGTGAAACCATGTACCTGTGTACCTACACACTCATCAACCTGTGTCCCACATAACCTCCCTCCTCTTCAAGCATTTCCTCAGCCTCTTCTGTGGGAAGTCCCAGGATGGGTTTCCCTTCTGAGGCTGATGCTGCTAACTGGTCGCAACACTGACTGCTGACACGCCTATCATTTCATCCCTATGTGCAGAGAAATGGACCCAAGAAGAATTGTTTATGAGCTGAGGGTCAGGTAAACCTTGTGTCCCATCCATTGGAAGCTTTTGATGAGCCATAGGTAGGACAGCATAGTTCTTCGTCCAAGATGCAGCTTCTGTGTCCCAAAATTGTTGGTCTTAAAGACACTCATTCTTTCCACCAGTTTTCAGGTGTTTATTTATTTTTTCTAGCTGGGGAGAATCAGTGGTCACAACAACCTGGACCTCAGGACAGGAGTGGGAGAATGGTTAGGGCTCTCAAGAATCCTCCATAGAGTGGGAGATGTGGTCAAGATCCCCCTCTGGTCCCTGCAGCACCTGACGATACAGGATGGGCCATGACTGGGGCACTTCTTCATTCTGGACGTCCTCGGACATAGGATGGTCTATGCTGTCAAGATCCAGTTCTGGACCCTGAAGAGGATTCCGAAGGCGGCTCAGGATGTCCTCAGTCTCCACCCAGGTCATGGCATCTGTGGAAAGGCAGAAGTAGCTACAGCCTCCCTCACAAGATCCTTCCCCCTAGCCTTCTGTCCAAATGGACCCCATGATGTGGCCTTTATCCCACTCTGACCTGGACGCTTTTTCTCAGTAGCTGCAAGCTTCTGCTTGGGTACAGGAAGCAGTGTCCCCAGCTGGTTGTCCTTTCCAAGAGGCTCCATGGCTCCAGTACCCCAGGCCCTGCCAGCATGAGTAGGGTAAGTTTCACACACAAGTGAGGCGAGTTAGACATGACCAACCCCGCTTTCAAAGACATTCCCTGTCCTTAGGCAGCTGCTGGCCCTGGGAAGCTGCTCCACACCCACCCACTTTATCAACTGTCCAGTAAGGCCTGGGACAAGTTCATGGCTTTGTGCTCCTAGCATCTCTAATGTGCTAAGTGCAGGGATGGGGCTTAAGAAGGTCAGAGCCTTCCCTGAGCAGGGTCCTCGAGGGCAAAGGAGGCAGGCAATATGCTGTTCTAAAACATAGCCCATTGGAGGCTGCAGGGAGAACTGAGTCTGAGAGATTCCTAGTGCCTGCTCCTGGGAGGATCCCATCCAAGGAGGGATGCCTGTTGGGTTTGAGTATCACTTCCTCCTAGAAGCTTCTGAACAGCCATGTTCTCCAATTCCCCCAGTGCATCAGCCCACACTTGCTTTCCGGGACACTTACTTCTCTGTTTCCTGTTCAGGGAACAGATGTTTGCCTTTGGTCTTGACAGGGACCTAGGAGAGGGAGTCACAGGTGAGGATTGTGCTAGTTAGTGGCCCAAGGTTGGAGGACACTGGGGAGTGGCTACTCTAAGACCCATCTACAGGTAGGACTTCAGTTCAACCTGTGTTTAACTTTAGGGGATGAGGATTATCATGGATATAAGAATTGCAGATAAAGGATTTAGGACACCAGCCTGTTCCCAAATTGCCAGCCTTCCCGAACACCCGGCCAGCTTAGGAGAAAATAGAGCTCTTCAGTGGGTACCTAGGGCTCACTTTGGACTCTGCACCCTTACTCCACCCCAGTGTTTTGCACTAATTAAGGCCATGCTTGCCCCTCCCCATCCTGGCTAGTGGCCCAGAAGGTAGTCAGCTCCTCTGAACTTAATACCTTAATGAAGACAAAGTACCAAGAAGGATGTGAGGCAGAGAGTGACCCTGGGGAAGTGCCCAGCTCCAAGAAGCTGTGGGTGGCTGTGGAGGGTGGGCCTCCCTCATCCTCTTTTTTTTTTGCCGTGTGTGCAGATTGAGTGGACTTGGCCCAGGGCAAGTTCAGTGCATTTTCAGCCAGGGTAACTGTTTCCAGTCTATAAATCATGCCCTAAGTGAGTGTGCACAGTATAGAGAGGACCCATCTCACACAGGGTCTTCTGAGGCATTTTGGACTTCCGTGTCCCCACCCATAATCACCTGTGTCATGACCCATATCCTCTTATCCTGGGACCACCAGAACACCACGAAGGACCATGTTCCCCCATCCATGGGTCTCACAGGTGTCACGGAGGCACACTATGTGGTTATATAGGTATGTTGGAGACCCATGTCCTTCGGGTCACCTGGATGTTGTGGAAGCCCATATCCTCACCTGGTAACCTCAGTGCCTTGGAGATTTGTAGACCCCAGAAAGGCTGAGATCCTTCTCTTCCTGAGGTCCCTCCTCAGTGCTCATATGGGGCTGCTACCACATTCATCAAACATCCCTGCCTTGCCTCCCTTCTCCTTGCCAGCTTAGGGGGTTGAGAGAAAGAAGTTCTTTCTGGTATTCCCTGCTAACTAGGGCAGAGGTTAGCAGCCAGGAATGGGTCAGGTAGAGGGGCCCCTGCATACCTGGTGTGCTGGGATTGCACCTGCCTCCCACAGCAGTGCAGCCACCAAACAGGTGGCCAGGAGAAACCTAGGGGACCAGAAAGGGAATGTGAGGCAGTCAGGGATCGCTTTAGCTCCTGACCTACTGGAGCAGGTGGCATGTGTGTGTCATGGACAGAAAGACCAAGAGAGGTCTCTGCTGATTCATTGGTAGATCTTGACTCTGGCCTCACAGAAAGGACCTGCAGGCAGGATAAGCAAGCAAGATGCTCAGGACACTCCTGCTCTGTCTTGATGCCAAGTTCTCCACTTGTGGCCAAGACACCTCATGCCCTACTATGACAGGACACGGGCAGTGCTGAGGATTCCAGAGGCTACCTAAGGACACACATGCGGGCTTGTGTGCATACGCATGCCTGAAAACATTGATGGGGGCGGGGGGGATGGATGGAGGCCCTAGCACATTGCCATGCACTCCTGAGGCCATGATCAATGGTATTGGGAGTAACTTCTAATGGGCCCTCAGGTGTCCAGTAGCCCCAGCCTCATCATGCAGACAGAAGAAACGCTGAGATGTGGTTGTAAAGAGATGTGCGTGTGTGTGAAGTATGTGTGTGTTTGTTGGCATATGGTATGCATGAATATACGTGTGTGTGTGTGTGTGTGTGTGTGTGTGTGTGTGTACTAAATGAGGCTTCAAAGAAAACTCTCTTCTCTATGATTCAGCCCTTTGGGATAGGGATCAAAGGACAGCAGATGGGGATATGGCCACATAGGCTTGAATACCCCTGCCTCGCCTCAGGACCACTAGGCAGAGACCTATTTGTGTGCTGGGAAGAGAAATGAACATGGAAACCCTCATGCTAGCCTTTGTATTGCTCTCCCCCCACCCCACACACTCCATGATGACTAAGGTCATGAAGGGAACCTAAGGCCTCCCTGAGAATCAAACCCTAGCTCCTGGGTGACCAACTCTCAGGTACCCTGATTCCTGCACTGCGTCTACCCTGCCAGTCCTCAAAGGCCTGCTAAATATTCCCCTGCCCTCCTCTACCCTGCCACTGTCCTTTTTCTTTGGGGACATCACAGCCTGGAATGTTGCTTCTTCCCAGGGGAGATTTAGGATCTAATGTTCCACTGGCTCAGGGACCCCATGGGTCAAAACACCCTCATGCATATCTGGAGGCTACTTGAGCTGCTTGTGGAGGTAAACCCTGAATTGCAGACTTATGAGTGAGTGTTTTGCAGAAAAGAGGCCTTTCCTTCCCTCCCTCCTTTCCTTCCCTCCCTCCTTTCCTTCCCTCCCTCCTTTCCTTCCCTCCCTCCTTTTCTTCCTCCCTTCCTTCCTCTCTCCTCCATCCCTTCTTACTTCCCTCCCTCTCTCCCTTCCTTCCTCCTGCCCTCCCTCCCTCCCTTCTTCCCTCCCTTCCTTCTTCTCTCTTCCATCCCTTCTTACTTCCCTCCCTCCCTCCCTCCCTCCCTCCCTCCCTCCCTCCCTCCCTCCCTCCCTTTCTTCCCCTAAGATTCTCCCCTGGAATTAGGCTTCCGGTTCAGATGGAGTAACTCTCAGGGTCTCTCTCTAAGCCAGAGCTCCTAGACTCAGACCCAGTGTGACCCTAACCACACAGCTAGGCCCACCTTGGCCAATGCCCCCCAGCTGCCAGCTTTTATGGATAGAAAAGTTAGGGCCCAGAGGCCATGGTGTCACCTCTTCATGACTCGGGCTCCTTTTCAGTGCTCTAGGCAAATGGAGAAGCTGCAGATCCCAGGGTCCAGGTGCCTAATCCTCTTTTTCCCAACCCTGGCTGCTTAGGGTTTTATCTTTCCTGCATGGGTGTGTCTGACCAGAGGTCAGGGACCAGCAATCACTGGGCCATAAGCCACGCCTGCCCCACCAGGTAGCATGAGCAGTGAGCATAGATTGAGCCCCCAGGAGACTTCTCATCTCCCACCTGCCAGTTCTACACTAAGACCTGCCCTTCTCCCCACTATGATTGATATAGACTCTAACCGTTTGAAGCCATAAGCCCCAAATTGGACATTTTTATAAGTTGCCTTGGTCATAGTGCTTTGTCACAAGTAACAAAGACACTTTGACTCTGTAGTCATGAAAACTGCAGACCAATAATCCTCCACAAATAAAATATTGTCAAGTAAAGTACACAAGAATTGATCCCAAGAATGTAAAGTTGGTCTAGTATTTAATCTTCTAAGCTAGAAATGAAGGACAAAGAACATGTCCTTATTTTAATAGACATTTAAAAAAAAAGCATTTGACAAAATCTGGTATCCATTCATGCTTAAAATGGGGGTGGAGTGGAGATATGGCTCAGCAGTTAAAAGGATACACAACTTGTAAAAAATGTCAAAGACCAGCTTTGACATCCACGGGGTAAACAGAGGCAGGCGTCAAGGTGTGGTGTCAGTGATCTGGGTCAGTGCTGATGGCAGCTGATGGGGGTCAGAGCTGACAGCAGCTGACAGGATCTGCTGCTGCTGGCAACCAGGAATCAGAGAAACCACTCAGCACACTTTTCACCGAGGAAATTGGACCTGGCACTCAGTGACCAGTGAGAAACTCAGAACTCTTTTAGCTCTTAGGGACCAGCGAGAAAGAAAAAGAAGAGAGAAAATTCACATGCACAGAGAGAGGGTGGTGGTGAAGAAAAAGCAGTATCCAATAACTTTACACATACGAATACACGCATACATATATAAGTACATACATACAGACAGACAAATAGATATATATACATTCACACATTCAATGGTTGGAGCAAAACTCCAACAAGAAGACTCCAATCATTTCACACACATACATATATACACATATACACACAGTCACATATATATGTAACACATATATATTTATACACATGTACACATGCACAAATGTGCACATGTATGTACATATGTACACACAGTTGGTGAATGGAGCTCTAACACACTTTATTTTTTCTTCCATAGCTTACATATCCCAGCAAAATCTTTTAAGCAGTATTAAATTACAATGTGATTACACTCTATTTTTCTTCTAGTGAATGACAATTAAAAAAACAGCATGTTCCTCAATATTTTTACAAGAAATAAAATTACATAGAACAGGAAAGAAAACAAATTATTCCCGAGAACCCATGTACACTCATAACTAAGCAACTTGTTATAGATTAACAAAGTATGCACAAGCAAGGTAGTTTTCTCAGTCAGTTTCTCTTACTGGAAGGCAGCAATTTGTGATTACAAAGACAGAATCAAGTATTTTATTATTTATCTTAAAAATAATCTTATAAGAATCTTCAAGGAATCTAAATTTAAACTTTATATAAAAAGTAAGCAGTCATACCTATTTTAATTCCTCAGTGTATTATTCTCATCAACAATTACTCATCAACAATTTTTATGAAATCAATAAGGAAGCCGAGGGCAAACGTAAGTACAAGAAATCAATCATCACCTGTCTAGCCTCCATGAGAGACACGTCAGCCAGTGTTGCCATTGTTCTTGTCCCCTGACCTTAAAAAATCTCTGGCTTAAATATTAAGAGTGTGCTTTTCTGAACTTCAAATTGTTCCCTAAGATTTTCTACATCAGAGCCACTAGCAAAAACATCTTAACCTAGCTTCACTAATAACTTTATTTGTCCAAATGCTTTCTAAGGGTGGTGGTCACTGCTGACAATCCACATCTCTAAGTTCTTTCCTAGGGTGGTGGATAAATCATTAACTTGATCCAGCAGCAATGTCTGAAAGAGATCAAGCACTATTCTGTGAGTGCCAGAGATACTGTCCGGTGAGGGGCTGGAAGCCCCCTTAGAGTTTTCATACAATTCTTAGATTAAGAAGAATGTGAAGGGTTTAACAAGCAGAGCAAACTTCCCTAACAGCATGAAGTCCTCAGGACATGTAGTCAAAGTCCTCAGGGGCCATGTCGGCCTGAGGTAAACCTATCCTGACTGTGCTAACCAGTAGGCGGCATTCCATGAGTTCTAAAGCCATTTGTTTCTCCTGCATGGCCCTGGGCAACAACTATGCAGAGGACCCTAATTCAATTCACTGCCTCCATCCTGTGCAGCAAACATCCACCTGTAACTCCCAGTAACTCCAGTTTAAGAGAGATAGGAAATAAGGAAGGAAAGAAATAAGGAAGGAAGGAAGGAAGGAAGGAAGGGAGGGAGGGAGGGAGGGAAGAAAGAAAGAAGGAAAGGAACAGAACGGAAAGGAATAAGAAAGAAAAGAGCAGGGTGTGGTGGAAAATACTTGTAATCCCAGCACTCAGGAGGCTAGGCCAGGAGAATAACAAGTGACAAGTGACAAGGCTAGCCTGGGCTACATAGGCAGAAGGGAGACAAAATTATACCCCCAAAGTATGTTTATCTTTAGTCTCTTAATAAAGTAACTTTGGGAGGGGTCAGAATTGTTGCTGTAAGCAAAGCATATTTATCCACAGATGGAAAAGACACAAGGCTTTTGGTGAACTCCTAGCTCATGAAATGAGGAAAGGAAAATCCAGAAGCTTGAGTTCCCTGTCAAGATGCTGGAAGCAAAAACCTGGAAGTGAGCAAGACAGAAACAAAATCAAGACA